>NW_003852534.1:251293-257491 GCF_000181295.1 Otolemur garnettii | reverse complement strand
ATTTTCCAGCTCCATCCATGTGAACATGAAGGAGATAAAGTCTCCATCTTTCTTAATGGCTGCATAGTATTCCATAGTGTACATATAACACAGTTTATTGATCCATTCGTGGATCCATGGACTCTTGGGCTTCTTCCATGACCTAGTAATTGTGAATTGGGCTACAATGAACATTCTGATACAAATATCTTTATTGTAGTGTGGTTTTTGGTCTTCTGGATATATACCTAGTAGAGGAATTATAGGATCAAATGACAGGTCTATTTTTAGTTCTTTAAGTATTCTCCAGATGTCTTTCCAAAAGGAATGTATTAGTTTGCAATTAGTTCCACCAGCAGTGTAGAAGTGTTCCTTTTTCTCCACAACCATGCCAGCATCTGTGATTTTAGGATTTTGTGATATGAGCTAATGATGTGATATGAGCTGATGATATCTCAGAGTAGTTTTGATTTTCATTTCTCTGATAATTAAGGATGGTGAACATTTTTTCCTGTTTGTAGGCCATGAGTCTGTCTTCTTCAAAGAAGTTTCTCTTCAAGTTCCTTGCCCACCCTGAGAGGGGATCACTTGTTCTCTTCTTGCTAATACATTTGAGTTCTCTGTGGATTCTGGTCATTAAACCTTTGTTGGAGACATAACCTGCAAATATCTTCTCCCATTCTGAGGGCTGTCTACTTGCCTTACTTACTGTGCTTTTGGCTGTGCAGAAGCTTTTTAATTTGCTGAGGTCCTAGTAGTGTATTTTTGATGTTGCTTCAATTGCCTGGGGGGTCCTCTTCATAAAATTTTTGCCCACAGCCAATTTTGTATTGAATGGAGTTAAGTTGAAATCATTTCCACTCAGATCAGGAACGAGGCAAGGTTGCCCATTGTCTCCACTGCTCTTTAACATTGTAATGGAAGTTTTAGCCATCGCAATTAGGGGAGAAAATGTGATCAAAGGTATCCATATAGGGTCAGAAGAGATGAAACTTTCACTCTTTGCAGATGATATGATTGTATATCTGGAAGATACCAGGGATTCTACTACTAAACTCTTAGAACTCTTAGTAGCGTCTCAGGTTACAAAATCAACACTCATAAATTGGTAGCCTTGTATATACCAACAGTAGCCAAGCTGAAAAAGCAGTCAAGGACTCTATTCTGTTCACAGTAGTGCCAAAGAAGATGAAATATTTAGGAGTTTACCTAACAAAGGATGTGAAAGATCTCTATAAAGAGAACTATGAAACTCTAAGAAAAGAAATAGCTGAAAATGTTAACAAATGGAAAAACATACCATGCTCATGGCTGGGAAGAATCAACATTGTTAAAATATCCATACTACCCAAAGCAATATATAATTTTAATGCAATCACTATTAAAGCTCCACTGTCATATTTTAAAGATCTAGAAAAAATAATACTTCATTTTATATGGAATCAGAAAAAAACTCAAATAGCCAAGACATTACTCAGAAATAAAGATAAAGCAAGAGGAATCACATTACCAGACCTCAGACTATACTATAAATCCATAGTGATCAAAACAGCATGGTACTGGCACAAAAACAGAGAGGTAGCTGTGTGGAACAGAATAGAGAACCAAAAGATGAACCCAGCTACTTGCCGTTATATGATATTTGACAAGCCAATCAAAAACAAAAATATTGAGTGGGGAAGAGAGTCCCTATTTAACAAATGGTCCTGGACAAACTGGCTGGCAACCTGCAGAAGACTGAAACTGGATCCACACCTTTCACCACTAACTAAGATTGACTCTCACTGGATTAAAGATTTAAACTTAAGACATGAAACTATAAAAATACTAGAAGAAAGTGTAGGGAAAACACTTAAAAGACATTTTAAGCTATTAACCTTGGCTAAGCAGAAGCTTTCCCAGGAAAGCAGTTATCACTGGGATCTCTCCTGAAGTGGCTGCCCGCTTATCCAGTGTGCCCAAACTGGTCTCACTCAATGCCCCTGAGGGCCAAGGTTGTAAGGCAGCCCTGTTACTGCCAAACACTGAAATCTCTGTTCTGCTCCAGTGTTTCAGTCCCCACCTTTGGGCTGCTCAGTCACTAGATTACTTGCCCAAGGTCTCCCAGCTGATCCTTGCTCTGCAACCTGAGGGTGGAGCCTGTAGGGGCAGTTGTCCCACAATGGCTGTACTGGTGGCCGACAGCCAAACAGTATTAGCTCCATTCTGGCTCAGCGGCTCAGTTTAGGACCCTAGACAATGCTTAAAGTCATCTGCACTCTCTCCCAAGTTCTCCCAAGGTAATTCAACTGAGTGCCCAAGTCCAAAAAAAACAAAACAGCTTACAGGTAAGGCCTTTCCTGTTTGCAATCTTGCTGCTGTTGTAGTTACAGCAGCAGGCAGCCTCCAAATAAATGCGTGCAACCACTTGGCAATTCCTCACTGCTTTTGTCCTCCTTGTGGGGTCCAGAAGTCTCTCAAGGTCTCCCTGTATCCCCAAAGGGATGTTTCTGGGCAGATTCCACTAGCCAGAGATTCCTGGAGTTTTCTATCCCCCATCTCACCAGGCCCAGTTGCAAAGAGCTTCTATCCCCCATCTCACCAGGCCCAGTTGCAAAGAGCTGTTACTTAGCTGCCATCTTGCTCCTCCCATATATATATGATTTTCAAAGGAAGTATTTTTAAACTTTTTGGTCTAAATGCTAATTTTTATATTAAAATTTTAAAAGTTTAGTGTTTTTGTGTACTTACTGTATGCCAGTCATTATGGTAAAGATGTTGTATACCTTATCTCTAAGGCTTGTAAGAGCCCCTGTGAGATTTATTCTTTTAGCAAAGACCCATTCATTGTTTATTTTCCAGTTACGTTTATAAGCACTGGATTTAGCATGGGGGAAAAATAAACAAACAGAAATTACTGGTTTCTTGAGGAGGAATTCTAGTTGAAAGACAAACAATGAACAAAGAAAACATATAGAATTATAGGTGATTAGCATCCTTGGAAAAATGAACTAAGGAAAGGGGAAGGAGATCAATGGGGTGTGAGTGGAGAACACAAATGAAACTCAGGGCGGAGGCGTGAACCTTACAGTGGGATGGACACTGGGTCAGCAGGTGAGGGAGAGGCTGAGAAGGAGGCCAGAGGACTAAGGGGACTGAAGACACAGCCCAAGGGCCTGGTGGTACTGGGAAGACTGTAATGTTAGGGTCTCCTTCTCTTCTCCCCCTGCAGAGGGACACTGGGTGTGTATGAGTTGATCCCACAGGCCACTCCTGCCACCAAGCCCCCCTTTCAATGGATCTACAAGGATATTATAAATATCACAGGATGCTGGGTAAGTGACAATGTGTGAAACAATCGAGTGTTCACTGATCACAGAGAAAAAGAACAGCTTCTATTTCCCATCAACCAGCATAGCAAGGCGACTTCTTCTGCCCAGAGCCCCTCTGCAATCCACCCTCATTGACTCACCCTGCCCTTCAAGTGCCACTTCCTCAGCTATCCTTGGCCACTCGGTCAAATCATGCACCTGTTAGTGCCCCATGGCTTGTGGGTAAGAGCCCTTGTTGTGCCTTCCAGTTATATATTGACCCCTGACTTTGTGGTGTAACATCTTCCACTATGACTAGATTGTGAGCCACAGACCAGAGACTGGAGACCTGACATAACTGGAGAACGCAAGGACACAGGCGGAGACAAATAGCACAGCGAGTAAGCTGGGTGTCTGTTCAAGAAATCACAGTTCACACATCTGCACAGTGAGTAACCTGGGTGTCTGTTCATGAGATCACAGCTCACACATCTGTCTCCCTTTCACATTGTTGCCCAGACTGTGGGCCCCACATAGTCACAAAGACCCTTTCTTTTCATCTTGAATGTCAGCTCTGGCCCAGAGCCTGGTGAGCACCACACTCTTATATAAATGTGTTCGGAGCACAATATCAGTGACATACTTTAAGTAAAGTACGGTAATCCTTACTGCAAGCCATGCTACAAATGAGACTTCTTTCTCAACAATCTTTGATGTACATAGTATTAGATATGATGCGTATGTTTCAGGTAAGATAATATCCATTAGTTTGTAGAGGAGATAGAAATGAGTCTGTCTCACAAGGATGTGGTGCTAGTGAGGCCTGACCTGGGAGTCCCCTGTCTGAGGCAGTCCAGCTGGGCATCTCAGAACCCAGATGATCTCCTCAAAATTCCATGACTCTAATTATACCATCCTCTGAAATTCTTGGGAAGAGTCATTTGAAATAGGATAGTGGTAATTCCCCAAACTAAAAAACATTCATGAAAGAGCCTTTCCCCTCCTTCCATGAGGATGATACATATTTAGAGTCACTTTCAAGTGCAGTATTTGGGTTTTGGAACAAATACTGCATTAATTTTTGGAAAAACTGTAGCATTTTTATCATATGTACTCTGAGCATCTGTAGATCAAAAAATACACACTGAAAAACACTGAAATGGTGTTTGGGCCATTGAAGCTTTGTGTCTACATCAAGGATGAATTCAAAGGCCTCAGAGGTTAGTGGGATGCTGGACACTAGAACATCAAAGGCAGACAGAGCCACAGCGCAACGAATCACGTCTGCCCAGCGCCCTGTAGCAGCTTCCCCACCCCACCAGAAGGTGCCCTGACAGTGCTAAATGCTCTGGGGACAAAATCACGCCTGGCTGGAGCCCCTTGAACACATCCTGTGACCACAGGCCCTACAGCACTAAAATTCCCCCATAGACTCCCCAAGGACTCACAGGTGAGTGCAGCATTTCCCCACAGGGTCAGTACAAAGACCATTTACTGCTGCAGGATGTGGGTGGAACCATCTAGCACCTGTCTTCTAGGGTAATTAAATCATACCTGCTTCAGTCTGAAACCCAGATTTAACTAGAAGTCCAGCAAGGTTCATGTATTTGCCAAAAGTCACACAGCTAGCTAACATTATTCACATAATCTGTGGTCCCGCTAGATTATAAAATAAACCCCAAGTTTTAGACTTGGAGGACTAAGTTAATAAAGTAACTTATGAGTAACTTAAACAATTAGTAAAAGTCTTTTCTTTCTCTGTTAGAAATTTAAAATGTCATTGTTTCTATTCATTAAAATCTTTATATAGTAAAATATTTAAAAGGTTTAAGTTCAGTCATATAAATTGACATTTGGCAAATAATTACATGCCAAAGTTTTCACAAATATCAAAATAATTGACAAAATTCAATTATCTTTTCCTTCTTCAAATTTCTCACTCCAAAGCAAGTTAGAAAGAAAGATAGGGACAGAAGAGAAACCTCAGCCACTGGCGAGTCCAGGGGGCAACCTAAGTTCAGCTGGCACCCACCTAGCCCACAGCAGCCGGGCCCACCCTGCTGCCTCCTGGACCCTAGGCCAGCAAGGTCTTCCGGAAGGGTGGCCACAGGCCTGACAGGCCTTTGAGACCAAGCAAACCAAACTGCCACTCCAAACTGTGAAGCGGCCACATGCAGAGGGAGCCCCAGTGAAGAAAGTGCCCAGTATACCCAGGCTGCACCTCACACCCTCTGAGCCCCCTCTCCAAAAGAGAGGAAGAGAATTATGTCCCCAAATGAGACACAAAGATGACACATTCTCCAGGACACTGTCACAGTCACTTTCTAATACTTCTGTGCTCTCAGAGCAGCCAGGCCACCACCTGCTTCCCTGCCCTCACAGGAGCAGCCTCCAGCAACACTCTGGGCAGGGAGGGATTATTAAAGCCCTGGGGGTGGGGGCCCTTAAGGCCGTGTCTGGCGGCCATATACCCAGATAGTGATAGCAGTTGGGAGAAGGAAGGGGGCTTTTGTGGAAAACAGGAGATTAAGAATCCTTATAAGGACCAGTGATCCAAAGGGGCCAGAAACATGGAAAAACAATAGGAAGTGACATCAGGTTATTATCCTGGGCTGAAAAGCTGTGTATTCAGTGATTTAAGACAAAATCAAAAAAATCAATGCAGAGTCACAACAAATAGAATTGTGTGCACAACAGCAACAAGTAGAAAAGTCTAAAATCTTCTAGCCACAGAGAGGGAACAATCACCTACTCAGCAGCCAAAATTCTGCTTTTATCCTAAAAATTAAAAGTCAAAATGGAATGGAATAAGGCCAACCAATATTTGGGAGAGAACAGATGACTACAAAATGTTTTAACAATCAGGGTGTGTTTCGTCAGTAAGCATCAATAGCAGTATTCAAAAACTAGTCCACTCTATGACCCTTCC
>NW_003852534.1:243838-250606 GCF_000181295.1 Otolemur garnettii | reverse complement strand
TAAGCATCAATAGCAGTATTCAAAAACTAGTCCACTCTATGACCCTTCCTTAATCATAAGGAATTTAAGTTTGTTTCAGCCTGACTTGTTAATTTCTTTGAAAAGAGGAAAGAAAATAGAAAACACGAGACTGGGGAGCTGTTTGGGACCAGGTGTGCTGTCTCACACCTGTATTTGCAGCCACTTTAAGAGACCAAGGTTCGGAGGATCTCTTGAGCCTGGGAGTTTGAGAAAATATATAAATGGGAAATTTTTAGTTTTCCTCTGATTATAAAAGAATTCATTGATTATAGAAGATCTATAAGCTGTATGAAACTATAAAATAAGCATGTAAAAACACTATAAAGAAGAATTTTAAAAAATAGTAAGCTAACTACTCGCACCAACCATTGCTACCATTTAGGGATATATTAGCATTTTTTCTTTAGAAATGGAGAGTGATAGTAGTAGTCAGAGCTAAAATAACAATAAAAACTACCATGTGTGGAATAGTTACCATTATAGGAAACCATGGAAATTACGATGGGCATCTATGACCTCACTGAGCACAACAGCTGTACATGTCCAGGTGAGGAAAATGAGGTTCCCGACCGGGAAGTCGACAGGTGGATTTGGAGTCCGACCTCCATCTGAGGACACCACACACAGCATCCCACATGCAGACCACCTTGTAATTTGCTCTCTGTACATTTTTCTCTAATTTTCTACTAGGCAGTCTTTAAGGAACAGTTTTACATATGACTTTAAACAGTTTTCAAAAATATTTACCATATCCTTTTTACTTTTTCTTCTATAGCTGGACTTCTGGGTGGCTTCCATGCATTACACTACAAAAAGCCATGCTGAAAAACTTTAGGAGCAAGTAAACACACAGAGCCATTCCTACAACAGAAATACTAGGTCAAAAGGTCTGAGTGTGTTTAAGACTCTTAACAGGTTTTGTCTAATTACCTCCAAATCCCCATCATTTTGCATCTGCAGTAGAGTGGTGGGTGTTACAGACTCTAGCATTGGGCATTTTTATTAAGCATTGTTCATTTGGACAACACAAAATTTTAATTTTTACTTAATATCTAAGAACTTTAAACATTTTTCCTACTGTTTAAAGTTAATTTACTTTATTTTTGAAATTTTTGGTAATTGATTTGTGAGACAGAGGTCCACTCTCACTCTTCTTCATGAATGACCAGCTTTCCTGTCACTGCTTACTGAAGAAAGTGTCCATTCCCCCTTGGGTGTTATTGGCACCTTTGTCAAAAATCAATTGACTATAACCATATGGATATATTTCTGGGCTCTCTATTCTGTTCCATTAGTCTGAGCATCTGTTTTTTCGTATTGTTCTTTTCTTTTTTTTGAGTATCTGTTTTTATGCCCATACCATCCTGTTTGGGTTACTATGGCTTTCTTATACATTTTAAAATCAGGTAGTATGTTGTTCCCACCTTTGTTATTTGTGTTGGACACTGATGCAGCTATTTGGGGGGGTCTTCTGTGGTTCCATCCATATTTCAGGATTACATTTTCTATTTTTGTGAAAAATGTCTTTGGGAATTGGATAGAGATTGGATTTTATCTAGAGATTTCTTTGAACAAAACACAAGAAAAAAGTTCCATGACATTGGTCTGGTCAATGATTTTTTTTGATATAGTCCTAAAAGCACTGCCAACAAAAGCAAAAAGAGACAAATGGAATTGCATCAAATTAAAACATTTCTGTACTGCAAAGGAAATAATCCACAGAGTGAAGAGAAAACCTGTGAGATGGGAGAACATATTTGAAAATCATACATTTGATAAAGGGTTAATAATCAAAATGTAAGGAATCCAAATACTCAATAGGTATAAAACTAATAACCCAACTAAAAATTAGAAAAGACAGACAGACACTTTTCCAAAGAAGACACACAACTGGCCAATAGCCATACAAAAAATTTTCAACATCACTAATCATCAGGGAGATGCAAATCAAAACCGTGGTGAGATACAGCCTCACACTTGTCAGAATGGCTGTCGTTAAAAAAGACAGAAGATAAACATGGTGAGGAATTGGTGAGAAGGGAAGCCTTGTACACTGTTGGTGGGAATGTCAGTTAAGGAAGTCATTATGGAAATTTTTTAAGTTGCCACAAAAAATTTAAAATAGAATATTGTATTATCCAGCAATTCCTCTACTGGGTAATTGTCCAAAGGAAATGAAATTAGGATCTCAGAGAAATCTGCCCTCCCACGTCCATCAGAGCATTACTCATAATAACCAAGATGTGGACTCAAGCTAACTGTGACAAAGAAAACATGGTACACATACACAGTGGAATACTGTCGGCCTTAAAGGAAAGGAGTATCCCATCATTTGTGACAACGCGGATGAACTTGGAGGACGTTATGTTAAGTGAGATAAGTCAGTCACAGAGAGATAAATACCACATTATCTCACTCATACGTGGGATCTAAAAATGTCCAACTTATAGAAGCAGACAGTAGTAGCAGGTGGTCCGGGGGAAGGCAAAGGATTAGGGAAGGAATAAGAAGGAATAGGTTCAGGAGAGCTACTATACAATATGGTAACTGTAGTTAACAGCAATGTCTGTACACTTGAAAATTAAGATAGTAGATTTTAAGTGCTATCACCACAAAAGTGCTAAGTATATAAGGAAATTCATTATCTTGGTTTAGCCATTCTACAATGTGTGTGTATCTCAAAACATCACATTGTACAGATAAAATATAAAATTTCTATTTTTCAATTGAAAAATTCAACCCAGTAACATAATTCTTAAAAATAGTCTTATAGGCTCAGCGCCTGTGGCTCAAGTGGCTAAGGCACCAGCCATGTACACCCAAGGTGGCAGGTTCAAATCCAGCCTGGGCCCGCCAAACAACAATGATGGCTGCAACCAAAAAAAATAGCCAGGCATTATGGTGGGTGCCTGTGGTCCCAGCTACTCGGGAGGCTGAGGCAGGAGACTCGCTTGAGCCCAGAAGTTGGAGGTTGCTGTGAGCTGTGATGCCCCAGCACTCTACCCAGGGTGACAGCTTGAGGCTCCTGTCTAAAAAAAAAAATAGTCTTATAGTCAAGGAAATGCAGTAAAAGACTAATTTATCTGGGTTTTGTCATCTAGAATTTTTAACATACTTTTGCAGTTGCATTTTTAACAGATTGCTTTGATTTGAAGAGATGAATTTTAAGTGAATAGCCAATAGTGGGGATTCAGGTGAGGCCCCCTTCTCCTGGGCTGCTCCCTGTGGTCATTACAGATCACCCAACTTTCTCTTTTGTGTAACGCCAACCCCAAAGCAAGGCTCTAAATTGTTTCTGCATCACCAAAGTGAGATTACATTATGTGCACTGTGATCTCTGCTCTCTGTATTTTAATAATTTGGGTTCTTTAGAAATAGAATAGTGATGAAGGCTAACAGGTAATATGAGCCACCAGCCTCCCTCCAGTGTCTCCCCGATCTACACCCCCCACCCTCCTGTCAGAACTCAGACAAACCCTAATCTTCTTCCGGAAGGACTGTTATTATACTCTTGATTAATCAGATCATTTCTTTCCCTCAGGCAGGCTTAGAAAAAGAATCTTTCCTGCTTAGATAGGAGTGTCAGAGTCTGAATGTTTATTTTCAAAACTATAGCCCCCATATTCCAAAGAATTTTCATGAGAGGATTTAAGTCTGTTTCTATCAACACATAAATGAAGTGTTTTTTTATAGTTTTGGTAAATTTCACCTGACATAATAATGGGGATATTAAGCCTGAGTCCTCTGAGGATGCAAACACCAGTGTGGACAGGAGCAGTCTAGCCAAGGTTAACACACAGTCCTCCTCAGTGTCAGTCTGACCTCTGACATCTGAGGTTTGGATTCATTTACTCTTGCAAATTCCTTGTTCTAAGAACAACTTGAGGAAAAAATTAGGGATGTCTCCTAGGCATTGAGTAGCTCTTTAAGGTCAAACATACATGACTCAATGTTGCCTCAGACAGACAGGGTTTCGGTGACTTAAGGGGTATCCGGATGAAACAAGCTGTGGACTCACCCTGGGAAGAGGGGAGTGACTGACCAGATCTGTCTCTAGGTGGGGACCTGCGGCCTCAAGGCCACACAGGGCCCTCTAGGTCCTTAAGTGCAGCCTTTTGACTAACTCCAAAATTCACAGAACAAATCTTTTTATTAATACCTTTATATTTGTCTTTTATTTTTAAAATAAATGTATTTAAAATATCTAAGAATAAAATAAGTTTAAACAAAATAATCCTCCCAGATTGTCCAGCACAATTAGAACATTAATACACCATAAGGGCTAAACAAACAGCTGCTACACTCATAATTTAGTTTCAACTTCCCTGTCTTACAGGCACTACTACCACACAAGGCTGGTTGGCGAGAGTTCATTGGGAGTGAAGGAAGCTAGTCTGCTATCAGCTTTCTACAGTGGTGCACTGTGCCGCTGTTTCAAGTGGGATTTGTGAACAGTTGCACTGATGGACAGTATTTTTTAATTCTGTTTAATAGCCCATCATGTCAAAGCAGACTAAGAGAATTATGAAGGAAGAAACCAGATTTTTTAATGAGGATTAGGAATTGTAATATTATCTTGTTCCTGCTAAAGACAAGACAATTTGCTTGCTTTGTGGTACTACAATATCAACATTAAAGAAATGCAATATTCACGAGCATTATAAAACTCATAAGCACAAATATTTTAAATTAAAGGGAGAGGTGTGGGAGGTTGTATTGTAGGAATTAAAAGCTACAAAGCAAAAGCAAAGGCAATTCTTTCAAGTAACAATAAGACCTGGAAAATAACTGCTGAAGCAACTTATAAAGTAGCTTATATACTCAGGGGCAGTGGGCAAGTGGGAGGAGGAGAGGAAGCCATTCAGAGGTGGGAGGAGGAGGAGAAGCCATTCAGAGATGTAGAAACTGCTAAAGAATGCATTGTAGACCCCAGTAACATTCCAAAGTACAAACAACTGCCTCTTTCAAGAAAAGCCACAGCTTATCAGAAGCATGAATTAACCTTCAACATAAACAGAGCAACTTCATGAGATATTTCCAAAGGAAAGTACCTATTATTCAATTGGTTTAGATGAATCAGCTGATACCACTGACTTGGCTCAGGTTTCAAACTTCATTCAGGTCATAACAGATTTTCTGTGCTATGTGTTACCCACTTTGGGCACTCTTGGGAACAGAACACAAGGAATAGATATCTTCAACAAGTTTCAAGGTAAATGTCATGAAGGTAGACTGAATTTGGTAAACCTAGCGAGTGTTTGTACAAACTATGCACCTTCCATGGAAGGAAAACATGAAAGGCTTATTGCACAGACAAAAATTTATGAACATCCAGATGCTGTCAACTTCGTTTTATTGTTATCTTGCATTGGCAAAAACTCTGTCCAAAAGCCACTATTTTAAGTGGCACTTTGCAACAAGTTATATGTATTGTTAACTATATTCGTGCAAATTCTACATGGCATCATCAATTTTGCAACATGCTAAAGTTGAAAAATGAGGTATCCAGTGTATATTTGCTGTAGATTTGCCATATCATTCTAAAGTGTGTTAGCTTTTACAAGAACATGTGCCCAGCCAAAATTTATCTCTAAAAGAACAGATAGTTAAATTTTATAAAGAATAGCATTATTCATAATCAGAATTATTGAGAAAAGATTTCTATAGGAATACACTATTTCTGTGTGATATGTCAAATCAAAACAATTTGAATATGACTTTGCAAGGTAAAACTAAGTCCATTCATGATATGTGGCAAAAAATCCAAGCATTTCAAAAAACAGCCTTCTTTTTTCAAAATACTTCTTCAAAGGAAATTTCAGACAAACATTTTCCCAGTTGGCAATAGTCAGTGATGAGCCAGATAATATATGAGAATCATGTGAAGAATACACAGCTGTTGTCGACCTATTAATTAGAGAATATGATGAAGGTTCACTGACTTTGAGAATCATGACATCACACTCAAAGCAGCATTTCACCCTCACCTAGTTGACATCACCAAGGCCCCTAAACAACAGCAGATGGAACTGATGGAGTTCTCAGCAGATGACATCTTAACGTCATTGTTTGATGCTAAAATTTAACTGAAACATATAAAATTGCTGTAGAATACCCATGCCTTCAGCAATATGCCCCCAGACGTTTAAATCACTTATTGCTATGAATGTACATTCTGCTATATAACCCAAATCGAGATGCCCATAGGGTCACAACTCACTGAGAGGATCAACTAAAACCATGGACCTCCGTGCTTCAACCAAATATTCAAATGCTTTCCAACAAAAAGCAGACACAGTAAAGTCATTAAAAGGTTAGTTCTCACGCTCATTTCGGTAGCACACATTCTAGAATTGGAATGATACAGAGATCAGCATGGCCCCTGTGCAAAGATGACATGCAAATTTGTGAAGCATTACATATATAAAAGTTAGTTATCCTTAAAATTAACAAATAATTTTCATTTTTGAAATTGTAACTACACAGTAGTTAGAGTTTTACAAAACAATGTACATGTTTAAGTATCTAACTGAAGTTTCTTGGATGTGGCCTTATTTGATTACAGCTAAATTACATGGCCTCCAACACGAGAAGGTACCCACCTTTGGTCTGCCCCATCCCCAGCACTCTCTTCTGATGCCAAACCAGCCATATCTCAGTTGTCAGAATGAGTAGGATTTAGTCTAACAATGGTGATAGAACCAAAAATGTATTAAATTTTCTTCTAGTAACAAATCAGGGTTATCA
>NW_003852534.1:236538-240635 GCF_000181295.1 Otolemur garnettii | reverse complement strand
ATACACAGTCACCACTCATGGCTGTACTGGGTGGGGATGAGATACACAGTCACCACTCATGGCTGTACTGGGTGGGGATGAGATACACAGTCACCACTCATGGCTGTACTGGGTGGGGATGAGATACAGAGTCTAGCTTTGGGTCTTGACCTGCACCCGTCAAATAAAATTCAGTCTAATTGGCATACCAAAAATGTTAACATTGTTAAAGTTTAACATTACCCACATTCAAAGGATTATACACCATAAAAGGATTCAACTAAGGGGGATTTATTCAGAGAATGCAAGGATAGCTCGACACGAGAAAGTCACTCAGCACTTTGTAACATACTATGCTGAAAGAACAAGTGAAGCAGCACACATCAGTGAGCTAGGGATAGCAGAGAACTCCTTTACCATGCTAAAGGCAATTGAAAAGCCCTAATACTTACTGTAAAAGGCCCAAAGCTTCTCCTGAGATGAACAGAGCAACATATAGATCACCCCTCACACTTCTGCACAGCTATTCTGCCTTGTACTGGAAGTCTTGACAAGAGCGATAAGGTAAGATAAAGAAAGAAAAGCATCACTTCCAAATTCAAAAGGAAGAAGTAAAACTATATTTACATATTACACTAGTCTACATATGGGAAATCCCATAGAATACTACACACACACACACACACACACATTCTACTAGAGCTAATAAACAAATCTTACAGCATTTCTGAGTACATGATCAAGATCAAGATAGAAAATCAGTTGAGCTTCTCTACTCCAGCCATATTAATCAAAAAAGGATATTAAGAATACAATTTCATTTGTAATAGCATCCAAATGAATAAAATACCTAGCAAGAAATTTCACCAAAGAAGTGAAGACTTGTACACTGAAATTACCAAACATTGCTAAAAAAAAATTAAAGATGATCTAGATAAATTAAAATATATCCCATGTTTATGGACAGGAGGACTTATATTGTTAATATAACAATATTCCCCAAAGTAATTGATAGACAATGCAATTGCTGTCAAAATTCCCATGCCCTTTTTTGCAGAAAGGGAAAAACAGACTCTCAAATTCATATGAAATTGCAAGGAGCTCTGTGTACCAAAAACATTCAGGGGAGGGAAAGCAAACCAGGAAGACTCACACTTCCCACTGTCAAAACTTGCTACAAACCTACAGTAATCAAAACATTGTGGTTCTGACTTATGGCTCAACATAGATCATAGAAATAGAATTAAGAGTCCAGAAATGATCCCAAACATCTAGAATCAAATGATTTTTCTCAAGGTGCCTAGACCAGTCAATGGAGAAAAAACAGCCTCTCCAGCGAGCTGCTGAGAGAAATGGATGACCACAAACAAAAGAGCAAAGTCAAACCCCTACCTCACACCACACAAAAATTAGCACAGAAGACTAATTAAAGACCAAAGACTTAATGTGAGCTCAAAACATAAAACTCTTAAGAGAAAGCATGGAGATAATCTTTCTGACTTTGAATTTGGCAATAAATTCTTAGATTTGAAGTGAAAGGAACAAGAAACACACACAGGGGCTCACACCTGTAATCTCAGCACTTTAGGAGGCTGAGGCAAGAGGATCACTTGAGCCCAGGACATTGAGACCAGCCTGGGCAACATATCAAGACCCCATATCTACAAAAAATTTAAAAACATAGCTGAGCATAGTGACATACACCTGCAGGCCCAGCTAATCAGGAAGCTGAGGCAGGAGAAGCTCTTGAGTTCAGGAGTTTGAGGCTGAAGTGAGCTGTGATTACTTGGGTGACAGAGCAAGACCCTGCCTTAAAAAGAAAAAAGAACATGCAACAAAAGAATACATAAATTTAATTTAATAAAAATTTAAAATTTTTGGACATCAAAGGACATTATCAAGAATATGAAAAAACAATTCACAGAATGGGTGAAAATACTTTCAAAATTATATATCTGATAAAGGTTTAAGATTCAGAGCATACAAAGAACTCTTACAATTCAGCAACAAAAAACAGAACCCAATTTACAAAACAAGTAAAGGAAATTTCTTCAAAGAAGATATACAAATGGTCAACAAACACATGGGGAGATGTTGAACATCATTAGTCATTAAGGCAATGCAAATCAAAACCACAATGAGATACCACTTCACAGACACTGGAACGGCCTTACCAAGAAAATAAAAAATGACAAGTGGAGAAAAAGGAACCCCTGTACATTGCTGCTAGAAGGTCATACGGGGCAGCTGCTGTGGAAAACATCCCAGTAATTGCTCAAAAATTTAAACATGAAATTACTATATGACCCAGAAATTCCTCTCCTAGGTGCATATACCCAAGATAAATGAAAATATGTGCCCACACAGAAATTTGCACATAAACATTAATAGCAGAATAATTCATATACACAAAAGGTGTAAACAGCCCAGATGTCCACCAACAGATAAATGTTAAACAAATTGCAGTATATGAAGGCTGTCCAGAAATTATCCACCTATGTAATTTTAAAAATGGAAACATGTATGGATGAATATTTTCTGGACAGCCATCATTTTGCATAGTGAATATTATTTAGCCACAGAAAGAAATAAAGTACTAATACTACAATAAAATTACACTAAATAAAAGCAGGCACAAAAGTATCATTGCTTTTATATGATTTATGTGGAACAGGTAAACCCACAGAGATGGAAAGCAGATTAGAGGTCACCACGGACTAGATGCTCTCTCTGCTGTTCTGTCTTCTATTCTTGGAATTCTTGTTAACATAACAAACTGCCTCGTCTAGTTTTCTAAGTTATATTTTTTTTTCATATTTTTCATCTTTTTGTATTTTAGCTCTAACCTCCAAAAGATTTCTTCAACAATATTTTCCAACTCTTTTACTCTTTAAATTTTAACTTTTTGTCATTTATGTTGTGATGTTCCGAGAGTTCATCTGCACCCTCTGAGTATTCTCCTCTTATTATTTGACGGTTATGATACCATCTCTAATATCCCTCAGGATATTAATGATTATGCTATTTTTTGTTTTCTTCTGCTTATAAGATATTTAAATTTATTATTATTTTGTTGTCTATATTTCCTGCTAGAAATTTTCCTGATATTCTCAGACCTGCTGATGTTCTGATTGCTGGGGACACACAGACACGTTTACCCCATGGTACTGTCCCCACCATGCATTGGGCCCAGGCACATCAGATCCGTCAGAGGCAGAGCACAGATTCCATTCTGATTGCCAGTGAGGACTAACTGCTGCGGAGGTTCCCACTTCTCTTCAGGCATCTCCAGGTCTAGACAAGGGAAACAAACCCAGCCTGCCCTGCTGTTGGAGACAGGCCCCCGAGGGGTGGCAGCCTGTCATTGAACCCGCTGCAATGACAGCTCACTCACTCTGAGGTCAGCCTACAGTGAAAGCCATCACCAGTGATTCCGAGCCTCCTCTGTCCCAGTGTAGTCAGTGACGCAGTTTGCAACTTGCAGTGACTCTTGCAAAGGAAGGGAAAAAATACAAGTGTAACATCTCTAAAGGGAATGTGTATAGGCGGGAGCGGACGAGAGAGTGAAAGTGAGGAGCAAGAAGTGCACTGGTGCTGCTGTTCTGTGTTGCTTAGGATCAGCCAGAATGTCCCCAAGCCACTGACGCCAGCCTACCCCGAGGATATTTGGCAGCTGTCAAAGCCCAGGCAGGTACCTGCAGGGAGACGCTGCCAAAGTGAGGAGGCTAGACACTCAGCTGCCTCAAGGAAAAAAAATAGAAACGATCTGATTTTGTATAAAATTCAGTGTGCAAAGAGTTTTGGAGTTCCACTTTCAGGTGGAACATTCTACAGATTTAATCTTGTAAGTATCAATCAGTCCAGGAAAAGTTCTGTGCTCTCCAGTGTTCTAAGGACTGTCAGTCAGCACTGTGCTGGGCTCAGGGGGAGTAACTGGTGGCCCTCAGCTGAGAAGTGCACGCTGCTGCTCACAGCAAGTGGCTGAGGCTTCAGATTGTGCATCCAAAGAATTATGTGTTGGGTGGTGCCTGTGGCTCAAAGGAGTAGGACGCTGGCCCCATATGCTGGAGGTGGCAGGTTCAAACCCAGCCCCAGCCAAAAACTGCAAAAAAAAAAAA
>NW_003852534.1:218777-232825 GCF_000181295.1 Otolemur garnettii | reverse complement strand
ACAAGCTGCATGCTGTCCTGCTATGACCCCTCCCCACAAGCTGTATGATGTCCCACTGTGCCTCCCTCACAAACTGCATGCTGTCCCACTGTGCCCCCCCATAAGCTGCATGCTGTCCCACTGTGCCCCCTACAAGCTGTATGCAGTCCCACTGTGCCCCCCTCATAAGCTGCATGATGTCCCACTGTGCTGTCCCCATAAGCTTCATGCTGTCCCACTGTGGCCCTCCTCACAAGCTGCACACTGTCCCACTGTGCCCCCTACAAGCTGCATGATGTCCCACTGTACTGCCCCCACAAGCTGCATGCTGTCCCACTGTGCCGCCCCCACAAGCTGCATGCTGTCCTACTAGCCCCCCCACTCAGGCTGCTTGCTGTCCACTGTGCCCCCCCACAAGTGGGATGCTGTCTTCCTCTGTAACGGAGTCAAGCTCCCACAGCATCCCGCAGCTGGATGCTGCCAGCCAGACAACAGAGTGAGCTGGGGGAAGATGCTGTGGGCTTAGACACCATGGTGGAGGTTAAAGGGATGGGAAGGAAATGGGTAGGAAAGGGACACAGAACATGTGCCACTTTTTCCTGGGGGTGACTGTTCAATACCCAGTTGGGTAAAGGAGTCAGTAGAAAGAGAGTGAGTCCTAAATAAACCTGGCCTTGCTCTGCTTAATGATCTGCAGGAACTGAAACTTGAAAATTCAGTTGAAAATTTTTTTCACTTTCGGCTCAGTGCCCGTAGCTCAGTGAGTAGGGCGCTGGCCACGTACACCGAGGCTGGCAGGTTCGAGCCAGCCCAAGCCTGCTGGACAACAATGACAACTCCAACCAAAATCTACCTGGGCGTGGTAGCGGGCACCTGTAGTCCCAGCTACTTGGGAGGCTGAGGCAAGAGAATTGCTTAAGCCCAAGAGTTGGAGGTTGCTGTGCGCTGTGACACCAGGGCACTCTACCCAGGGCTCCATAGTAAGACTCTGTCTCAAAAAAAAAAAAAAAAATTTCTTTCACTTTAAAGGATAAGAACCAAATTTTAAAAATACTATGTTTGAATTTCTTTTAGGAAAGTGCATCAAATATTGTGGACTTCCATTTTTTGTGTATATATACTTAGTATATAAGCACAAAATAGATGTTTCTATTTCCTTTTTTGCTGCTATTGTTGAAGCTTTTTAAAAATTGAGGTAAAATTTTTATGCAGGGAAATGGAAATGCACATATCTTAAGGGAATGTTTTGGTATCTGGGTAAAGCCATAGTCCCCTGGTGCAATGCTAGTTTCCTGTGGCAGCTGTAACACAGCATCATAAGCCAGGAATTTATCCACAAGACATTTATTTCCAGGCAGTTCTCTTAAATGAAGTCCAAAAGAGGTTTCCCTGGTGTACACTGAGGTGGTGGAGGGACTGTCTCCTCCCAAGGCCCCAGGGCAGACCCTTTCTCCTGCCTTTCCCAGGGTTGTCCTCATTCCCTGGTGGGTCCCTGAATCACCACACTTTTATTCCTTACATCTGCTATTTCCTCATCTTCTCTTCTGTATGCAGATCTCTATCTGCCTCTGTCTCCTAAGGACACTGTGATCACGTTGAGAACTCACTCAGAAAACCCAGTATGACCTCCAGAGTTAAAGATCCTTCACTTGATCCCATTGGCAAAGTCCTTCTACTCAGCATTCACAGTTGCCTGGAAGTCCTTGGACCCAACCACACCAATCAAGCTATGTAAACATGTTCACTGTGCCCCTCCTGCCAGGACGCGGCCAGCATGCTCTGGGGCAGCACTTTGCCAGCCTGCGGACGCAGGGCACTGTTCTCAGACGGGGTGCAGTGGCTGCCCTGCTCTGCTGGCTCTCCACTCAGCACAGTGGCTTCCAGATTTACTTGTGCTGGTGTCCGCATTCCATTTGATGGCTCATAGAATTCTGGTTTTTGATGGCATCATATTTTTAATCTAATTTCCTATTTATGAGTATCCGAATTGTTCTTATTCTTGGCAATTATGAATAAAGCAACTACATGCATCTATATGTGTCTTTTTGTGGAAAGATGTTTTTATACCTTTTGGATGAACACCAGCACCGCATCACACTCATAAAACAGGTTTATTTTTACCTTATGAGAAACTGCCAGTTTCCAAAGTAGTTGGACCATGTCACACTCCTAGCAGTATGTGTGAGTTCAAGGTGTCCCACACCTGCCTCAGAATTTCATGCAGCTGAATTTTTAATTTAGCAAATGACACCACACCATGCAGAATGGTGTTATCTGTGACATTAATTTACATTACTCTGCCATCTAACATTTTTGATGTTTTCACGTTATTATTGTACATTTATACATATTCTTTAGTGAAATGTCTGTATAACTCACTGAATCATTCATACTTGATCTATTTTTATTGGTCTATTGGAGCTCTTTATGTCCCGTTCACAAGTCCTCTGTTTGATCTTTGTATTATGAGTATTTTCTCTTAGTCTGTGACTTGCCTCTGTATTTTCTTCATTATATGTTTTAAGGAGAATAATTTTTAAACTTTGATACAGTTTGATTTCTCAATTTGTTCCTCATAAGGTTAATTGCTTTGTTGTTGTTCTAAGAAAATTTTGTCTACCCTGAGGTTGCCAGAATATCCCTATGTTTAGGTGTATAGTGCTAGCTTCTATTTTGCATGTGAACCATAATTTGTTTCTACGTTCAGTGAGAAGTAGGGTAGAAACTTGTTTTTTCTACATGTTTATTCTGTTATTCCAGCATCATTGAAAAAATTTCCTGGGGCCATGTGCAATGGCTCACACCTATAGTCCAGCACTCTGGGAGGCTTAGGCAGGTGGATTGCCTGAGTTCATAGGTGCAAGACCAGTCTGAGCCAGAACCAGACCCTGTCTCTAAAAAAAAAAATAGCCAGGTATTGTGGCAGGCACCTGGAGTTCTAACTACTTGGGAAGCTAAAGCAAGAGAATTGCTTGAGCCCATGAGTTAGAGGTTCCTGTGAGCTATGACACCATGGCACTCTACTGAGGGCAACAAAGTGAGACTCCATCTCAAAAAAAAAATTCCTTTCTCCATTTAACTTTTTTAAAACTTTGGTCAGAATTCAATTTACCATCCACATATCTGCTCAGCACTCTGAGAGACGCACTGAGGGAGCTGTCCTTGTACTCCGGCACCACACTGTCTACTGCAGGAGGTTCACAGTGAGTCTTGGTATCAGGTGGATGAGTCTTCTTATTCTGTTCTTATCAAAAGTATTTGGACTATTCTGGGTCCTTGGTATTGCCATATACATTTAGAATTAACTTGTAATTTTTTGGATAAAAGTGACCTATTGAGATTTTGGTTAGATGATGTTGACTCTAAAAAGTAATTTGTGGACATTTGAATTCTTGACAAAATCGAAAGACAGTTAATGAAAGTAGTATATTTTCTCCATTTATGTAGTTCTTTAATTTCACTAAATATGTTTTACTCATTTTTGTAAAACAGGCTCCTGAATATTTTTTTTCTTGACTCTATTATAAGATTTTATCTCAGTTTTCACTTGATTGATGATAGCATGTAGAAACATAATTAATTTTTAAATTTCTTGGGTATTGTATGGCTTCACTAATTTCACTTATTAATTCTAGTAGTTATTTTGCATATCCTTTAGAATTTCCTGCATAAACACTTATATCATTTGTGAACAGATACTATTTCTGTCCTATCTTTGTTATTTATTGTAATAACTTTATGTCTTTATGTTGTTTACTACTAATGTACCCACATTAGCTTTCTGATGCTGTCTGGTATATTTTACTTTCAACTTTTTAAAAATATTTAAACTAAGTCTCTTGTAGGCAGCATATAGTTAAGCCTTACTTTTTTATTCAGTCTGACAATCTCTACATTTTAAGTGGAATATTTGGCCCATTTAAATTTAACATAATTACTGACGCCGTTGGGTTTCTAACTTGAAAACCTAAGACTGACATGTCAAAGGCTAAGCTACCCTGATATGTGAAAAACTAGATGGAAAATATCTAAGGAACCTCAGCTGTACTTAGCTAGCCCCTGGCCAAAGCCTGCTGACCACGAGACTCTTAAGTGAGACCATTCTGGATTATTGTCCAGCCAGCCCCAACCACTAGCAAACCTACCAACTGTCCACTGAATGAGAGAGCTCTTCAGAGACCAGCTGAACTATCTCATGAACCACCCATCTAACCCACATAATTGTGAGCTTATTATTTTCACTACCAAGCTTTGAATCCATTTTACTATTTGGCCAAAATTAACTGATATACTGTCTCACTGATCATTGTTTGATTGACTACTCTAGCTATACCTTTTCAGATTGACCCACCTCTATTGTAGTCCAAATATTTAGTTGCCTGATACTTTCCTTACATTATGTATCTAATGGAAATCTGTTAAGCCCACTTATTGACTCTCCTTCCACCAAGCAAAATAAATAAATGAATACAACTTTTGGTAAAATTTGCTTACAGGATGATTTCGTTTGAGGTTGTTTAACATCTAAGAACTTTACCTGTCTTTGAGAGATGATGTGTTTCAAAAATCACCCACCTGGTGGCGCCTGTGGCTCAACAGAGTAGGGCGTCAGCCCCAGATGCCAGAGGTGGTGGGTTCAAACCCAGCCCTGGCCAAACCTGCAAAAAAAATAAAATAAAATTGCACCTTAAAAAAAAAAAAATCACCTACCTAAACCATCACTCTAGTCATTAGTAGCCCTTACTTTTTCTTTAATATGTTAACTTTTTTCCTTCTTTCAAAAACAGAGATATTCAAGATCCTATCAACTAGACTCTCACCCTTGTCTACTATTGAATCGGTATAATGTTCTTAAAAAAAATTAATGGTAGTAAAAGTCAAAATACATGAAATGTCTGTGTATTTACATATGGCTGTCCTGAAAATATCCCAGGAAAAGAATGGAACCCATTAATAATATTGCTGCTAATTAACCCACAAATATGGGTTATTAACCTATATAATGTCTAAACATTGTAAGCCTGTGGATATATCTCACAGGTATGCTGTCATCAGTGTGTGTCACTGATGAAAAAATATTGATAAGCCCTCAAGCCCCTTCTGTCGCCCAGCTACATCAGGGTGAGGGTGGGGCGTGTTACCAGTCAGTGCAGAGTGCACTTGTCTGTGGTACTAAACAAGATTGTGCACATCTATATCTTTAATATTTTGTGTACGTGTGTGTGTGTTTACGACATTTCTACCTTGCTGACATATTCGGAGCCCCAGAAGCACTTCCTAATATAAAATTTGGGGTTCATGGGAAACCACTCCCTAGACTGGAACATTAGTAGCTCCTGTTGGCTGAGCTGTATTTGTTTTCATGACCTCACGTTCTCTAAGCACAATGTTTTATTTATGGGAACTCTATATAAAACTTGGAAAATTAAACAAAAACAAACAGTTATGCTGTGCTTTTGAGTTGTGAAAGTTCAAACACTACCAGCTCCACAAAGCACCCTGGGACCTTCCTGATACTCACTTTTTGGAGAGATGTCAGGGCAAATGTGGCAGAGCTGGTGTCACATGCCACCAGCTCACACCACCTCTCCCTCTGAGTGATAATTTCCTCTTGGATCTGAATTAGCCAGAGAGAGCTGCAGGTTGCCCAGGAGATCCAAGGGTGTGGACAATAAGATTCCTGGCATCTCAGTCCAGAATCTACAACCATGAAACTTGGTACATCTGCAAACCTTGAGTTGTGTGTTGCGAGACGAGAGTGAAGAAGCTGGCGGAGGACGACTAGGCATCCTTCCCAGCCAGGGGGCTCTGTGCACAGCCACCTCCCCACTTGTCCTAACTCAGGGTAGTCACTGGCACAGCCAGGGAACTGCAGAACTTAAACCAGAGCTCAAAAACAGAGAGCAGTGTTCACATTTACAAGGCTGTGAGGACCTTGTGAACTTTGAAACTCCCAACAGTGATGTGAGGGGTTCTAATTACTCCTATAACTCTGTAAAATCTGAGACCTGCATCCAGGGCTGACAGTGGTCACAATCTCACTTAGAAAGTGGCACATGGCCAGTTTATTCTATTTCTAGATGCTTGTGGTAGGTATAAGGAGCCTGCCCTCCAACTTCCAAGAGAGGGAGAAGCCACTTAGCCAGTCAATGCCATACAGGAACACCGAGCTGGGAGTCTGCCCCTTCCCACCAGGGATGGTGTCTCACGGTCCCTCCCTCCTAAAGCAGACACAGCATACAACGTGGACCCTGGGACGTGAGAGGGATGGGACAAAACACTCACCTTCCACACAAACCTCCACAGGTTTCTGAAACAAGTTGGCTTTTCATATCTGCACTATGGGCTTGAGACTGAGGAAACACACTGTGGGTCAGGTGAGCCATACCCGGAGACTGAGCCCCATGCTCTCCCCAGAACAGAGGCCCAAGGCCCCTAGAGCATCTGCCCAGGAGCTGCTGTTAGCCTGCACTGCCGGGAAGCCACCTGGGGGCCATGTCCAGAGGGGTGACTGCTCTCTGACCCAGAATCACTGGGCACAGCCCCTCAACTGGAGGAACTGTAAGTTGCTGTCACTGTTACCAGGATGCTCACTGAGAAACTGCCTTGCAGGTTCTTTCCTCAAGGTGCCCAGGACGGTTGGTTGAAAAGAACCTGAAAATTCTACCAAGTTCATGGAAATTCACTTATGAAGCCACCTAATGCCATGAGCTAAAAGACAAAACCAGACTGCGGTGTCTGGCTAAGAAACCTCAGAGTTGAGAGGTGTCTGTGACCCCAGGGTGGAGGCCTCTAAGCCAGTGGCCCCAAGAGACCTGTGACACTGGTGAGGCCAGCATGGGCCCAGAAAGGAGGAGACAGCAGCAGGGCCCAGAAAGGAGGAGACAGCAGCAGGGCCCAGAAAGGAAGAGATAGCAGCATGTCCAGAGGAAGTCAATGCTGACAGCCCCTCCAGGCCAGGCCTGTACCTCCAGCCAGGGACCCTCACCTTCTGCACCAGCTTCACACAGTGGTGGCCCATGGACTTGGGAGAAACAGTGCAACGCCCAGGGGCTTGGCCTGCAGGTGGTGCTTGGCAGAGGCAGAAACAGGTGCTTCCAGGGAGGCACATGTAACTGGTTTACACGAAGCTGGTGGCCAAATATACAGACCAAAGAGCTGGAGGAGCAGCCCTGAATGTTCCTGGGGGAGAGATGTGTGCAGTTGGCTTTGTTCCCTGCCTGGAATCAGAAAACAGCCTCACCACAAGCTGGATGGGTCTGCAGCCTCTGACATCCCAAGGGGAGGCAGAGAACGCCAGGCCAGGACCATCCATGGTGGGCAATCTCTTGTCAGGACGGAGGTGCCCAAGGTGGAGAAGCAGGAAGAGCAGCAGTTGATTGAAGTCAGCGCTGAGCATGCCTCTCCAGAGGGACTCTGGTCAGTGCTCAGCCTACACCCCCCCCAAGTAACTCACTTTTAAGATTTCTTTCTCTGGGGTTCCTTTGGCCCCGACAGGGTCTATGAGATGGGACACTAAGAAAGGGGCCTCAAAGGGATGGGAGGGAGCCCTCGCCTGCGGAACCACAAAGTCTAAAGGACCCGTGAGAATGTGGGTGTGAGATAACCTAGGTAACCAAGGACCAAAAAAGGCAATGATCAATGACCAGTAGGAAAGGGCAATACTTCCCACAGGTGTAAAGAGCCCAAGATGAGACTTGCAGCCAACTTTCAACAGAGGAAGAGACATTTACCCCTGCAGGGTGTGAATAACCTCCATCTCTCACCTCTGCTCCTTCATGAGAGGGGCCCACTTCCAAACTGTCTATGGAAGTGCTCTAAGCTTTCTCTTTCTCTCTCTCTCTCTCTCTCTGTCACACTTGGTAGAGTGCTGTGGCATCATAGCTCACAACGACCTCCAACTTTAGGGCTAAAGCAATCCTCTTGCCTCAGCCTCCCAAGTAGCTGGGAATACAGGTGCCCAGCACAATGCCCAGCTATTTTTTTTAAGGATGAGGTCTCACTCTTGCTCAGGCTGGTCTTGAACCTGTGAACTCAGAGCAATCCACCCACCTCAGCCTCCTAGAGTGCTAGGATTACAGGCATGAGCCACTGTGCCTGTTCCTTCTCCTTTTCTTAAATAAAACTTCTCTTTGTTACACTGAGACTTGTGCAGGTCACTCTGCTTTCTACTCCCACTGGCTGTGCTGTTCCAGTTTTATTCTCTGTTTCCACTCACTTTTACTTTCAATTACCACTATGCCTTGGTTGAACTTTCTAGCTCAGCCGAATAATCAAACCGAGTCAACTGTGTTCATGGAACAGAGACCCCCAACTCTCAACAAGGGAATTAGGATTTTGTTTTTATTTCTCAGTAGCAATACATTTTTCTTTTCTTTTACCTCATGGATCTCAAAACCAAAGCCCCAGATGCTAAACACCTTTCCCTCTGTGTGCCCTTTCAGAACTCAGAGCATTCTGGAGCAGCTGCGGTCCTGCTGAGCCCGTTCAGGGCTCCAGAACAGCTGTTACAATGGCCAGTCCCCCGCCCTGTGGTCACCAGCCCCGCTGTCTGGTCCTGAGGTGCACACAGGAACCAGCCTGGTTCCGAGCATTTCTGTACCAATCCCCTCAGATCCAAAATACACACATTTTAATGACTAAAAGCTACTTTAAATGCTTGACATATTTTAAATTTTCATTTATGATATTGGAAGAAACACCCCCCTGCCAGCTGTGTTGGAAAAAAGGGTGAGTTGTCACTATTGCTCTCCTGGTCAGACCTGGAAACATTTCTCATTTATGAGCTGATTCCTTCCACACAATTATCCCAAGTGAGAGGGACTGTTACTCCCGCCCTACAGATGAGGAAGCTGAAATTTAAAACTTATGGAAGGTCACGCAGCCTGAACATGACTCCAGGACATGGACCTTAAAGACCCTGCCTACCTGTCCCCACATGTCACCCTCCCCCCAATCCTCCCAAGGACATTCCTTGCCATCCAAGCTTTCCTTCCATCGGGGGACACAAAAAGCCCCCTGTCTGCCAGTCATTGGAGAAGAGTATTTCAGAAGTGACCTTTCCTCACAGTTGACCTTGGCAGTGGGTAGGGCTGGCACACACGTGCAATTTAGGAACGGTGGATCATGGCAATTTGCCCACCCAGTTTGTCAGGAGCAGAGCGGGGGCCCATCTGCAGCCCCCAGGATGGGGCCTGCTCCAACTGCACACAGGAGAACACACTCTGACACAAAGCATATGGGTGTTGGGATGCATTACTTAAATTAAACTTTCATAGAGCTTTTTCCCCCTTATCTGTTCAGTGTTGTCCATAAATACCGAAGGGAGCCCAGTGCATGCCCAGCCTGAAGCTTCAGCCCCAGGGAATTCCTCTTGCACCAAGTCCCTGTAGTCAGTTATCTGGCCCTGTGTCTGCTTGGTAGAAACCATCTGTCCTGGTGGGGACTTTAGCCCAGATGTGATCATGGTGCTAGGGTGGGGTGGGATAACAGTGACATCTGCACTGCAGGGTGGACCATTTCCCATATGATGACCTGGAGAAGGACATGTCCAACCTCACTGTAAGGCAGCCAGGACCATGTGGAGGTTCCCTCTCCAGGCCTCCCTCTTTTTCACTCTTGCTCTGGCCCTTCCCTTGCCTTCTCTGCAGTGCAGGGGTTTCTAAGTCAGCAGGTTTAAGAGACGGATGTTGGATGTCACCCTTCATCATCTAATGTGCCTGACATGCCAAAGACAGTAGTTTCCGAAGTCGGTCCTCCCACTCCCGCATCCCAGGAGATGTCCAGGTGGCCTTAGCTGGACCCACAAGCAGGCAGGGGCATTCAGAGCTGGCCTGGCTGTGGCATGGAGCCTCCCTCTCCAAGAACGAGATTGAGACACCTGCCTTACCACCTGCTACCCTGGGACAGACAGCGCCCAGCCCCACCAAACAAACCAAGTTTGAACAGGGTAATAGAAAATCAGAAAAATTGTTTTCTGCTTTTGTTTATTTTAGATTTTTGCAGATGGGAGGAGAAAAGAAAGAGCCATCCAAGTTCCAAGAGGAGTTGTGTTTCCTGTTACCCAGGGGCTCAAAAATTCTTTTTAACCAAATTTTTAATAACTATCCGAGAGAGGTAGTTAGAGAGAGAGAGAGAGATTGGCACAAAGCAGAGTGTAAAAAAGAGTTCCCTGAGGGCCGGCAGGCGGTGTCCCCCTTCTTCCTCCAACACTATGCCTGCCTTACCCAAACTGAACCGAGAATTTCCACCGATAGTTTTTAGACATGTGAGTTTTCCTTCCCTGACTCCCCCCATCTTGTGTGGCTGAGAACGTCAGAGTGGGAGGAGATGGTGACCTCTGTGCCTGTGATTAGGGTTCAAGCCCATTGCTCAGTGCCTGGGAATATAACTTCCTCAGGATGTTTAAAGTGTCAAGTCCAATCTAAAATGAAATTCATGTCTTAATCTCTGTCTCGTAATTAGCACATGTGGTATGGGTTGCACATGGAGTCCAGGGCACACAGTGAGTGTGAACAGCCGGGCGGCTCTAGGTCAAACCAAGTGCCACATGGGGAGCAGGCCTGGCTGGCCTCCCGCCAACCTCCTGCCGCCCAGGCTGGCTGTTTACATCTCGGTGCTTTCTCTGCCACTTACTAAGCCACCAGGGGAAGATGAAAAATTCTCGTACTTGTGGTGCATAAGTAATTTGACCAGATGCCAAGAAAGTGGCCCGAGGCCCACCATGCAAAACTGATCATGGAATTTTGCCTTTATTTGGGCACCAGGAGAATGAAGGAACGTGAACAAGGAAGAAGAGTGGAAACCATGGCACCTTGTGATGAAAACTGCAGATTTGTTTTTGAACTTGAGTGGCTAAGGGGCTTGTCCTTACATTTTTGCTGATGATGAAACGAAGTTCCCGTCAGTCCTCCGGAGTCCTGGAGCCTGGACCAAGGACATTTACTCACTCAACCGATGTACCACTCACAAGACACGGGACACATGGGGATGTGGACTCATGGGGGCAGTGCCTGGGCCTGGCGTCCCTTTCTGTCAGGCCACACGCCCTGAAGAGTGACTCACAGTGGTTAAACATGTACTGATATTATACTGTGACTGGCTGATTCTTCTCTAAAAAGGCAGAGAGACCAAAAAAAGGCAGAGAGAAATACGTATTTTATTATTTTTGCTTGCTGAAACAGGCTTTTTTCTTGGCCAGGTTTGCAGGCAGCTGGCTGTTGTTCTATTCTGAAAGCAACATAAAAATTAGGCTCCTCTGTGTTTGCTCCTTTGCGTTATCTCTATTACAACTGTGGCTTGTATTTCAAGTCCAGGCCTTACCTACCTTGAAGGTTTATCTCTCGTAAAGCAAAGCTGAGAAGCTGTAGGGCAGTAGAAAACTTGAATCCCAGAGCATAATAGGACAAAAATTTTTTTCATAAAGATAGGAACACTTTTTGCCAAAATGGCAAACAAGTTCTCCTGATACTGAGATGGGTTACGTGTTGGCCTGATGCCACATCCTGCCTCTGACACATCTAGCGTGTCACAAGCAACCCACCCATTGAAAAGGGAATGGCGGGAGAAACACGGAGGTTCTCCTGAGCAGCAGGCAGGAGGGCTGTGGAAGGCACAGCCTTGCCAGGCAGGTGTGTCTGCAGCGAGATACCCCGAGTCCTCCCTCCCACCTGGGCCTCAGGTGTCCCAGCCAGGACAGAGAGACTCAGAGTCTGACTCAGGAAGCCCCTCCAGGCCCATCCCTGTTGCCATCGCTCAGTACCAGTCCCTGCCAGCGGCTGCTGAGGCTCTGCGCTTTATTCTATCAAACAGGAACATTAAACTAAAGCCTCAAACTCACCTCTCTGTGTGGGTTGACAGCTCTGGTTCCACAACAGAAGGTAATTTAGCTGAAAAGTGAAGAACACCCCTGACGTGGGAGAGCGGTGAGTCGTAATCATGCCGTGAGCCTGTACAGGGTGCCTGGGAGATTCTACCAGCACGAGAGGGCAGAAACCAAGAAAGCAGGTGCTGGCCCAGGGTCATGAGCTAATTAGTGACAGAGGAGGATCAAAATCCCCCCTGAGCAAGGGACCCCTCAGATGCCCAGAGCCACTGGGCTGGACGAGCAGGCTGAGCTGTCCCTTCTGTGCCCAGAGCTCTCTGCCCCATGACATCCTCACCTGACCTGCTCAGTCAGACAAGTTCACTCTTCACTACTCAGCCAGACTAACTTACACAGGGTGGCTGAGGAGAGCCTAGGGTCTCTTTATCCACCATATTCTGTGTCCTGGAATGTCTGTGCCAGGAAGATCTGTTCAGCAACGACTCAAAACTCCTATTTGAATGCGATTAAATAACATAGAAAGCACATGCCATAATCTACGTGTGAGGTGTCATTTGGTATTCATGCAAGAAACGTCTTGTTCCTGGGACAGGTAGCACAATTCTGGGCATCTGGTATCTTTCTGGTTAGTACTTGCCAGTAGTCTCAACCCAACTGATCCTTCCTCTCAGAATATTACTATTTTGATGATAATTTGGTAGTTCTGAACAATCTTTCTGTAATCACCATTGTAACTCTGTTTAAATAGATTTTTATATCTGGACAGAGCCTTCAGCATCACCTAAGAAAGTAGTTTTTATTTGAAATAATTAAAAGCCTTTCCGACTGAAACCCCAATGACCCAAAATCTCTACTCATGCTTAAATGGAGTAAAGGAGTTGATTCAACCATTCCACAAATATTCAAGTGTCCACTATGTTTCACACACTCAGCTAAACATTGGAACAAGCAGACAGGTCCAGGCCCTTAGGGCGTAGCCTTTCTGGTCAGGCTCCTCATCACATGCTCATTGCCTCACATCCCAACCTTCGGCACGGAGCTGCCGACAGATGTACCTGTCTGCTACTGGTCTATGTGTCTACTGTAGAACTTGGTAGAGCTCCACGAGGGATGGGCTAGAAGACCCTCTGCTGTCCTCAGAGACCCTCTGCTGACCCCCACCAGAGGTCACTGTGCCGGGGCCTGGGCTGTGCAAGCCTTGGCCTCCTCAGCAGGACAGACACCCACCTACATCCTGTCAACCTCAATATCACTTTCCTTAGTTCCTTGTCGTGGAAACTTGTGACAAGCTTCACTATTGAAGGTAATGATGACCTCAAGTTTATATTTTAAAAAATAATTTCTCTTCCTTCTTTCTCCTCTCCTTAATTCAAAGACATCCTTTTCTTAAAGACCAAGGGGAAAATCTGGTTAAACATTAAACAAATGCACTTGGGAACAAATTAACCAAAACCAAAGCAGCAGTGTGAGGTGAACAGCATGGGGCCAGCTGCCCCAGCATCCCATGTGGCCTTAAAGGCCCCTCAGAGAGGCCTGGGTACAGAGGCGAGTGGTGCCTGGCTAGCGCTGGCTGCAGACCAATGCTAAGGCATGGCCTCTGTTTGGGAAACAGCACAGGTGAGGTCTTAAGCAGGGGTGGCCTTCTCAGCCTTGCAGCCTACCAACCTCTCAGCCCCTACACTACGGACAGTGGTTGTTTCAAGAGACTCTGGGGCAGAAGCAGGTTCCACCATGGGCCCATGAGGTTGCAGGCCCATGAGGTTGCAGCTCCAGGCCTGTCCTGGGAGGAAGAAAGGGCCCATTGCCCAGAGCCACTGTCAGTGGACAGACTCTACTGGTCTTGCTGCCTCCTCAGAGAAGGCTTTGTCATTGATGTTTTCTTTGGACGCTCTTCGGGGTGGGGGTGGGGTCATTATACATGTTGAACTGCACCAAGTGCTGCCTCTGTCCATAGAGACTCTAACAGATGCTGTAAGAGCCAGACTGATGACAAGTCCAAACCAGTTAGAGCCCTTCTGCAATTTCTTTTCTCATCTGAATTAAATTCCCGATTTTTACAAGCACAAATAATCTATGTGTGCTCTCATCAGAAATGTGCAGCAGTCAGTTTGTGAAGGTCAGGACTGGGGTCTGGACCCCCTGTACTGAGTGGCACTCACAGGACCCAGCAACACAGCCTCATGCGGAGACTGGACTCTGCTTCTTGTGCAGTGTGGGTGAACATACAGACTCACGATGTCGCTTC
>NW_003852534.1:211464-218603 GCF_000181295.1 Otolemur garnettii | reverse complement strand
CCTTTACGTAATGAATTTCTTGTTACACCCCCAGGATTAAACTTTGGTTCTGCCTCTGGCTCCTGAACCAGTGACCTGAGACTTAGTTAAGGATGCTGAGGCCTGACCTCCGTGCCTGCACGTGGGAACAGCACAGGGAGCCCCAGCCCTCCCCTCTGCACGGCTCCATCTCTCCCATGGCATTTCATCATCTTCCATCTACTGTATTTGATTGATTTGCTCATCTTCCTTCTCTCCTTGCTAGAATTAATTCCCATGAAAACACAGCTTTTCTCTATTTACTCATGATGGTACCTCCACCCCTGCCAGTGCCTAGAATGGCACTCAGCACAATAGGAGCTGGACAGGTGTGTGTTGAACAAGCATGGCCAGCCCAGCATGGCCAGTGTCATTGCATGCAAACTCATGCCTTGAGCCCAGGAATGCTGGCAGAAGATCTCAGCCTGGCAGGTAGGGTGCCAGCTTCCAGGGCCCTCCTCCAGCCCCTTTCGGTTCAGAGCTTACATCATCCCCTCTGCCCCTGCAGCATCAGGCTGACATGACCAGACCCAGACAGTGCGCAGACAGCTCACATTTGTCTTTTGAGGCTGGGTTATACCTCTTGCATGGGCTGTGAAGCCAAACCAGGGCCTGGCCACTGCCCTCCAGCCCTTTACTTGGGCTCTCAGATGAAGCCCCAGTGAGGGTCTCCAGCCTGGCACTGACACTCCACCTACCTCCCCACATCTTGTGCCCCTTGCCCTCCTGCCTGGAGCTAGGCTCTGCTGCAGCCCTAGAGTGGGGTGTGGGCTAATTGTCTTCAGCTGGTCCTAGGAGCCATTCTGAACCCCCATTCCCAGCCCTAGTTCTTCTCTGCCCTGTCCTGGCCTCCCAGCGCCTGCCTGGCCCAGCTGCCTCTCCCTGGACAGACCCAGGAACCTGAGGAAATAGCCTATTCTCTGTGTTGTAGAAATTTACTTTAAATGTATTTCCCAGCTATTATTTCATAGGAAACCAGCAAGACAAAAAGCTACATGACAACATAATTTGTTTGCCTAAATATATATTGTCTCTGCTACCGTGTTTCCCCCAAATAAGATCTACCCCAAAAATAGGCCCTAGCAGGATTTCTATGCATGTGTTAAATATAAGCCCTACCCCGATAACAAGATGTAGTGATGGGCGATCTAGATACACTGTATAGCCAAGCCATGCATTTCGGTGCAGAGCAGTAAGAAAGACTGGAATACCTTTTATCTGCCACAGTTCCTTTTTCCAAGCTGTTTGAACTTGCACAAGTGCATGTGTGGTAAAGACTGTCACAGGCATCCTATTGCGCATGTGCAAACAGCTAGGGGAAAGGAGTTTACACATCACCCACCAACAAGGTCATCTCCCCCTGTCAGGTTCCAGAAGATGACTTAACTGTATCTGAATAAATGTAGATTGTTTTATTATACTTAATAAAAATAAGACATCCCCTGAAAATAAGCCCTAGTCTGTCTTCTTGAGAAAAAATAAATATAAGACAGTGTCTTATTTTCGGGGAAACATGCTATGAACTGTGGCTCCTCTTAGTACATGCACTTCTCCCTGAAAGGAGCTCCCTGACAGGAATAGCACCTTATTCTCTCCTACCCCACTTAGCTTATGTGGGAACAGTGGGAACAGTGCAGGCTGGTGGTTGGATCCCCTGTCCTGAGGCCCAGACCTGCACTATGAGTGCTCCCAGGCCACGCCAACACCAGCATCTGAGGAGCACGCTTTGCAAAATATGCTCCAGTGCCCTATACAGAAGGTATTCTATCAGTTCATGCTGGCTGCTTCACACAAAGAAGTGAACATTCTTCATTCCTATTTACAAATAAGAAAATTAAGTCTAGTTAGTTAGAAAAGAAACTCACCAAAATGTGTAAGACAGCAGAGACATCTAGAGGAGGCCACAGCGGGGCTCTCGGCCACTCAGAGCCTCTCAGTGGCCCACTGTCACCATCCAGGCCCACACGTCCCCCCTTCCCACAGACAGGTCTCCCCTCACTCCATCCTCACGTGACAACCTCATGATAAAGGTCCACCACAGGAATCTAAAATAAAGTTAGAACTTATCTCCAGTGAAATTTCCAGAGACCAAGAACCACTTAATATGACCAGAATGCATTCACCATGGTCACTAGTTTCATAAAGGGAAGTTGTTTTCCAGCATTTCATGTATATTCATAGTCAGAAACATACGGGTCACAACAGGCTAAGTGCATGTGGGCACAACAAACACTCAGTCCAGCACATCATAGAAACTCTTTGTTGCTAAATTTATGGCCAAAGGTATCTGTTTGTTGCCATCCTGGCCCTTTGTAGGGCTGAGGGACAAAGCAGAACACTGAGGCACTTAGAGCTTTGAAATAAAGGCAGAATTTTTAAGATAACTTTCTTAAAGTATATTTTCTTTCTTTCATGGTTACAATATATTTAGGTTATTATTAACTATGATAGTTGATTAAAATGTACAAATATTAGCAGGGTGGTCGATAAACCAATGTGGTCATAATTCCTCTGGCTTCAGGAATGAAGTCAGTCTGGTGATGGGGTCATAATTATAACTATGTCACCCTTACATGTTAAGATTGAGATTTCTCATGTCTGATCTGAGGTTGACTCTGTGAGTGAGTCCACAGCAGATCAATTCCTAACACTAATGTTGGGACAGCTTCCCTTTCTGCTAGGAACAAAATGCTTTCTGTAACTGCCACTACCTGAAAGAAAATTGGGAAGTTAAGCAATGCCTCAGTCCCAGGTCACTGGATGGCCTCCTGCTTCCAAGGAATCAACCCACAGAATTAAATCAAGTCAGTTATTAGAGAAATTAATGCATTTTTCTTCTTTTTATTTTGAAATTTTTAAGGACTCATTTAAGGAGATGTTGTAGTTGAAAGAGGAAGGAAATCTTGAACATCAGAGAAAGACCTGTGTTCTTCAGTGAAATGGTTCCCCTCTCCCAATGTGGATTCTAATCAGATTGTGAGCTGGGCCCACCAAGGGAAAATACTGATCTCAAGAAGTGTTTTGTAGAAACCCTCAAGCAAAACAGATGAGTTTTGTTCTGTTAAAAATGTACAAAAGCTGGGCGGTGCCTTTGGTTCAAAGGAGTAGGGCACTAGCCCCATATGGCCGAGGTGGCGGGTTCAAACCCAGCCCCAGCCAAAAACTGAAAGCAAAACAAAACAAAACTGTACAAAAGCTTTGGGAGTCAGTGCTTGGGGTGGGGGTGCAAAGAGACAGGGAAGCGGGGAGGTGTGGGACAGGCCTGCAGGACATGAATCGGGCAGCCCTGCCATGCCCAGGAAAAGGCCAACCGTGTGCTCTTTACAGGGAAAATGTGCTCTTCATGCTACTGGTGTTATTTAACCACATTAAGAGAGAAAAATTCACCATATCATCCCATGTGCTCTCAGGAGGACCTTAGTGAAGGCTAGCCACTGACACAGCAAAATAACTAACTGTATCCTGTAAAAAATATTCAGAGGGGAAAATTCTACATTCAGCAGAGGAATAGCCAGCTATAAAATCCCCAGATCGAAGCATCGTGGTCAGCAGAAAGACCAAAATTTAACGCTAATTAAAGCTGCATCTAACAGGAAGGATAAATTAACAGCAGTTACCATAGCAACTGCAGAAGGCTGTGGTGGCAGAGCGCCCCACATGGACACACTTGTTGAGTCAATTTCTCTTTATAATCCATGGCACAGATGCGTAGCTGAGGGCATAGACCCTCGCTAAGGAAGAGGAGGCCATGTTAGACCAAGGCATTTTCATAAATCACATAAGAAGTAAACAAGCAGGAAATGTTAAATACATACAAGATAGCATTAGCTCTGCACACTCATCCCTTCTTGTGCTCTCAGGGACAACTTGCAGCAGGGACACGGCCTGGGGTCTATACCACTCATCCTGTCTCCTCTAGCTCCATGGCCAGCACATGCTGTCTGAGGGTCCAGGCTTTCAGGCTCTACCCTCATCTTTTCATGGCTTTTCCAGAAGGCCAGAGAGATACAGCCCTGCCCTCCTTCACCTTCACCCAGGTAGCTCTGAGTCCACTTTGTCTCAGGACATGTGGAAGTGGGCACTGAAGACAGTAAGTACGGGGCTTGGACTCTGCCTCTCACCACCGTGGGTCTTGGTGACTCAGCCTCTCTGACGGTGCCACAACAGAGCCGTAATTCCATCTTTCTATAAAGCGTGAAACTCCTCCATTTTTTCCTAAGTGTAATATTAGGCAGAGCCCTATTTTAAAAATGAAAGTGGGCTCAGTGCCTATAGCTCAAGTGGCTAAGACGCCAGCCACATACACCAGAGCTGGCAGGTTCGAATCCAGCCCAGGCCTGCCAAATAATAATGACAACTACGACCAAAAAATAGATGGGCATTGTGGCAGGCGTCTGTAGTCCTGGCTACTTGGGAGGCTGAGGCAAGAGAATCGTTTGAGCCCAGGAGTTGGAGGTTGCTGTGAGCTATGATGCTACGGCAGTGTACCCAGGGGGACAGCTCGAGGCTCTGTCTCAAATAAATAAATAAATAAATATGAAAGTGGAGTTGTGTATTAAGGGCTGGGACCTAATCCCAGAACTCTCTGGCTCCTGCTCAGATGCCGGCTGCTTCTTACATGATGTTCTATGATCTACCAATTAACTCAACAATGAGAGACCAACAGAGATTTTTACACAGAGACTTTCAGGACAAAAATCCCTGCTGCCTGAGAAATGACACACTTTGGCTCCTGATGAAAGACACAAAAGATGAGTGTGAGTTGTCGTTTTTTACAGGCAGTCACCAGATGCTTGTTCACATGAAGGATGTGAGTAAGTTGCCGTTTTCACTGGCATCACACAGTCACATTGCCAAGTTTCTACAGCTGCTCAGCAGGTCAATTCACTGGCATGCAAAGGACCGTCACTAGATTGAGGGCATCGGGAAACCCAACTTGCAGTGGTTGACCAAATAGGAATCTTTTTCTGTACAGAGCAAGCAGTTCCCAGTTAGGTCATCCAGTGCCAGCAGGCAGGTCCACAGCATCCTGGGTTTAGCTTTTGTCTTCTGGGTTTCAAGATGGCTTGGGCTTCTAGGGTAAAAGACGATGTATGCATTAGCCCAAAGGCTACCACCTACCCTGCAGCTAGATTCCCTGAGCAGGAACCCCAGGCCTTCTGTCTGACCTGCAGGCGTCACCCTGACATGTCTGCCCTTGTGGCAAATCAGAACCAACCTTTAGGGCTCCTTCCCTTCAGTCCCCACCAAAGGTCATCTCCCCACCAAAGGTTATCCCTCCCCACCAAAGGTCATCCTGCTCTCTGTGCCAGCCTCTGGGCCTAGATATGGAAGGGCCCCAGGACTTCCCCCATGTGGTCTGTAGCAGCCTGTCTGTGACTGTGAGGATGTCATCCTGGATCCTCCCCTGATTATTCTTAGTCCTCCCGGGCAGAGTCCCTAGTGACAGACCAACTTCCATCCCTACACTGCTTCCCACTCACATCCCAGGATTTGAATGAGGTGAGGTGCTCTCTCTGAGGGCCAGACGTGGTGCTTCCAGTCTAATAACTTAGAAGTCTGGAAGACAAAATGCTGCCCTTTCATCAGGCCAGCATGCATGGTGGAGGGATAGGGATAGCCAAACACACGGCAAAGCTACAGCCCAGGGAGAACTGCCACAAGTCTGGAAGAGCCATGAAGACCCCCAGGCTGTGGCTGGGAGAGACTGTCCCTGGAACAGCAGAGGTGGCCTTGACACTGCCAAGCAGCTGAACTGGCACTTGCTGCTAATCTCCTGCCTACCTCACGATCTTTTTAAGCCATCTTTGAGTTTCCTAATACTTGTTACAAAATCATGGCTAAATCTTTCAGTCTTAACTTTTAGATCAGCTACAACCTGAGCATGAAGACTTAGTCATGGTTTGAATGGAACGTGTAAGTCATCAGTCTTGGAAACGAAGCAGACGCCCAGAACACAAGTAGAAGGAAAGAAAGTGAAGCTCATAGGTTCCAAACCAGCCTGAGCCAGAGCGAGACTCTTCTCTAAAAATAGCGGGGCATTGTGGCAGGCGCCTGTAGTCCCAGCAACTTGGGAGGCTAAGGCAAGAGAATTGCTTGAGTCCAAGAGTTTGAGGTTGCTGTGAGCTGTGACTTCACAGCACTTTACCAGGGGCAACAAAAGTGAGACTGTCTCAAAAAACAGAAAGGGAAGGAGACAAAGAGCTGCTCAGAGAGAGGAAGATCTGTGGCCTCGTCTATAGTGATTGGCAGGTTAAGGCCTGTGTGCTGTGAAATTTCCAACAATGACACGGCAGAGAAAGGAGAAATTCTTCATCATTCCCAGAAATCGACATTTAGAATAATCTAAATTAGTGCCTCTAACTTGAATGTGACATCAATCACCTGAGGATCTCTTAAAAGCCTGTTTCTGATTCACTGAGTAGTATGTGTGGGCTGGGGTGGGGGCAGGGAGCTGATCCCCAAACAAGGTTTGAGGGCCCTACCAGCACCAGGTCAGACAGAGGACATGTAGGAGCAGCCACAGGGACCTCTAAGTCACATGAGAGCTGTGAAGAAAACGGGGCATGTGTGTGTGTCTGTGTGTCTCTGCATGTGTGTGTATGTCTGTGTGTCTGTATGTCTGTGTGCCTTGTGTATGTGTCTCTGCATGTGTGTGTCTGTGTGTAGTCTGTGTATGTCTATTAGTGTATGTCTGTTAGTGTCTGTGTGTTTGTGTATGTCTGTCAGTGTATGTCTGTGTCTGTGTGTGTCTACATAGTATAGGCATTTGTGTGTGTATGTCATGTCTGTGTGTGTTGGTTCAGATGTGTTTGAGACTCATGCATTTGATCTGAGCAATATCTGTCAACATTTTTGGGAAAGAACAGTGTGTACAGAAAGAGAATGAATACCTATATAATGTGAAGATGATTCTCTGTGACCCTCAAAGAAGATTTCATGGAAGCACTAATGATGATGACAATAGTATTAGTAAAAATAATGCATCATTCTTGAACAGCAGTTAGCTCAAGCTTACTTGACATGAATGAGCTTGGTGATGCAGAATCCCACAGCAGCAAAAAGATCTTTGTTCTAATGTTCTTATGTAGCCATCAAAACTTAAAGACTGGCTTGGCGCC
>NW_003852534.1:191266-211235 GCF_000181295.1 Otolemur garnettii | reverse complement strand
AAAAAAAAAAAAAAAAACTTAAAGACTAACATTAAAATAATGATTATAAAATAAAATGTAAAGAAATAATGTAAATAATTCTAAAACATTCACAAATTGTTTTAAAACTCCTTTACATAGTGACATAAAGAAATTTAGGTTTAAAAAATTCATAATGAATAGCTCTTTCCCTCATAAAGTGCTTGTTTTAAAAGTAAATTAACCAGAGGTTCTTTAAATAACAAACATCCTTAGCACATTTAAGATCTAGTTCAATTTAAAATCCACCTATATTTCTCAGGGATACACATAAGTTACTACAAGCATATCCTTAGGGTCAGCTCTGAAAAAACACTTTGTAAAACACAAAGCCAGCCATTCAGATCGAATTTTGTTTTTGTTTTTTGAGACAGAGTTTCACTTTGTCACCCTCTGTAGAGTGCTATAGAATCAAAGCTCACAGCAACCTCAAATTCTTGGCTCAAGCAATTCTCTTGTCTCAGCCTCCCAAGTAGCTGGGACTACCAGCACCCACCACAACGCCCAGCTATGGTTTTTTTTTTGGCAGTTTTTGGCCGGGGCTGGGTTTGAACCCACCACCTCCAGTATATGGAGCTGGCGCCCTACTCCCTTGAGCCATAGGCACGGCCCAAGCCCAGCTATTTTTTTAGAGATGAGATCTTGCTCTGGCTCAGGCTGGTCTTAATTGAACCTGTGAGCTCAGGCAATCCACCTGCCTCAGCCTTCCAAAGTGCTAGGATTACAGGTGTGAGCCACTGCATCTGGCTCAGATGGAATTTCTACAGATGCTAAATGTTTGGAAGCATCTGGATGACTGATCTCATTTTTCATTTTACATATGATTGTGAGAAGAGTAGACACTGACACAGTATATAACAGTTTCTCAAAACTGAATGCATTTTACAAGATGGAGGAAATCAAACCCTTTCATACAGGGCTATTCTTTCACAAAAGAATTATGATTATGATTAAGATTATAATTATTATTATCTGCTAATCATAATGGTACACATAAAAGTAAAAATGTAATGAACTCTTTCACTTCTTGTACATACACATTATAGATAGATGACAGATAGATAGATGATAGATGGATAGAGATGTGCATGGGTAGATTAGATAGCTGGGCCCAATGAAAGCTACAAGTTTGGAGTTGAGACAAATTTCTTTTCACTATTTCCTATCACTCTGTGATTTCAATCTGCTGAAAATAAAACTTCGTATTATTGTATATACATGAAATTCACCATTAGAAATATTCATTAAGGTTTGAGGGAGAACAAATCATGAGTAATAAGAAGAGCTATCAATCCCTTTAGATAGCTATCAATTAATTTTAGCAAAATAACGCTCTAGAAAATTAACTTTTATGGCTAACACTTCAACTAGAAATGCCATGAAAAATCACACCAATCAATTCCAGGCATGTCAGTCCAGACCAGTGGTTCTCAACCTTCCTAATGTCATGGCCCTTTAATACAGTTCCTGTGGGTCATGACCCACAGGTTGAGAACCACTGGTCTACACCATCCTTAGACTGGTTACATCCCCAGGAGCATCATGGTAACCAGCGACATTGAATAAAAGCCATGCCTAGGCAAAAAGTCAAGTCTCAAAGGTTCTGAATGACGCAAACTGCACTTACTTCTTGCTCTGTATATCCAGCTACTATTTTATAATTAAAATGCAATGGAAGGTCAACTGTGAAAATACATGTCAATTAAAACATATTTTAATTTTAATAAAGTTATAGCAATTTAAAAACACAGGCTATAAAGTAAAGTATTCCTGTTTAAAGAAGGAATCTCTTCCCACTCTCCCCACTGCAGGGACAGCAATCATCCTTCACTGACACCTGCCAAATGAATGATATTTTGATCAAAATATCATTTGATTAAAATTTTAATGTGACACTGTGAGAATTGGTCATTATCATTCTTAATATGATAATTTCTGAATATGTTTTTAAAACATGTATTACAGTAATGATTACATATACAATGAAAACAACACACAGGTACCCCTTGAAGGTGCTGTGGGTTGGGTTCTAGACCACCAAAGTAAAGTGAATATTACAATAAAGCATGTCACATGAATTTTTTTGGTTTCCTATTGCATATAAAAGTTAGTTTACACAAAGCCACAGTCTACTAAGTGTGCATTAGTATTAGGTTGAAAAATGTACAAATTTTAATTAGAAAATACCTTATTAGTAAAAAGTGCTAATGGTCATCTTAGCCTTTATTGAGTTGTAATCTTTTTGGTGCAGGAGGTTCCTGATGAGATGCCTATGGCTGCAGATTTATTAGGGTGGTGGCTGCTAAAGGCTGGAGTGGTAATTTCTAAAAATAAGACCAGGAATATTTCTGCGCCAACTGACCCTTCCTTTTGCAAAAAATTTCTCTGTAGCACATGATGCTCTTTGATTCTATTTTACTCACTGAAGAACTTTCAAAATTAGAGATGATCCTTGAAAAGCCTGCTGCTGCTCTATCAACTAAGTCTGTGGAATATTCTAAATCCTTTGTTGTCAGGATACAACAGTAACACAACAGTGTCCCCAGCATCTTCTCTTGAAGTGGATTCCCTCTCAAGAAACTAGTATCTTTGCTCATCCCTGAGTAGCAACTCCTCATCTCTTACCGTTTTGTCATGAGATTATAGCAATTCAGCCACATCTTTAGGCTCCACTGCTGATTATAGTTCACGTGGTGTTCCCACAACATCTGCGGTTATTTCATTTGCTGAAGGGTTCAGCCCGTCAAAGTCACTATGAGGGTTGGAATCAACTTCTTCCAGACCCCTGTTGATGTTGATACTTTGACCTCCTCTCACAAATCATGAATGACCTTAGTGGCATCTAAGAAGGGTGAATCTTTCCCAGGTTAACATAATGGTTTAACAAATATAACATTTTAAAATATGTTGTGAATATACATTTATTTTAGAAATCTTCAAAGGCAGTTAATGTTAACTTGGGATTAAATATATACCTTCTAGGAAAAAGAGAAAAAGGCCTGCAATTGAAACACTAGAATTTTATACTATTTGTAAATTGAAAAAATAACTTGTCCACCTCATAACACTGACGTACAGTGCAGCAATGAGGACTAAATTCAACCTTTTTCCCCCCTGCTTGGTTTTCTCCCTGTGATTCAATATAGTTTTTTCAAAAAGAAAACCAAACTAAATCAAATCTAGCAAAAGAAATTATTTTTGCCAGTAGAATATAGTTTGTTGCTAATTTTATCTCTTATCTTTTTGGCTTCTTGGACCCTTGACAGAAGAAACTTCTTCACTTACCAAAGGAAGAAATTAAATTAAATTTAATTATATCACCTCTTCTTGCCTGAAACTTATAGTGATGACTTCAAGTAAATTATCTTCAGCTTTTGCAAGAAACACTGAATTTTACTGTTTCAAACTTTTTTGATAACAGTGACAGAAGTACATGGTTTTAGAGTTTGGGACCATGTAGCTCAATCACCTCATTTTGCACAAAAGAAGTGGAGTGACTAAGTGATTCATCAGCACAAGCTGAGGAGCCCTGTAGCCTTGTCCACACCTTATTTTGCCTTTGACAGCAGTTCGGAGTCCTGGACCATGGTCACAATACATGGGCTCTGGAAAGACAGGGTTCAAACCTACAGGTCAAACACTTAGGCTGTTTTTAAGTCATGGGTAGAAAGCATGGGTTTCTCCAGGCAGGGGGAAGGTCGTCCTGCAGCCAGCCCCCTGCACAACAGATGCTTCTAGTGGCCAGAGATATTCAAGGAGTTCATCCTGATATCATTATTTGAAAAGCTCAGTAAAGATTAAAAAATCAATATACCCTTTTGGCTTTTAAAAATCTGTGAAAATTGTTAATGTAAAAGGAGAGAAACCCAGAGTAATTTTAATACAGAACTTTGCAAAACTAAATGAATGAACACGAGTGTCCTATCCTTAACTGTTAGATCTCATGAACCCAGACACCAGCCAGGCCCTAGTTCCATAACTACTGTCCCCAAGAGCGCACTGGTGTCTAAGGTTGGGCTGCCACACAGCCAGGTGGCAGCAATGTCGCCCAAGAGATCCAATGATCCGTCCTGCTAAAAACTGCAAAAGAATAAAAGGATAAATTAATTACTAGCAAGGTTTCTCCGGCGGTAGCATTTGCTTATGTTAGGGTGGAGGGGAAGGTGGATCCTACTGGTATTATTTAGGGGGGAAAAAAGTGTAGCTTTTGATTGTGTAAAATACTATGTTTAAAGAGTTCATGTAAACTTAAAATAACGTGATTAGGATAATTTTTTCTTTATTTTTTTCACCATACCAAGATTTTGTTTTCAAAAACTGTTTTATACCAAAATATTCTTGCAAAAATAAAATCTCCTCGTGTTTCCATTGCGCCAGAAAAGGTGGCTAAGCCGCCCCGCAGCAGCTCGGGGACCACAGGTGGGACCGGTGAGGCGAAGGCAAGGGGAGGGGTGGGGAGAGGGTCGACTTCAGCACTGGGAGTTGCTCTCGAAAGAGGAACTTAAATTTCTTCGAGAAGGCAAGGGTTAGGGGAAAAGGGAAAAATACCTCATCTTATGTGCCTAAATCTGTTCGACATGAAATTGTACTTTTTCCTGACTGCATTTTAGCAGAAACGTTCACATTTCAGTTATTGTTGCTTGGGGAAAGATCCTTCTGTGAAATCAAACCATTTGCTTTTAAAGAGCAGCGATAAGCCCACACTCAACAGGAGGGCGGTCTGGGCCCCTCCAATACCTTCCATCTACCCAGTGTGCCCCGCACCCACAACCACCTTTCCTTCCCCGGGGAAACAGACCTACTAACGGAGGGCGGGGGAGCGAAGGTTTCACCGGCGGAGTTTTCTGGAAACCCTGGGCTGGGAAGCCTCCGGCGCACGTGCGCTCGGCCGCGACTTCGCGCGCTGCCATTGTGTAACTGCGCCGCTAATGGTGGAGGCTTTTAATCCCTGCCCACTCTCTCCCTTTCTGGTATTGTACTCACAACACCTTCCCCAGTCGCATCGCTGACTTGGAGGAAGTCCAGCTCTTGCCCAGAAAGCACCAATGGAATGGGAAAGTGCGCAACCGATTGATAATACATTTTACAAGAAAAAAATTAGAGGTAAATTGTTGAACTCTCACAAATGTGCCTGGCTACATCCAAGGAACCAAACTTTCTTAAGGACTAGCCTCTGGAGGCAAGTGCCCTCTGCAGGCGTTTCCGAGCCAGGAATTGGTGGCCTTTGGCCCGGGGTCCCGCTCAGGGCGGCCGCAGAGGTCCCAGCCGGTTCTCGCGCGGGCTGGGGGGCTGGGGGCTGTTTGGGGGGGGTCCTTCCCTCCCTCGACCGGTCTCTGCGCACATCGCAGGGCGCCCCGAACGCCGCACGCCCGATTGCCCAGCCCCCGCCTGCTGGGCCGCCCCGCCTGGGGACCCGGGCTCCAGGTCGCTCGGGGTCCCAACAGCGGCCCTAGGACGCGGCGAATCTCTACAAACGCATAGACTCTAATTGACTTATTAAATGTCGAGGCAATCAGGAGGCTCCTTTTTTAATAGCCCAAGAGCTACATTTAGACAAAAACAGATCCGAGTTCCTGGTAAAGGCGTTTCTTCTCATCCTGTCACAAGTGACAGGAACGGAGGGAAACAGACCGGGAGGGGGGAAAGGGAGGGGCGGGAGGAGGAGAAACCGGGGGAAGAGGAGGAGACGCAGAACCAGGGAGGTGGGGAGGGGAGAGGGGGCGGAGAGGAAGGGGACGGGGGAGGGGAGACCAGGAGAGGACCGGGAGGGATGGGGCGGGGGGCGGCGGGGCGTCTGACGAAGATCCGCACCGGGTTACGAGCACTTCTGCGGGTTCTAATTAAAGCCCCGCTTGGAGCCCTCGGGGACCCGCCTGACGTCGGCAGGCGCGGGGATAAGAAGCGCCCCGAGGTCCGAGGCGGGACTCGGCGCCGGCGCACCCCGGGGCGGCCGCGGTCCAGTACTCGAAGCCACCGAGTCCCCGCGTCCCCGTGTCCCATGCGCTCTGCGAGCCGGGCGCCTCCGGGCATGGAGTAGAGGGGCGCGCGTGTCCAGGCGCGAGGACAGACGCCGGGGCAGACGCGCGGACAGACGGCCGAACGCCACCGCGGCTCCCGAGCGTGGACGCAGGTAAGCAGCGGGATCCGACGCGCAGGTGACCGCAGGCGGCGCGGGCAGGTGCTGGCCAGGTCTTCCGGAACCTGGCTCGGCGGGCGTCAGGAGCCAGGGCACTACGTTGGGGCTCTTCGGCGGGTTTCGGGAACTCGGCGCCGGCCGGGGCGACAACGCACAAAGGCGAGGCTGGGAGCTTGAGTGCAGCCGCCCTGACCCGGCGCGCTGCGCTGCTTTCTGGGAGAGGGACCCCTTCTGGGAGAGGCGTCCCCCTGGGCACCGCGTGGCTCCTACAGGCTAAAGAAAGTTGCGCGGATGCTCCGTACTGCAGGGCTTCGGCGGACGCTGCCATTCCGAGGAAAGTTAGGGGCCGGAAAGCGGGGGCGAGGCGCCCGGGGGCAGGGGCTCTTCTGGCTGCTGCGGCTCAGCGTGGCTGGACATCTGCTGGCACCTCCGCCCCCGTCGCCCCCACCTGCGGTCAGGCCGGGACCACATGGGCGCCCTCCTCGGGGACCGGGCGTCCCGGCCGACCCTGGCGCGAGCGGGAGTGGCTCCCTCCCTTCCCCGCAGCCGCTGACTTACTCTCCGGCCCCCAGCCCCTCCCCGCCCAGCCCAGGACCAGAACGGACGATGCGCGGACCCGGGCGCCCCCTCCTCCTGGGGCTGTTGCTGGTGCTGGGGGCGGCGGGGCCCGGCCAGGCGCGCGCGGAGCCCCGGGAGCCCGCAGACGGGCAGACCTTGCTGCGGCTGCTTGTGGAGATCGTCCAGGAGCTCAAGAAACACCAGTCCGGGGAGTACGCGAGGCCGCAGCCCCACGGCGGGCAGGACTGCGCTCCCGCTCACAGCCAGGTCCTGGACTTCGGGCCTTCGCAGGACGAGCAGAGAGTGGGTGAGTCTGAGACACCAGGACGAGATTGTGCTGAAAGAGAATCGGTGTTGGGAAACACACTTCAGAAAGAGAACACAATTTTGATCATTTTTTTAAACGAGATTTTTTAAAAAAGAAAAATTAAATAGTAGCAATAGGAGGTCCACACTCCAGTCCTTCTAGGTAACCATCCTAACCCTCTCTGGCAAGTGTGAGCTGGTACCCAAGTCACTATTTTCCGCACATAATTGTTATCTGTTATTTTCGAAATGTAAGTATTTTCAGCAAAGCATTTTCAACTGAGAAATGTTCCAGAGGTCTCCTGAAGCGGGGCCTTTTCCAGTGGCTGCCCCAGGGGGAATTCCCCAGGAAAGCATGTAAGCTTTTAATGCTTTCATGACACAATTAGGTCAAATATGATAAGGTCAATTTTACGTAGATCGGCTAAAGTTAGGAGTAATTGAAGACTGACGCTGGGGAGATGCCCCAGCCTCACTGCGGAGATGCTGGAAGGGGGCAGCAGTCCTCCTGGTGACAGGCTGGCATCACTCACCACCAGGGCCAAGTCTCTGGTTGAAAACAGAGGATGCAAATGATTACAGATTACTGTAAAAAAGCAAAACAAAAAGCCGAAATGAGGATGACAGTGGGACCCTTGCCGGTGTCCTGTGCAGAGAACTGTGGTAGAGGTTTGCTTGAAAGAGTCTCTCCCTAGGAGTTTCATCTTGTACCCCAGGCTAATGTATGCTTCTGCCTTGCAAACTGGTGGTCATAAAGGCATCAAATCCTTGTTCTAAATAGTTTTCTAGAAAAGGTAATCTTTCATAACAATTTTTTGTTTGAGGGTCAGGTTTTCTTTCTAGAACTTCAAAATGTTGTGAGATTTAATTCCCAAGCTCTTCAAAATAAAAGTGTCAAAAAAGTCATTAATACAGTGAAAGCTGTACCTTTAAGGACTCTATACTCTGGAGGTAGAGAATAGATAATATTGAAGTTTTATGAGCAGTTAATTAATACAATTTGAAAAAGATATGTCCCTGATCATAAGACTTTGCACTGTGTCCCATATAACAATCAAGGTGCTCCAATCTGTTTTTGTTTTTTTAGTTCAATGTAACATTTAATGCAGAGTTCCCAACTACTTAAGATCACCTTAAAAAATGCTTCATTCAGGCAATATAATAATTATTTTCTCTGAAACAGAAATTGTTCCTCGAGATCTGAGGATGAAGGACAAGTTTTTAAAACACCTTACAGGTAAGTTTTCTCCTCATCCCTCACTCCCCTGAGCTCCGTGCTGCCCCATGCATGCATGTTCCTGATCTGTTTCCCCTTCTGTGTTCCAGGCCCTCTTTATTTTAGTCCAAAGTGCAGCAAACATTTCCACAGACTTTATCACAACACCAGAGACTGTACCATTCCTGCATGTAAGTAACGACTTTAGAATTCTTTGTAAATATAAACACAGTGTAGACAGCTGTCTTCACATCTTCCATTTCATCCAATGGGACTATGGCATTAGGGGCCAAGATGATCAGAGCCCTGAAGAAGGTGATGCCAAACTGAAAATCATTTACAGCCACTGGGACAATCAACTTTTGAAATGAGTTTACCTCTTCCATTCACATTCTCCTTTTGTTCATCAATTCTGGCATGAAGGCTGTATATGTCCACTCAACTGTGACAACCACACAAATGTTGAGAATGAGTCACTTTTTTTATGACTTCTGCCCAGGGCTGTCCTCTGGGTATAAAGAACCAGGTTGCCTGGACCATTCCAGTGGAGCTTCTTCCACAGGCTTCTTCTTTTATCAGTAAGTGTAACCTCTTCACCCAGGAATTTTACTATTTCAAAATTCTTGGGGTTTTGGTGGCTTCATCTCCAGTTCAGAAGTGCAGAGCTGCCCTCGAGAACTGCCCTCGGTGGCCTAGCGCCCAGCAGCAGCTTTCTCCCCTGCAGGTCTTCTGGTATGTACCTTCACAAAACACATATTCCCCATGAAGTAGCTCTCTCTGCCTTACAAAACAGAGAATGACAAGGACTTAGACTGACAGAGTCTGAGCCACCTGCTATGTCAGGACTCCTGTTTTCTCCCTGAGGCCCACAGGAGGAAACCTGTGTGCACACCAGGAATCTCGCTACCTGGTCTCAGCAAACCAGACTTGCCTGTCCTGCCTAACCAAAAAGAAAAAAAAAAAAAAAAAGATTTACATGAGGTAGAAGTTTCTATTTTCTTTTTTAGGCAGCAAAGTTACTCCAAATAGTGACCACCATTATTTGTAGGGCTTCTTCACTGATCTGTGCTAGTGACACTCAGCCAGCCAGTGGCACCTGCAGCACTTTGCAGACAAGGCTGAGGCCTGTGCACATCTAACATGTCACACCACCAGGAGGAGCCCTGGGCCTGCATGCCCCAGCCAGGCACTGTCCTAATGCTGAGGCTAGCACACTCTCCCTACGGTTTTGTCTCAAGTGCCACTCAAGGGCACCCACCGGCCCCCTCATCCAGGCCCTGTGGACCTATGACAGTGTTGCTCCCTTAGATTCCATGGAAATGGAATCATCTTGTTAGAGAATTACTGACCTGTTTTCCTGGGGCCACAGGCCCTTGTCATCTTTATTCTTTAAAATAGGCATGTATTTTATATTCAATATTCTCTTAAAATAATAGGATCATAGATTCTAAATGTGAAAGTGACCTTTGGGTCATCACATCTTACTTTTTATCTATGGATGAGGAAGGAGAGAGTTTACATCAATAGTCATGCAGTTAGCAGCAACAAAGCTAGGACGAGGGTCTTATGCCCACATCTGCTACCTCCTTTTGCTCACAGTGACTCAGCTGTGTGACACAAGACTTCTGGTCACAACCCATCCTGGGTCTTCAAGGGTGAGAAACTGGCATATCGAGTGCATTGAGACAGCAGCTCCTTAGGTGATTTCCTCTCCTCTTCTCCCATCAAGAACTGCAAAGCAGAAGCTGGACTGCATCTGTGCTGCTTTAGGCTGCAGAGAAGAAAATCCCTGGACTCCCAGGATGTGAGAACTGAAGGGAGCTTAGAGGGGTCTCACTCAAAGTACGTCCCAAATGGTGTTTGTTGGAAATGCAGAACTAAGTCTCATCCAGACTTACTGGGGAAAGTCTGCACCCTAATAAGGTTCTCAGATGACATGTGTCACATCAGGGTTCCAGAGGTGTTCCTGGAGACACTGGGATGGCAGAGGGACAGGTGCTCAGCTGGGATCCTAGACATGCAAATTGAACTCACACACTCTGCTGCACCCTGACATGTAACGGATTTGGGAAAACTGCTTCTATGAGTAGGTGCCTCCTGGGAAGAGCAGATGACCCAGCTGTCAGTAGTTAGATCATTTTTTCCTCTTTGAACCCAAACAAAACGTGCTGTAAATATTTAGAAGGAATATTTTTAGAAGTAGATTTAGCTATGTATCTAACATATTATATGTATTTATTTTTATTTGCTCATTTATTCACATTCTCATCATGAACTCTTCCATTTTCAAGTAGGATTTTGCCATTTTTGAGAAATGGATTTCAGTAATTTATAAACTATTGCTGCTTTCTAAAGAACCTCATCCTGAGGAAAGTCTCATGGCCGTGATCATTAAACCTCACTCGCTTTCTCTGCAGAAGCCCCTGTCTGAATGGCAGAGGGGGACATTATTTCACCTGTCAGGAGCAGTGGTCTGTAAGCAGAAATCAGTGTATGGCCTCCTTCCTCACTCAGTCCAGTCCAGGACTTTGCTCTGCAACTTGACTTTCAGCCTACTTTCTTTGAAATTTTAATACTGTTTTTTTGTGTCATAGTCAACTCAGGTTGGGGCTCAGTCTGCAAAGCCTGTGTCAGTGTGCTCTGATGGCCTCTGAGGGGAGAGAGGGGCAGCCAGAGCTCCCAGGCTGGACACTCTGTGCCTGCCTGCCTCACCCCAGCTGCCAGTTACATTACCTGACTTCCGCCATGTGATGATAAAGCCCTTGAAGTATCATAAATTATTAAACCAGCAACTCAGAATCCATGATTTCAGTTGACAGACTTCATACTGCTCCAGGGAATCCAGAATATTAAAAAAAAAAATAAATGGCTTTAGCAGTTAACATACTTGCAAAAAAAATTGTTTAATTGTTGTTCAAGTAACTGATGGAAGTGTGTGATTTATTTCTACTGCAGACTATAAAAGATGTGCCCGACTCCTCACTCGGCTGGCGGTCAGCCCAGCATGCGTGGAGGGAAAGGTAAGCCTACACAGCGGCTTTGGGGCACACCCGGAGGAGCTGAACCACACCTGGGACATGAAAAACTCAAGGGAGTTAAGACACACACATTCTTTGGCTAACATAGCTCTACTTTTGAGTAAAGCTGACACGATGCTCAAATCATCTCAAAATGTTGGCCTTAAATAAGAGGTGCCCCCTGCTGGCATAGCCACAGGGCCTTGGGCAGCATAATGAATTATCCATAGGACAGTCTGCATGTTACTCCAAAACATGGTACATCAGCACATCACTCTGTGCATACACCAGGCACACACTTAAAATCAGTCCTGTCCCATGGGGCTTTCACTTGCCCACTGACATGCACAGTGAGTATATGATGGCCCTATCTCTGCAGATTCTGTGATGCCCAGTAGAAGTGTGGGCCTCTTACTGTGCCAGTCAGCTCAGGGAACAGCTCTCCTGAGTGTTCCTGTTGGTGCTGTTCCTTCATAACTCCTAAAGGAAGCACAAAGGCACCAGCAGCACACAGGCTGAACTCTGTGCAGTGGCCTCCCGGGGGGCTGGTAAGGAACACGTAACACGCCTGCCAGCCACACAGCAGCCACACTGATGCAATGCCACAGAACTCAGTCACTTTAGACAGAGAGACACTTCGGTGTCACCAGTCTTGCACTTACGTGTCCTGTGTGGCACTGTTTGTCTACACTGCACAAATGAGACTTGCTTCCTGCCTGTAGACAGCTGTCCAGGAACCCTCCTCACAAAGGGAAGTTCCATTTTCTGAGTGGCCGCACTGGTTTGCCTCCTGTAAGGTGGATCAGAGGGTGGGTGCTCTCACTGGGCAGCTGGGCAACAGTGAGGGGTTGGGCGCCAAGGGCAGCAGGGAGGCAGGTGCTGAGCAGGCAGAGCTGTGAGCAAGGGAGGTGGTGTGGGGTGCAGCAAGTGACCACATGGGCCCACGAGCTGGCATCCAACACAGTCCACCTACTGCACTTTCTCTTTGGGGAGGTGAAGGCATGCTTGGCTCCTCTTCCCAGTCCGATATCCTAGTTTCTTATCTACCAGCTGAGATGAGATGGTACCAGAAAAAGACCTTTTTCTTTTTAAATCAATGAATGAATGTACAAGGTGTGACAGTTAAATTCTTAAACATACCCTACAAAAAGTGCTTCCCACCTCATTGCTGAACATCACTAGTCATCACTAGACTCCCTTCAGAAGCTGTGCACCAACCCCAGTGCCTAGTCCACCCTTCAAAGCAAATTTTCTAGGATGAGTTTGCAAACTTAATTGTTGGACCTGTATTACCACCCTGGTGTTCATTCCAGAAAGAGTTCCAGAATTGCTTTGAAGGGTTGTCTGGGTAGGCACTGGCATTGGTGCATAGCTTCCCAAGGGGCATACTTTAAAGGTGACCATAGTGATATTCAGCAATGAGGTGTAGAGCACTTTTTCTAGGGTGAGTTCTCAAACTTAATTGTCAGGCCATATATATGTTTCTGCAAATCACCCCAAGGAGATACGGCAGGGAGAAGAAAATGTTATTAACATTTTGTCCACTGCTGCTGCTTTATTGTTACATTATCACCCTTTACAGACAGAACCAGGCACATCCTCAGAAAACATGTACATACCTCCCCCAACTGACTGCTCCAGTGATGGAGCTTAGACACATGGAATTAATGCCTCCTGATTCCCCTGTGCTAGGCTGCACCCAACACACCCTGGGCAGGCTCTGAGGACAGGGTCCCAGCATGTGGGCAGGCCTGGTCATGGTGTACAGCACTGCTGCCCTTTGCCTTCACTTCCCCAGCCTGTACTAGTCAATCAGAATGTGACTGTGCAAGAAATACATGAAAAGTGACAGGGTTAGGCACATGTCCCCATCACCTGGGCAGTTCCACATGGCACTGGTTACTGCTGTAGCAGCAGGAGCAGGCTGCAGATGAAGCAGATGAAGTCCCCTCCCAAAACCACACCAAGACTTGGTCTGGAATGCAGGACTTTGGCAGGAAAGCACTGTCCTTTCCAAAGCTTAACTGACCACCTCAGGCCAAAAGAAACTGCATTTCAGCAGCGCCCCCTAAGAGTCACACAATCATCTGGACTTCACAGGTAAGTGAGAAGCCTGAACTCTAGAATATTCTCAAAAAATTGCAGTTTTATTAAGTACCTAGTTTAGTCTTTTACCTGCAGCCTAATTTTAGTAATCTTTAAGCTTATTATTCTTGTAAAATAAACAGCATACCATAGTTTAGGACAGTCTAAAGTGGAGTGCTAGAAATGGCAGCGCTCAACCTTGAAGCTGTTAGCCGTGCTAGCCCTTGTGAGCACCTACAGCTGCCTGGCCATTTCCCCCATTGCCACAAATTAGCTCATTGGGGACTGACTCACTGAGGACTCTGATGGCACATGTGAGGTTCAGCACTGCTCCTCAGCTTTAATAAGCATTCAAAGATACTTATAATTTCTGTTCCTTCAGCACAGTAGACACATAGTAACTGCAGAATTAAGTCAGACAGAATAAAAGAGGCTACACTTTGGGAACATAGAGAAATATACCTGCACACTGAGATGCCTCAGTAAACGTTATATCCCATACCTGAGTCTTACAGATTTGATAATTAAGTGTAATAGTTAAGTGAAACCAACTTTTGTTTTCAGCAGTGAGCTGAGATGTGCAGGAGTGAAGGAGCAGGACACAGAAACCATGAGAAGTGCCTTGGAAACCAGCAGGGAAACAGAACTATCTTTATAAACACATTCCCTCGTCTACAAGAGATTTATTTTTGCAGACTTCCATAATTCTTCTGAGTTTTCTATGTTGTTGACACTTTACAGATATGTATTCAGTAAATCAGTGTACTCGACAGTGACACTTTGCCACTATTTTAAAAACCAAGAGAATGCTCCACATTTGACATGCAGTGCTATTAAATGCATTATTTCATTTTCCTGATTAGGTGAAATCACAAAGAATAATTAATGGGCAGAATCTTAAACTATATTTTCATATAGCATACAGTATGATTTGATACTTTGTATTACTTTTACAATTAAATTCCCAGAGTTTAATTTGAAAAGGCATTAAAAATAAAAATAAAACTTCAGTTGTGTTTTGGAGACAGAAGAGTGAAAATCTGTGAATATATCCAAGCTAATTCCATTTGTCCTTTGTATCATAAATGTAAAATAGTATGCATTGTTGTGCAGTATGTAAATACTGTAAATAAATACGGTAATAAATGAAGTGTTTGTTATAATGCCGGTCTCCAAAGTGACTCCTACCCTCTACCAAGATCACTGTTGAGACTTAAGATTTGCACATCTACACAGAGATCACAACACTAGCAGAATGTCAGAGAATGGATAACTAACATTTTTTACAAATAGAAGCTACTATATACTATATAGTGGCATAATTGAGCCTGATTTGGAAGTAAACATCCCGAATAAGGTTGTTGCCATTATCTCCCACGATTTTGTAATCATGAAAACATTAAACCTTAAGGCTTCTAAGCAGTCTCAGATTTTTACAGGTAAATACATTTCAAACAAATCTAGTTGGATTCCATTTTAAAAGATAAAGTGGGAGCCAGCAAAGCAATGCATTTCCCAGTTGTGTCTGCTCTCATGAACAGATGCACTATCTGGATGCAGCATGAGGACAGGGCCATCGGGAGTTGTCAGGAGCCCTGATTTCTGTCTGAGGAGCTGTATTTATATACATAAACATCACAGACCATGAAGACAGAAGAGCAAAGACTTTCCTCGCTTTCAGATGAAGCCATCACTGAGTGACAAGGACAGGATCTTTTAAGTGTTTTCATGGAATCCTGCTTTCGGACTGTAGCAAATTACTTGGTCTTTTCTTCCCAATTTTTCATCTTCTGGGATATAATCAAACACCCACTCTGTTTACTGTCCCAAGTCTGTCTGAGTAGCTCCACCAGGAGCAAGACCCACTCAGCAAGTAAACTGCCTTCCTGTGGCGATCCTGTGGTCCTTCCACGCAGCATGGTGGGGAAGCTACCCCCTCTGGTCCAGCAGACATCAGCATGGGGCCCCTCTGCCCCTGCGACCCTCATGGTACCCAGAACAGGCACTGGACCAAGAGGCCTGCATCACCCCTTCCTCTAAACTCTTCCTGTTCTTCTAGGCTAGGGGTCCTCAAACTTTAAACAGGGGCCCAGTTCACTGTCCCTCAGACCGTTGGAGGGCTAGACTGCGGCCCCCGGGATGAGTCAGCTGCTAAGCAAGACAGGCAGCGGTGGCAAAAACACCCGGTGGGGTGGATAAATGTCCCAGGTGGGCTGCATGTTGCCTGCAGGCCGTAGTTTGAGGACGCCTGTTCTAGGCAATGATCCGCTCAGCCTTTGGATGAGAATTTCTCTCTCTTTTTTTTTTTTAAAGTAAAAGTTATCCCAGAATTTGAAGATACCAATGATGAATGGAAAATCAAGACAGGGAAGACAGCAAACTGTCACTCACCTGCTCCATAGGAGCCATCTAGGGAGGCCCTGGGCAAAGCTACTTCCAGCAAGGGACCTTACGCTTCTTTCATGAACAAAACACAGGCAGCAAGGTGCCCATTTTCACCACTTAACTTAATACTGAAGATAAATATGCACTTAAAACACAGATCATTTGATAAAACACTACAGGCAATGCTTTTGAATGTTTCTTCACTTGTCAATAAAAAGCAGGCAGACACCAGATTTATATCTCAGTTGTATTTTTATAACTCCCCAGTTTAAGAAAACAGTATTTTCTGACATATCCATATGAATTTGAGATTATCTTAAAGTACATAGAAATTACCTGTATTTGTCTCTAAATTAAATGCTGCTAACATACCAACATTTAAGCATGCTAGTATCATAGAACTTTTCCCAGCATTTTATATTATTTTTTCCCAGCTAAGCCAATTTATATTCAACATCTAGGTTACACATGCATCAAAAAAGATAGACGAGCTTCTCAACTGACCACAGATAAACCAGCATACAAGTATCCTCCTTTCTGGATATAATTAAGCTGGCAGAGGCAAAGTAGTTCAAAATGGAGCAAATGATCTGACCTCCTCAGGAAATAATCTAGGCAAAAGCCAAGTATTAAAGGTGCTAAAGACGGATTCCACAAATCTTTTAAATATACAAGTGTGCACTATGGGTGTGTGCGAATTAAAACATTTCCAATCTACACTTTTAGTTCCCTTGGAGGGAGCTACTTTCACTTACGAATTAAAACATTTCTAATCTACACTTTTAGTTCCCTTGGAGGGAGCTACTTTCACTTTTCACACACTGCATACTCAATGCCAGTAGAGAGGTGGCCCAGGAGAGCAGAGGGCACTGTCCATCCAGCTATCCACATCAACTTACTCAAGAGGTAGACTAGGTTATCCAAGTCTCAAGAGGCATAGGTGATGACCTGGGCCGTCAAGTGAGGTTTGACATCGTGTTTACTCAGTTCTATATCCTTTTTGCTCCACTAATTTTGTAATTAGGGCAAAGTAAGGGGTTCAAGTAATCCACAAATTCTTGCTATTCCCCATAAACTGTTAGAATCAAAGATTTTTATTTATTCTTCTGCCAAACACAACTGATTTCATTCTGCAATTATTTTTTAAGGTAAGAAACAGATCAACTGAAGAAAGAGCTGGGGCTACGGAGCGTCACTGCACCTAAGCCCCTGGCCTGACACAGGCAGAGCCTCGGGGGGTCAAGGTGCTATCAGCTGCAGCTGTGCAGACCCAGCCTCAGTGGGCCTTCTCCAGGAACGCCCTGCAGCACCTGACACATTGCTGGTACACCGTCTCGAAGTCGGAGTCATTCCCCTAAAGGACAGGAAGAAAAAAGTCCTTAAGAAAACTGTACTCTGCTGTTTTACATGGCAGGATGCAGACATGATGTCTTCACCTCAGCCCTGAAGTGTGAACTATACTTACATAGTAGGGATCTTCAATGATAAGTTGCTTTTGTGGATCATAGCTCCCAAGTAGTTCAATTTTAGCTTTGCAGTTTTTAACTTGATTACTTTTTCTATTCAAATCTCTGCAAAATTGAAACATGAACTTAATTTTTCCGATCTACGGTTTCAAGGACATTGCTAGGGTTTTATGATACATTCGTATCAAAATCCAGCAAAGGTAACCTGATATGAAATGAAACAATATTCAGCAGAGGGGCATAGCCCCTTCTGTGGCTGGTGGCCACTGCCCTGCCTCTTAGGCACATTCTCACTGGTGTTGTTACACAAAATAAACACCTTAAGTCAAACAGTAAGTTTCTTCTCCTGCGAAAGACACTGAGACAATCAATCAAAAGACAATGTTTCAGAGATGAAACAGGTGACAGGATTTCTCAGAAATCCATGTGAACCAAATCCCTACTGTCCCCTCTGACATCTCAGCACAGTATATCATGCAGTGTTAGTTTCGTTCACTACTCTTCCTTCTCTGACTCCTCAAGCCCTGCCCAAGCTGAAAACGCAGCTCCACACTTGGCGCCTTCCACCTTTAGCTTTTACAAGAAAAAGAAAAGCTGAGCTACATCTTGCTCACTCCCCCATTTGTTAAACAAATTTCAAGGGAGCATTGGTGATACCTCAGGCAGGGGCTGGGCATGGGGAAGGAACCCCATAGCCAAGAGCCTTCAGATCCCAAGCTGTGTGGTCAGGGTGCTGAGAGGGAGCTGCAGGAAGCCTCAGTCTAATGGATAACCTGGCTGCAGTAACAGGCAGCAGGATGCTGAACCACAAGGGACAAAAAAGAGCTTCCAAGTAAAGGCAGGAGCATTTGCAAGTACAGACCCTGGAGCAAGCAGCTTGCTACACACACACACACACACACTGCATACTCAACGCCAGTCAAGGCGGACCGGGTCTTCTTACTAGATGGTTTTTACAATTCCTATCAGCTATAGTGTAAATGAGAACAAAAAAAAGTTAAGACTTGAAAAAAAAAAAGGGAAATGTAAGCATTTCAAGGAAGATTCTAATTAATTAAAAATAAATACATGAATAAAACTGTTCACCCCCACATAAGCAATTAAAAGTATAGTTCTCTTCATCAAAAACATGAAATATTATGAATTAGCAGTGATGGAAATTAGTTAAGTTCTTGGTTGCACTGAACTAACATGAGTTCTGGTCAGTGCAGTGGCAGGAGGAGTGGCAGGATCCTGCTTCTCTAAGCCCAGGCCTAAAGTCCCACCACACCCACTCGCTAGTTCTATGAACTTGGAAAGTAATGTAACCTCACTGTTCTTCAGTTTCCTCTCTGAGAAGATGGGGTAATAATATGAGAAGGAAGAAGTACTTTGGCATGGGAAACAATGAAATACTACACTGCCCAAGAACCATCACACCAGTAACAAAATCACTCTCTTGCAAAATTATACATTTCCTTGTACAGAACTACATGTCACAGATCAGTTAACCTTCCAATTAAATCATGCTAGTTGGACTTTTTCTTATCTAAGGTATATCTCTCTGTAAATATACCCCTAAGTCTAGATTACTCTAAATTTCTTGCCATTCTAAATAAAATATTCTGTATACTATCACCTCCAGCGTCTATTAAAAACTTTCAGATAAAAAAGTCACTTTGACAACAAACAATTTGGCCTTTTACTGAACTGAGAGTCAAACAGAAATAACACTTTACGAACATGATTACCTCAGATTGCTTTCATCCATACATAGTATATAATCAAATGTGAGGAAGTCTTCTTTGGTAATCTAAAATCGAATAAAAGTCAAAATAGAGTGTTTATACATATGCTGTCCAAGCCTAGAAGATCCAAAGCAGTACTTAAAAAGAAATGCTACATTTCTGTCTGTTACTCAGCAACTAACAAATAAATAATGTACAGCGCTTTTAAGTAAAAACAGTTAACTTATTTCCCAAAGTTGTACTGCAAAGAAATTTCATATTGTTAAATTCCTTTTAATAATCATGAACAGTAGAACAGCAGACACGACATTTACACTTCAGCTCCCCACTCTTAGTAACAAAGCACAATTCAGTCAATTCATGGAATCACCTTCATCTCAACTCTACCTTCATTCCACAAGTCTGAACAGTCCAGACCCCAGGGTTATACACCAAGACAACAGACAGACCCTGCCCTGGGGAGCTGCCCTTCCAGGAGGCAAAAGCCCCAGGAAGCACAAATGCCCCAGAGGAAAGATGAAGGGGAGCAAGGGACATGGGGAAGGTGGAGTGCATCCAAGTGGTCAGAAGGTTCCCCGAGGAGGAAACACATATGCAGGGGCAGCTAAGACCCTTTTGCATTCTTAGAGAATGTGCCCAGTGCAGACCTGACGTAGAAGGAATACAACTCAGTATCCTGCTCATGCTAACGAGAAAACACACCACTGTGCTCTGACATGATTTATAAATTAGCCCATTTATAACATAACAAAATACAATTTTGTGAATTTTGACTGCTACAAATGACAGAATACACACCGATGAATAGATGAAAATAATTTTCCAGCTCGGCGCCTATAGCTTAAGCGGCTAAGGTGCCAGCCACATACACCAGAGCTTAAGGGTTAGAATCCAGCCTGGGTCTGCCAAACAACAATGACAACTACAACCAAAAAAAGCCAGACATTGTGGCTGGCACCTGTAGTCCCAGCTATTTGGGAAGTTGAGGCAAGAGAATTGCTTAAACCCAAGAGTTGAAAGTTGCTGTGAGCTGTGATGCCACAGCACTCTACTCA
>NW_003852534.1:164503-190182 GCF_000181295.1 Otolemur garnettii | reverse complement strand
GGCTTTGTGAGCCAGAAACTCTCTCAAAAGTTCCAGGACAGAAAAGCAGATTCTCAGATGACCCAGATGTCAGAGCTATCCCTTAAAATAACTGTGATGGTCTAATATAAGGCAAGACATGAAATTTCACCAGAAAAATCAAACAATACCTAAGTAAAAAAAATTACAGACTCAGTATATGCATATAGGCTTAAAAACAGGAGAAGGATGAAAAAACAGGTCAGCAGCAAATCTCAGACTGAAGAATAAAGTAAAAAGGGTGGAAAATAAAAAAAAAAGGACACATGAAATGTTTAATATATACACAAGGTGAATCTCGAGGAAAAGAGAAAGAAAAGTAAAATATGAAAAGTTAACAGCTCAGAATTTTCCAAAACTGACAAGAAACACGAAGCCACGGATTCAAGAATTAAATTTTGGCCTATCATACTAAAACTGCTAAAAACTAAGTAGCAAAAAACCCCCTTAAAGACAGCCAGAGAAAATGGTAGACAACAAAAAGAAACTGATTAAATGATTTTTCTGAGTGGTAAGTGGAAATAACTACCATTCTTCAGCAAACTTTTTTAGAGGACAGAAAAAGAAGGAATATTCCCAATGTACTTTATGAGGCTGCCAACCCTGACAGGCCATGTCTAATGCTGGGCACCCAACAGAACCACAAATAGGTGTACCCCTTTACCCACAGCAGCACTCTCTGGGTAGCCCCAAGCTAGAAACAACCCACATGTCAATCAAGAGTAGATTGGACAGGCGGCACCCATAGCTCAGTGGGTAGGGTGCCAGCCATATACACTGAGGCTGGCAGGTTCAAACCCGCCCCGGGGCCAGCTAAAAACAACAATGACAACTGCAACAACAACAAAAAATAGCTGGGCGTTGTGGCAGGCACCTGTAGTCCCAGCTACTTGGGAAGCTGAAGCAAGAGAATCACATAAGCCCAAGAGTTTTAGGTTGCTGAGCTGTGATGCCACGGCATTCTACCCAGGGTGACAAAGTGAAATTCTGTCTCAAAAAAAAAAAAGAGTAGATCAGATACAGAGATTGTGAAATGATCCACTGCCCGGGAACAACAATGACGAACTATTGTTACAAGGAACAACATGGATAATATGACAAGCCAAAGAAGCTGACCGAAAAGAGTACATACTGTAATTCCACTTCTATAATGTTAGTAAGATAGAATGAATTTTTGGTGTTGATCTCCAAAGGAGTAAAGAGTAGCTAGCTGTCAAAGGACCTCTATGCACAAGACAATGAAAAGTTTATTGAAAAAAGAAAAGAAAGCATAATAAGGCAAAAATTTCTATCTAACTAACTGGACTGAGAGCTCACAAACTCGAGAGACTGACTACAAGAGTAAAAAAAAAATAAACACCCTAAAAAAATGTATTAAATCTTGGCTGCGAGTACTGGGAAAATTAAGATTTTAAGAAACAAGTACGAGTAGTTATTACACAAATTATGATAATCAGTAAAGAAAAAGAACTTATAAACATGACAAAGATCTGATGAGAGACTGATTTAGAAACCATACCTTATTAGTATTTCAAAATTTCTTAAAATAACATTGCTGAGAAAATTTTCTTAAAAGAAAGCAACAGGGAAAAGAAAAGTGCAACAATCAGATTCTGTGCAAATGCTATTTCCAATCTGTTATTAAAACTACTCCTGAAAGAAAGTTTCTGACTTTGCTTTTATAAGGCATAGGCATTTAAAATACTTCATTTGCATCCATTTTGTTATATACTTTGTATGTGAAAAATAATCTGACCATAACAACATAAAACTTGAAAGGATGAGTGCTTGTAATTCTGAAAGATTACTCAAAATAAATCTATATTCTTTGAATGGCAAGTAGAAACTGGCAAGGTATGAAAAAATATGAAGAGACATGAAGAGACAAATGATATTATTGGTTAGGAATTTTATGGTGTATCATCACAACCATATTATGAAAGCATTTAAAATTTTATTCTTTTTTAAAATGCTCTGATTCCTCATTTACATGTGTTACTATTTGTTTTCCTACAAACCACGAGGCCTCAAATATTACAAAAAGGCTAATGATATTTAAAACATTGTACATCCTAATTTAACAGTGAGTAATGAAACTTAATTCCATATTTAACTATCACATAAGACTTTTGTTAAATTATACCTTTTTGTGTTATAGTCTGTAAAACTATAAATAGCATTTTTAACTTTTAAGTTACCTGAGGGTAACTCTATAATTGGCTAAATATTTTATTTAGAAGTATCTTTAATTTCATCTCATATTTGTGATTAAAAATTATAAACCTGTTGAGTATTGTTAAGAAATGAATTTTATCTTTAGCATTCTGTCTTTATAATCAGCTTAATGTGTTTTTATAAAATAAACAATTAATTACTTATCTAATATCTGCTATGCCAAAAGGTATCTTATGCCCATGGGTTATCTAGGCAAACTGGGATATAAATACCTTCTTGCACTATTTTAGTATCAATGATGTATTTGAGGATATTTGAATATACACTAAGAAACTTCTGAAAATTTGTTTACAGATCATGATTGAGTCTTGTAATTATTTTTCCAACTTCACATTTTGAGCAGGATATATTTTGCTAGATAGCATACTATAATTATGTACTTAATAGTGTATAAATTCCACATGCTTGGCCTTTTAGTAATATAATTTCAGTATTGGTATTTATAAAGAGGTAAAAAGTGTATTATTGCAAATGTTTATTTGGGTGCAATAAACCTGTATAAAACTTTAGAAAGTTCACTCTTCCACCCAATGAAAATTCTATTTCAGAAAGGGTCAGTCCGTAAGTACTTATAAAGAACTCTTAGAAAATCAACTGCATCTTCTAATGTATAATATAAGGCTATCTTCATTGGAAATTATAGTGTCTGTTGATGATTTTATTAAACTTTACACTTAAGTGTGGCATAACAGACTGTAATGTGTCCATGATATTAGTATTACCCTGTGTTTCTAAGGCACTTTACATTGAAACAATGTTTTGTATATATATTGTATAACTTTATTCTAGCAACAAACTTGTAATATCAGCAGAATAATCACCATGGCCTAAATGTATACCTAAAAATCACATAGAAGAAACAAGATGCAGAGAACCACTCAGCTGCAGCTGCCAACCAGGGTCTCTCCTTATAAATTATGTAACTTTTACATGCCACCTTAATAAGTAAATTCCAAAATCATGCTAGTCTGTTAGTACTGTGCAACCAGAAGTGATACAATGGGCTACAGCTGGTTGAGCTCACCCTAACTAGGCATTCCATTAGTATGTAAGTCTGGATAAGCCCCTCACAACTTCTCAAATTATAGGACTCTACATAGTAGAAATTAAACAAGATCTTGTCTACCTGTCTTGCTTTATGGGCTGTGTGAATGCCATGATTTCTCAGGCAGTTCACAGCTCTGGAGTCTGGGGCCCGGCCCACGTTCCAGTCAGAAACAGCGCCGCTGTCAATGACCCACTGAAACACAAAACACATGTCTCAAGTCCAAGAACGGTACCTGCCGGGCAACGTGGTTCATGGTAATGCCGTGCCTCCTCATGCAGCTCTGCCCCCGGTAGTCAGGGGGGTTCCCTATCTCATACCCCGATGTCGCTGCGCTGTCTATCCTCCACTGCAGGGAGAGAAAGGAATGGTTTTGGCAATTCCCTGCCCAGAGGCATTCAGGTTGGCCTAAGGTAAGGAGTGGTACTTACATTCTCTGAAACATTTTCATCAGTTACAAGTTTCCTAAAAACAGCTTCTGCAATGGGTGACCGACAAATGTTACCTTAAAAAAAAAGAGGGGCAGAAAGAGAAGATTAGGTTTTATGAGAGGGCAGATGCCAACTTTGTAAACCACTCCACACACTCAGCACACATAGGCTGTGCTGTCCCCAAGGAGAAACCACGGGCAGCACTCTTGCCTGACACAGTCCAGCCAGAGCATGGCAGGCTCTGATGGGAGAGCCAGTCAGCCCACAGTCAGTGATTTGATATCACCCATCCAAGTACTCAGACTATATAAATGACAGAGACATCAGAAAAACCATCTTAAGCAAAACAGCTGTTTTTTAGGTTGCTACTAATGACCTAGAATGAAATCATGCAATCAGTAAAGTGGGTAGCAACTAGCTTATTCTGAAATAAATACAATAAAATACTTGGGGAACTGGTTCCAGGACACCATACCAAATACACACAACATGTAAACCCACAAGTTGGCCCTGAAGAACTGCATATAGGAAGAGTGAGTCCTCCATATATAGAGGCTTCTCATCCCACAAATAATCATATTTTTAATCTTCATTTGCTTGAGAAAAATCCATGTACAAATGAATCCTTGCAGTTCAAACCCACACAGTTCAAGGGTCAACTGTGCATATTTTTAAGAATATCACACAAAAGAATGAGTATTGTTTCATAAAATAATATATAAACAATGTATTTAGGTATAAATACTGATTCAACACAAACTCTCACTGAGCAATCAGTGCCTCTGTCAAAGCCCCATGCCTGGCCAAAGAGTTAGGCAAACTGAGGTTAAGGACATGTCTCAGACCATCACATCTGCCTAAGATCTCTGACACCAGCTGCAAAGTCAGGGGTCCCAATGGCCACCCTCACTTCAGACCTGAAGGCAAAAACCTTGGGGGTCCCCTACTACTTCAGGTTTGATAATTCTCTATAATGCCTCACAAAATTCAGGAAAGCACTGCGCTTGTAATTATAATTTTATAGTAACAATAACACAATAAAAACCAGCCCAAGGAAGAGCTCCATGGGTGCACTACAGCCAAGTACCTAATAGGAAGCTCCCTTGCCCTCCTCCAGTCAAGAGTACCACCTGCCAGGAAGCTCATCAGAAGGGTCTCTATTGGGGTTTAATTATGGGGGCAGGACAGACTGGGCCAGGCTCCATCTCCTGGCTCCTCCTCCCAAGCCATCTCCTTTACACAGACCATGCTGGCACTAGGAGTAACAAAGGCACCACCAGCACTCCTGAACCTTCAAGGCATGTAGGTGACATCCCAAGATCTAGGACAAGGACCAAATTCCTTACTACAAAAGGGAAAAAGATAAAGAACATAAATTCTCCTCCCAAAATAGAGCTATCATGTGCCAAGCAATGTACTTAGAGGAGTTAACAGTCAGCTATAATAAAATACAGAGAATAAATGCTAATAAGCAATACAGTTCAGGAACACAAAAAAAATTCACAGAGCAAAAACAAAATAAAATTTCTTACTAGAAATTTACTTGAAAAAAATCCACATACAAGTTTTAAGGATGAGGAAGTTTTTGGTTTTTTTTTTTTTTGGAGACAGAATCTTGAGTCTTATTCTGTATCCTGAGTACAGTGTCATGGCATTGTCATAGCTCACAGCAACCTCAAATGCCTGGGCTCAGGTGATTCTCTTGCCTCAGCCTCCAAATAGCTGGGACTACGGATGCCTGCCATGATGCCAAGATAGGTTTTTCTATTTTTTGTTTTTGTAGTAGAGACGTGGTCTTGCTCTTATTCAGGCTGGTCCTGAACACCTGAAATCACGCAACCCACCCACCTTGGCCTCCCAGAGTGCTAGGATTACAAGTGTGAGCCACCACGCCCAGCCAAGGACGAGGCGGCTCTTGACAGGCAGAAGAAGGGAAGGCACTGAGGACTGTAGGCTCAAGCTGGTGAAGCTGAGAATGTGAGCTGAAGCTAGTATATAGGAGCCCTACAACACTGGGCAAGGACTTGGACTCAGTGTAACTACAGTGGGAAGAAACCAAAGGTTTTGAGGAAAGGATAATGCTATTTATTCAACAAACTTGTCTTGTATGCCTGCTTGCTATTCATGAGCCAAGCGCTGTGCCATGCCTGAAGATAAAGAGTTGCTCAGGACACAGACCCTTCCTTTAAGAAGGGTAGACAGCCAGCAGGGTCAAGAGACATGAAGTCCACTAGACAGAAGCAGAGACCACCTGGGGCTACCACGAAACAAATAGTAAGTAAGAGCGCAGAGGTATAAAAATGTGAGACCGTCTCACACACTGCAAGGGCCATACTGGCACTCCTATGACATAGCCAGGTTAATAAAAGAAAAGCAAGACAAACTTATTCAACTCAAGTTTTTTGTGACATAGGAGCTTTCAGAAAGATGACGCAGGGAAAGCCAATTTTATGCTCAGGCTCGGTAACAAGAGACAATCATGCAGGACTGACTACACAAAGACTGATCTACCGTGAGGTGAGAGGGGCACAGCAAAGCCTGCCCACGCTTCTGGCCTCTCTGTGCAGTGCACCTTTTTCCAGGATACAAGGCAGGTTGGGAGAAGGGAGACAGGGCCCTTTTCAGGTTTTATGGCTGATCCATCTTGGGTAAGAGGAATTCTGGTTTCTATGAATTGCTTCCTGGGGAAAAAGAGGTATAGGAGACAGGAAGGTGGCAAAACCTTGCACTGGTGTGCTCTGAGGCCGACCAACTTCCTTTAGGTCAAAGCACACAGCACACCAAATGCCACACTTTGGGGTGCAACGTTCCAAACTCAAACATTAGGAACTGAATTAAGGATAGAAAAGTGAAGAAAGGAAAAAGAGAAACTGCTAAACAGATGTGAGATTTTACTCTGTATTAATTTTAGAATCTTCTAGTTTATGGTAAGCATGTAGAATTAGAATCTTCTAGTGTGAATCACCAGGACTCCCTAGGCCATGAAACCAGCTGATACATCCTACATCATAAGACCTAAGCAGACATTGGACTTCTTTTCTACACAGGTTGTGGTTTTCACAGTAGCAAAAAGTTTATCTATAAACTTTTATAGATAAAAGTTTTATCTATAAAAGTTTATCTATGTCACGAGGGAAGAGAAGACAAACCTCAGATGTCCTCTATAAGCTAATTTGTGTGAAGTTTTTCTTTTCCACATTCTAAATTGTTTAGTTTTTTAAACAGGTATTACCTTCAACACCACTGTAATTACTGAAAGGCTCCCATATGGGTGTGGAATTTTTTTACTTGTCATCATATACCTTAGATACCTTGAAAATACTTTTAATAGCAAACACTTTATTTCAAAATTAAGACAGTTATAATTTGGAAGTCTAGAAAAAATAACAGATGCCTAATATCGCAGCATCTAAAGACATAATAAAAAGACTAGCTCCACTCCTTATAAATAATCACCATTAGCTGAAAAATAATAGCTCAGTTTGCCACAATACAAAAACTTGATTATTGATTATTAATCAAATACTTGATTATCTACTTTCTGAAAGGCGAATACTTCACCCTCTTGATTTCAAAAGGTGACATCCCCAAATTAGCGTGCTATTAAAGATTAGAGCACATGCGACATCACTAATCACAGGTACTTCAGGTTCTACCTACGGAGTAAGCTCCAAAAACTATAAATGCCATCTTCAGATTTATACAAAAGCTTCAATCTGTGAAGTCTCAAGCCTGCTTTTTCCAAATCAGGCAGCCTATTATGTATCCTTCCTTAACACCTTCATTTCAAGGATGGAGACTCACCAAGACAACAGTTAAGCTAAGAACAGAAGCTGTCTCTGCTTTACTTGGTGAGGGACCCCAGCACCCAGCAGCAAGTGGCACCACTAAGGAGACTGGAGCACAGCCCCAGACCACATTCTCCAACTAATTTCTACCTTATAAAACATAAGGCACTCCCAGTCCTCTTGCTGAAACATGGAGCTCAGTTCTTTTCTGCCACCAGCCTTACCAATGAAGAGCCATTCATGCTTTCTATACTTCAGTCTCAAAAGGATTTGAATAAATACTGTGAAGGAATAAAATTTTTGTATTTCAAAAACATACAGTTCTTACTGTCCTGTGTATGGCTATCACGTGAAATGGCTTTTATCTATATCTAATCTCCCCAGAATGCAATTATCAATACCTTACCCTAGAAAGGGCATGCCAAATTTCAGCCTAATCACAACATAACAGCTGGAAAACTTCTTTTTAATCTTAGATTACTTCCTACCTCTGCTCAAAACCCTCCAATGGCTTATCTCATTCAGAGTAAGCCCAAGGCTTCACATGGCCTCCCAAGATCTGGACTCAAAACACCTTGTGGCCCACCACCTCCACCTCTGTGTACAGCCTATAATGCTAAGAGTCATTTTTACATTGCTGAGTAGCAAGAAAAAACTCAAAAGTTCTGACGGAAAAATTATATGAAGTTCCAATTCTGGTGTCCACAAATATGGTCTACTGGAACAGACCTGAACTTAATTGTTTATGTACTGTTCAGGACTGCTTTTGCCCTACTTACAGCTTTGGTGTGACCCACAAGTGTCAGGTATGTATTCTCTGGCTTTTTAACCAGTGTTTGCAGACTCCTGTCCAAAACCATCCATTGTATATAAAGAATTAACTTCTCCCTGTACAGATATCTAGAATGTGGGAAATGAGAAAACAGTCACTCAAATTTTCTGCTCTGACTCTGCAGGGACAGATGAGGCCCCTGACTGAACAAAACTACCTGGTCACTACGTCCTACCCCTGTGGCTTCCATGTAGTTCTTAAGTGTGGCCACTGCTCTCCCTCAAAAATTTACCTGCTTTTCTCTGCACCACAGTTTCTCCAAAATAACCCCAGGCTTGCTTCCTGAGTCCTTTAAGTTTGCTCAAAGGTCACCTTCCAGGTGGGACCTTGCCTGACTGACCATCCTACTCAAAACTGACCTCCATTCCCAACCCCTTTTCCTGCTCTCCTTAGTATTTCAAACCAGCCAACTGAGCACAATGACTACTTACCATTGACTAAGAGAGAATATGAGAGCTAGAGAGCCTGAAATTTCTGCCTGTTTACTCACTGCCATTTATATCTCTAGATATAAATGTATCCCTACTTAAGAGTAGTAACCTGGCATACAGGAGATGCTATTTGGTACCAAATCTGAAAGTGAACTATTGCTTAATGAACTTGTGGATTTCATCAATGAGCCTTCAATTAAGCTCCTAAAAATAAAATGCCTATCAAAGTGAAACAAGGTGAGCCTTCTACTTCACTCATAAAAATGAGCTACGACAAATGCCTAGTGAGCATCTGTCATATATTATCTCAAAGCTGGAAATACAATAAAAAATAAGCCACAATTATTCCCTCAAGAAAATATAATCTAGCTGGGATCTCCACAGGCCATCAAATAATTAAAATTTGTGTAATAAAAGATGTCTTAAGGGGTTCACAAGAAATAACTAGTGGTCTGGGAAACCAAAGAAGGAAATATTTAGGTTGGACCTTACAAAATATAATAATAGGCTTGCCAGGCAAAATAGGCACCCAATAACATAAACGCATCAACCCTCTAACAACAATAAAAGGTTCTAGAAGGTAGTGTCTGGAGCATTTGGGCCAGAAAAAGTAAAGGAGATATAACAGGTAGGTTCTGGTGGGCTCCTCTGCAGGAAATGCGAACTCACTGGAAATGTCAAGAACTGCACTACTGCCAACCTAGGCCGCGCCTCTTAGTGTGGAGGCACTGCAGAATGTAACTGAGTAGTGAGTGCTACACCACAGGAGGATTCCTAGGGGCCTAGACACTAAAGAGACAGTAAATTCTACTTTATGTAAGGAGACCTAAGTACTAAAATTCGAGGAGAGAAAATCTGAGCTGGAAGGTACTTAAAGAATTGTTTAAAAAAATAAATATTTTTCATGTTGACAGAGATCACATAATGACCTGGAGAACCAAGTTCTCCCAGTCTTGCTTTTTACAACAAGAAACTCTAAACCATAGCATTTAAAATCCCTTTAGATCGGTTCCAAGTTTGAGTCCGCGGCTAATGAAAATAATAAGAAAGGCAACGTCATCATGGGTCTCAGCAGGTCCCCAAGAGAGCTTATCAATCCGGTAGCCCCAGGCCTACCCCGCCACCATCGGAAGAACCCTGGCTTGGAGGGTCGGTGGCTGCAAATACCAGTGGACCAGAGTGGAGCGGGCTGGGCAGGATTGACTAGAGGGGCAGCCGAGGCGGAGGAATAGAGGAGCAGGAGAGGGGACCCGAGAGAGGAGGAGAGGAGGCGGGCAAGAGGAGTGGTGGGGCGGGAGAGGGGGCGGGGCGAGAGGCGGGAGGGGCGCAGGCCAGAGAGGCGTCGGGTCGCCCACCCAGGCCTCCTGGTCCTCGACCTCTTCTCGCTCACGTTCCATGCCTAACGGCGCAGTCCACAGTGCAGAGGCGGTCCCAAGTCCTCCAGAGAAAGTCAGGGCGGGTTTAGCCGGAGCCAACTTACCCAGACACACGAACAGCACTGACTTGGGTACCGCCTCCGCCATCTTCCCGCGCACAGGCGCCGGAAAATCGCGTCCCAATAGCGCGGCCCCCGCGCACGCGCATAGCAGTCCTCCACCCCCGCACAAACTCCGCTCGCGCCTGCGCAGTCTGGCTCCAGTGCCTCCGGGGCGTGGAGGGGGGCCGGCGTCTGCGCAGTCAGCCTCAAAGAGCCCGCGGAGACAATCAGTTCTGGCCCTAGAGGGGGCGGGGCCTGACCCAAGCGCACGTGGGGCTGTGTAGGTGCAGTGCAGCGGGCAACTGCGTCCGACAAGGGCCGAGGTGTCCAATTCGAGGCCTCTGCAAGCAGCCACCTGCCGTGGGCTAGTGGGTTTGATTTACTCATTTAAAAAGAGAGCGAGGAGGTGGGGTGCTACCTTCCTCCGGGGGCTGGTGGTGTTTGTGCCGCCAGGTAAGTGAAGTGGTGCTGCGCTTCGAACGCGGAAGCTGCTCGCCTCCCCCGCACCTGCCTCTTGTGCGCACCTGGCGTGCGCCCCGCCCGGAGGCGGAGCCGCGCGGCGCTTCCTCTTCCGCAGGTGCGCGGGGTGCAGGTGTGCGGGACGCCGGGCGAAGAGTGAGTAACCGGGCCTGGGGCGGCAGCGTATCGGGGCTGTCACTGCTGGGCTCTTGTTAACTTAGAACCTCCTTCAAATAGGATCTAAGACTCCAGTTCTCGAGACTTGACTGCGGTGATTTTCACTAAAGTTTACCCACAGTTCTGATTCTTGAGAAAGCCCTCCCCCAGTTTTGAGAGGTAGCCACTGCGTCTCCCTCTCCTGCCCTTCGCCGCAGGTTGTTCCGAAGCTGGTCGGAGGGTGAGGCCGGCGGGGGTGGAGGGTCTGACCCTGCGCCCACCTGGCCGCCCAGGAACGCAGGGAAAATCCCTGGGCGGGAGGCGGGGCTCCATGCTGCGCCCAGCCTGGTAGTTTTTCTTTTTTGAAGAAGTATGAAACTGTTCTGAATCGGTTGATAACCTTGAGGAACTGAGAGTTACCCTGCTGGCTGAAAATGTGTCTTATTGCTTCGTTTCAACAGCTAAGTTAGTGTTGCCAGTGCTGCTTCGGAAGCTGAGTTGAAGAGGCTGGTTCTTGGATTTGACCCTCCTGGCCACCAGGGGGTCTGGGTCTGGCCTTGGTTTCTTTTCTGTCTGCTTGTTTTTTGAGGTGTTTTTGTTGAGATGTGGGGAAATGCCTGAATTATAATGAGTTAGTCAGAAAACTTCCACACACAGTTCAGAGAGGTAGCAGGTGTCAGTCTAGGAGGCTGTTCCCCTCATCAGGCTGGCCTGTTATTAAAATACCTGCACAACGACTGGTGTTTACAAATTAGTTGGAGGTTAAAATAATCAAGTGAGTAATAACCTCCATCCGGTTCATCATGTTTAAGGATGTTTATTTGATTCACTGATGTTCTACTTAAAATTTCTGTAAAACGAGTAAACACTACCCTTCATCCTTTGTAAAACTTCAAAAAAAAATTTTTTTTAAAAATCTTTGCTTAGGCTCAGAGCCTGTACATGCACCTGTGCTAGCGGGTTGGAACCCAGCCTGGGCCAGCTAAACAACAGTGACAACTGCAATAAGAAAATAGCTGGGCGTTTGAAAATGGGCGCTTGTAGTCCCAGCTACTTAGGAGGCTGAGGCAAGAGAATTGCTTGAGCCCAGGAGTTGGAGGTTGCTGTGAGCTGTGATGCTACAGCACTCTACCAAAGGCGGCATAGTGAGACTCTGTCTCAAAAAAAAAAAAAGAAAAAGAAAAAAAAACTTTGCTAATCACGAGTGATTTGATACTTTTATTCTATTTAAGAAATCTTTATTCTCAGATTTCTCACTACTTAGAAATAAGGATTTGGTATGTCAAAATAACAAACTTGATACAAGTTGAAGGGAACGTTGCTTTGCTGCCTGGACTTTGCTGGATAGTCATAAAGTCCATGAGTCCCTCAGCCGATGCTTGTGTCACTGCCGTAACAGCCAATGAGCACGTTGGCTTATTTGCCAGCAGCCCCCTAAAAAGACATGATTCTCTGAAGTTTAAGACCTAGACACGTTGAATTTTTAAACTTTCTTTAGAAAGAATCGTGTTTTACACCAAATGATCAGACCAGAGCAGCACGTGTGATCATGTGTGAGCCGAGACAACTCTTCAGTTGAGGATGAGGTAAAGGAGACATAAATGAAGGATTTTCTTACCCCAAAGGGGGCTTCTCCTCACTTCTCACTCTCTGCCCTCCATCCACAGACTGGGCTCGGACGCACAGGCCACACAACTTGTTGACATTTCAGTGGTCAGTTAGGTTTAAAGTCTGGAGTAGGAAAGTTAATGATCTCACCAGAAACCCAGGTTTTGATTTTGAGAACGGACAGGCGTTATCTTCTTAGGAGAGAGTAATTGAACCCATAGAAAGACAAGAGTTGACTTAAAAAACAAAGATCATAAGTTTTTGACAGTGTTCAAAATAATATTTTATTAATAAAAGTAGCTAAAGTCAACATATCAGAGCTTCTTGAAAGATTACAGTTCCTTTAGTTTTTGGCTAAAATTTAATGAATTCTAAATATATCCTGAGCAATATTCTAGTTTATTTTTGGATGGGATTTTACTAGTTTAGTAAATTAGCCTCTTTTTCACATAAATTATGTGCTTTAATAATTTGATTAACATATAATTAATGGAAATTTGGAAAAGCAAATTTACTAAGCTTGCTCCTCCCATAGGTACTCCTTTCATAATTGAGTCTATTGAAGAAAATAATGATAGAGGTACTAATTTGGGAATCCTGAGCTCTGGCCCTTGGTGAAGGTCTAGATTGGACACAATGTAGTCAGCCCCCAATTTGGGTTGTAGTCTGCTGCAGGTGGGATTCTCATGTCACTTTTTGCTCCCAGTGGCCTTAGCCCTGAGTTTGTTGATATATAATCAATAGGTAAAATTACTTCCAGGTCTTAGTTTTTGAAATTTCCAAAGTAAAAGTTTCCTTCCCTATATTTTATAAACCTTTTTTTTTTTTTTTTTGAGACAGAGTCTCATTGTGTCGCCCTCGGTAGAGTGCTGTGGCGTCACAGCTCATAGGAACCTCAAACTCTTGGACTTAAGCGATTCTCTTGCCTTAGCCTCCCAAATAGCTGGGACTACAGGTGCCCACCACAATGCCCAGCTAATTTTTTGTTGCGATTGTCGTTGTTGTTTAGCTGGCCCAGGCTTGATTTGAACCTACCAGCCTTGATGTACGTGGCCGGCGCCGTAAGCACTGTGCTGTGGACACCGAGCCTATAAACCCTTTTTAATACTTATAAAATTGTCTTACTATGGAAAATTTCAAACATTTTAATTGGGTTTTAAAGAAAACCTTACATCTGTGAGTATCTTAGCTTGAAACTTGGCAGCCACCCTTCCCTTAGAGGAAAAAATCAAATATTTATAGAAAATTGGCTTGATCTTGGACTTCAAGAGACTTAAAACTTTTTTTTTTTTTTGGATGCAAACTATGATTTAAGGTTTAAGAGGCTTCCTTAGTAATGACCCGTATCTTTGTAACTTCAGTGATGTGATAGAATATGATATCAGCGTTTGTACTCTGTGCCTGTGACATAGCTGAGGAAAAGTGGGTGAGCCATTATTAGAGGCTGAGGACAGGAATTGAGGCTAATATCTAAATTTTTTATTTATATATTTTCTGACAAATTATTGCACATAACTGTGACCTGGCAATACAGTTTATCAGAAGTTTAATAGAATCTGTGATACTTTCTGTAGTTCTGCTGACACACTGAAGACATCCTGTGACCAGCCTTGTCGACAGGCAGTTCTCAGCAAGAGGGTGGTGCACAGGCCAGGGCTGCATTTGTCCTGCCCCTCCGCTGCTGTATTTGCACAGTAAGCCGTTGGTCAAGGGCGTTTACTAGCAGCTAACTCTCCACTGAGGAATCTGCCTAGTTGACTATCTAGTACTGCCCGATTGAGAATTCCAAGTAGAAAGTCTTTTGAGGGGATAATCTTTACGTATTATTTACTATGCTTTTAATTGCACATGTCAGAAAATAAGAGTCTAGATTGGCTTTAACAGAAAAAGAGTTTACTGGTCCATGTGACAGACCAGCTCAGTGCACTGGATTCTGGCTCTGCCTCTTGGTCAGCTGAGCCTGACTTTGGTCTCAGACTCTTCCCTTATAGAGGCAGAACTCTGCAGCAAGGAAGGGCTTTGGGAACTGTCCCTTGTCAGCTCCCACACAGGTCCCTCAGTGGACGGTTGTATGGCTTCCCTAATAGTGCAGACTTGGGGTACCTGCTCCTCAGTGTGACAGCTGCAGCATATGGAAGCAGGCAAAGTGCTGCTTCTAAAGTAAATTAAATTAAATATGGAGCAAAAGGAAGAAAAGAAGAAATTCTTATTACAGCGAGCTAATTCAGATGTGTTGAGCACCTAAACTGGGACATCCAACACATGGCCCACAGGCCACATGCAGCCCAGCAGGCTAAGGATGCCCAACAATAAAAGCATAAAATATTACAAAAAAGTTTTTTAAGTTTTTTTGTGGAACTCAATTGCATAGTTCTCAAACATGAACCTTACAGATGACAACGTGTCACAATGTCATGTAAAATAAACATGCATAGGGCTGGAGATTTGTACACACATGGCTTTAGTTTTAAGCAATGTGCATCTTCCAGTGTGTTGCCTTCCAAGCCCAGACAGCTGAACTGACACTATTAGACATCACATTTGCTTTCAGTGACTTGGTGTGGCACCAACTATCTATAATATTTCAACCTACCATTGCAACATTAGGCATTTAATGTCGTTTAGGAGTTAGGTGAGCATTCTTATTTGATTACTAAGGCACTTCCACACCTTGGTGGCACCTCAGCATCACCTGCCAGCTTTATAATCAGCCTCCACGTCACCCTGCACCAGCAGCCAGATGTGGAAGGACCCAAACTTTACTCTATTTTCCTGTCAATTACCATAATAAAAGTATAGTCCTTTATCTATTATTTTTTAATCACAGCATGGCTTCTACAATGTCTCAAAAGAAAGCAGTACTCTCCTTCAAAATAAAAATTACAGATGAAAGAAGAGCCTTCAATGAAACTAAACTCAATGCAAAGTTGAGGACAGCTGTCCAGGAAGCAGAGATTCTAAAGAATGGAAGTCAGTGTTCCAAAATACAGAACTTTGAGATTGCTTATGCATGTATAGACAAAACCCAGGAACATTTAACAGAATTTTAACATCTTTCTGTGTAAGCCTTAATGCACAGTTGCAATAATAAGATTAGTTGAAGTGTTCCTTTTCTTTCAGGAAAGGTGCATTTAATAGTCCACCCTGAAGATGTGACAGGTGTCCTGGACACCATGTGGTCTAGTTGGGTGCAGGACAATAAAAGAGGCAGTTAGTTTGCAACAGAGACCAGTAGGTGAAAGGGGAGTCATTTACAGAATAAGAACAAAGGAAGCTATGCTTTAATCTCAGAAGCAGAATTGCAAAGATGCTTGTGACTCAGACTCCAGGGCTGAACTTCTTACATGTTTAGAGAGTCTTAAATTTTTTTTTTTCTTCATACAGCCAACCGGTCAAAACAGGGAACAGAGAAACAACTTGGAGGCTGCTAATAGACCTAACAGGAAATGATATTCTCTGGGCCAGGATGGTGTAGGGAATGAGGGAAATGTCCTTAGATTCTGCATCTATTTTGATTATATTCTTCAAGGTCACTAGCCCAAGGCAGGCAGGTCATAGTTGCCCTGGGTTTTGAGCATGAGCTGTATGTGAGAGCCTACAGGAGAGGAGCCTTGCAGGCCCCTGGGCAGATGGGACGGGTGCTAATGTCAGAATATGCTAAGTTGGAGGTGCTGTGGCTGACATTGCCAGACTGCAATTTAGGGGATTTAGGAGACAGTTAAAGAATAAATAAAACTTAAGAATTACCAAAATGGTGCTTTAAGTTGTAAGTGCTGAGGGGCACCTGAGGTTTTGAGTGTCAGGAGAAGAGCCTGAAGCCTCAGGCAAGATGGGGACCTGCACTCCTTTGGAGAGCTGACTGTGTCAGTGGTGGGCAGTGCTGGCTGGTCATGTGAACCAGATGTGCAGTTGGTTGTGTGCAGCCTGGTGGGGAAGCTCAGTGCCCCTGAGGCAGTAGCAGAATTGGGCAGACCCTTCCCTAGGGACAACTGGGTGACCCCAGGCAGGTGGCCAGCAGGGTCTAGCCTGGCAGGGTCCTTACCGGAAGGCTGTGGAAAATGGACTCCTGTAGGAAGCAGCATTAAAATTGCTCTTGAGGAAGGAACTGTATTTCCATGAGCCAGATGTCAGCTATTTTGTTTCTGCAAAGGGCCAAATGGTGCATGTATTAGGCTATGAGAACCAAGAGGTTAAATTTAGGATACTACATAGAAGCTTTTATAACAAGAGAAAAGACAAACTTCCGCCAATATTTTATTGATGAAAATCAGGATATAGTAATAATTGAGTATTTTGCGATGCAATCTGCTGCTGGGATTCTGCCTAGGTGCAGCATTCTGCTCACATGGCCCTTGGTGGTCTTTCTTGTCATCAAAATGGAGCTGAACCATGCATCTGTCACTGCTGACCTCTAACATGGTTTGACCTGTTGTGTCTTTGAAAATATCCTTTTGTAGAAAATCTTCTTCTTTTTATTTAATTCAACCTTTAAGAAATGTAAAAACCATTCTTAACAGGTCAAAGGAGAGCATGTGTAGCTGACCACCCTCTGTGTCCACTGTCAACTCTCTGACACACAGCCCCCACCAAGTTATGCTTAGGGATAAACAACAGAATTCCTGAAAGTGTCACTCCATTAAAAAGGACAGGATGCTAAGCTTCCTTGGGAGAGGGCCTTGCAGCATGGAGGCCATCCAGCTAAGTCCTCCAGCCAGGGTGCAGGGTAAGGTTCCCTTCTCTCCATAGCTCCATCCAGTCAGAAACCAGAGCCTCCATGGCCTGGCAGTACCCAGACCTCCACACGTCCACAGCAGCAGCAGCTGACCACCAGACAGTGGGCTCTGCCCAGCACCCCAACATAGCCCAGTAGTTGATGCCTCTGCTATTCCGTGGCTTGACCAGACTTATTCCAAGGAGGCCTGGATCTCTTCCAAGCTCATGCTTTCTGAGAATTCTTACAGCCTGGGTTGCTATACAGAGATCCCTTGGGCCTTTTGTCACAGTAACAGTTCTCACCTGGCCCCTCTAACCTGCTGTGTGGCTCTTGCCTCCTGTCTACACCTCAGTTGCCACAGGTGAGCAGGAAGGTGTTGCTGTAGGAAGGACACAGCATGGTAGGGTCTGAATAAGGAAAATGCAGGGTCAAACCCTAGAATGTTAAATTATTTTAAGGTATGAGTACTGATGGGTATAGCAACATGACAGACACATCTTTTTATCCACTGTAACATTTAATGGAAAGGCAAAAACACTGTTTGGGTTTTTTTGTAAAAGACTTGCAAATAATAAATACTATGTATAGTAAATACTACAAGAGATATAAATATTAACATACAGTATAATCATATTTGATAAGTATTTTACCCATTTTTCTACCTCCTAAATGATTAAATGTATGTAAAAATGAGTCAAATCTCTTCCTAAATTAGAATATTAAAATTCTCTACCTTTCTTCTTCAGCAAATAGCAGGGAAAAATCAGAAATATTTTTCTCTGTAATAATTAGGGTAGTTAGCTGCAATAAGTAAGTCCCTGGCTCTGCACCATTAGCTCAGCAGCTAAGTAAGGCACCAGCCATAGACCCTGGAGCTGGTGTGTTTGAATCCAGCCTGGGCCTGCCAAACAACAATGACAACTGCAACCAAAAAAATAGCCAGGATTGTGGCGGGCGCCTGTAGTCCCAGCTACTTCGGAGGCTGAGGCAAGACAATTGCAGAAGCCCAAGAGTTTGAGGTTGCTGTGAGCCACTGCACTCTACGCAGGGCAACATAGTGAGACTCTGGCTCAATAAATAAATAAATAGGTCCCCAAAACTCTTTTGCTTACACAGTAAGAGTAACTTCTCCCTCCTATAATAGCTTTATGTGGGTGTTCAGGCAGCAACAGTTTCCTTTTCCCTGTGACTCAGGGATCTTCTCTCCTTGTCTCTGTGGTTCTGCCATCAAGGTCCTTTTCATCTAGCAAGTGACAAGGACAGAGAGGGTGGAGAAAACACACTCCTTAGCTGTCCTCCTACAGAAGTGACACATGAGCTCCGTGCTGTGGCACAGGTAGGACACGTGTGAGTGGCTGGCTGGCTCAGCACCACAGGAATAAAGCCAAGTCCCCACTTGTGGCTTAGTCATTCTATGAAAATTAAAGTTATGCTCCTTAGGTACCGGTGAAAAGTCAGAAAACAAATACATTATCTAATCACAATGCAAACAGCACTTAATAAAGGTCCTGTATTCATGGTGTCTGACCTGTCGCCTAGGGGCCACATGCTGATTTTGTGATGGCTCTTTTTGCTAATCTTAAGTCAGATAGTGAAAATTTTGCTCTGACCTTTTTTTTTTACTAATTAGCTTTTGTTAGCATTTGTGTTTTTAATGTGTGGCCCCAGGGAACTATTCTTCCAGTTTGCCCAGAGAAAGAAAGGTTGCCTGGCCCTGTATAAGCACACAAAGCTCTTCTCTTGCCATTTCCCCATTCACCTTGCTAACAGTATAAAATGAAAAAAAGTGAAGCTAGGTCCATCTGAGTGTGTACTCACTAAGTGGAGTTTTCACCATTTACCGTAATACTTCATTGGAAAATTGAAAATACCCCTGATTGTATGTTTTCCTTGATCACTTGGTGAATACCAAATAAATCACTGCCTTTACTATGTTACTCAAACTATGGCTAAAATCTTCCTCCACAAATTGTATTTAAAGGCCCAAATATTTACTTGGAATTTTCTTCATGTGTATGTTTTCTGAAACCCTCTAAATCTAAGGCCCTTTCGATCAAAGTATTGCTAATAGGCAAGTTTACGAGGATACTGGCAAACTGGCATCATTTTGAATGGATGTCTTGAGATTCCTTCCTGATAAAAGAATTATGGGCTTCTGAGAATTTTCTGCTTCTTCTCCATATTCACCATCGAAAATAAAAAGTGTCAGACTTTCAGTATCTCAACCCTATCAGCAAAATGGGATAGTTTTATTTTAAACAAGTATGTGATTGTTGAGAAAATGAGAAGTAACTTTATATTAAGTCCTTAAAATTCAGATTTCAGAATTATCAATATTATACACACATACATGACATACACTTTAGTATTTGGCACACATTCTGCCGCCAGCCACCTGTCTTCTGAGTGTCATCTGTGTGTCTGCCTAGTACACATATGTGCAGGGCTGAGAAGTCAGATTTCAAATGACAGACAATTGATGGAGTATTTATCCAGAATATGAATTTTTAGAGCTATAGGCATGTTTCCATTAATATCTTAAATATTTTATATATATATATGATATTCAGTTTGTGCGCAATAATTTTTGTGTAGTGTCTGACTCACATAAGAGACTATAGACAATAACATTTCCTCTGTGATCCACAATAGCCTGAGGGAAAAGTGAGTGTTTGCCTCAGTCTCCTGTGTGTCTCCCTGACTCTGGCCCCTCCCAGCACCCCACTCACCACCAGACCAGGTGTCTTTGTGTTTGTCTACACACAAACATATATCCCCATACTTAATACATATTTATTTTTGTATATGCTTTAAAACATTCACATAAATGTATCCCACCCAAATATCTTTAATGTAACTTGTTTTACTCTTCGATATTAATATTTTTCCATGTTAACATATACATTGTTCTAGTTTATTTGATGTTCTGCATAGGATTTCATTTTAATACTAAGGAAACTTTAGGGGTTTTGCTTTTATAAATGTATCTATTTTTATTTGTTATTATTTTGCTGTTAATGACATTTCCTCAGTGAACAGTCTTACACCTGCTACCAGCTGCTGTAACAATTAACAGACTGATTGGCTCACAGTGGGAGAACATTTATTCTTTCCTAGTCTTAGAAGCCAGAAGTGGGTAGTCTAGGAGTCTCCCAGGCCCCTCCAGGCTCCCCCCATGGCCACATGGCCCTTTCCTCCTCCCTATAATATAAGGACATACTCATCATTGGATTAGGAGCCACCTGGGATCTCTTATGCTCCTTAACTGCTCTGGTAAAAACTGGTTTCCCAAATAGTTCACATTCATAGGGGCCAGGTGGGCATACCTTTTGGGTAGCATCCCTGGGGTGAATTTGCACCTCTCTGCTGCACTGGTTCTCTGAAGCAACTGTGTCAATTGACACCGATAAGCATGAGGCTTCTCTTTGTGCCCTTAACCTACACCAACATTAGCAGATTTTTAACTTTTTTTTTATCTAAAGGATAAGAAATGCCAACTCAATCAGGCTCGGTGGCTCAACCCTATAATCCTACACTCTGGGAGGCTGAGGTGGGTGGATTGCATGAGCTCACAAATTCAAGACCAGCCTGAGCAAGTGCAATACCCTGTCTCTAAAAAAGAATAGCCAGGTGGTGTGGCTGGTGCCTGTATTCCCAGCTACTTGGGAAGCAGGAGGATCACTTGAGCCCAAGAGTTTGAGGTTACCGTGATGCTGCAGCACTCTACCAAGAGTGACAAAGTGAGACTCTGTCTCAGGAAAAAAAAAAAAAGAAGAAGGCAACTCATGGTCAGTCTTTGCACAGCCCTGCATCCTTGTCAATTTGATCAATTTTTTATCTTTGTTGACCTTAGATATCCTCTTTTGTGAATTGACTAACTGCACACTTTGCCTAGTTTTCTGTTATACTATTTTTATTGATGTTTAGAAGATCTTTATATATTCTAGACTCTAAATCTCTAGTTTATATGTATGACAAATATCTTTTAGTCTCGGGCTTTTATTTTTATTTTTTAAATGTATGTTGATATGTTTTTTAACTTTAACATAGTTAAATACATCTATAGTTTCCCTTTGTTATTGTACCTTGATTATGGGATTCTTTCACACCCCAAATGATAAAGATATTTTCTATTTTTATTCTAAGAGTATTAAATTTTTCTTTTAATATTTTATGTTATTTTGAAACAGGATCTCACTGTGTCGCCCTGGGTAGAGTGCTGTGGCATCACAGGTCACAGCAACCTCAAACTCTTGGGCTTAAGCGATTCTCTTGCCTCAGCCTTACAAGTAGCTGGGACTACACAACACCTGGCTATTTTTTGGTTCTAATTCTCATTGTTGTTTGCCAGCTCCAGTGTACGTAGCTGGCACCCTATCCACTGAGCCTCTTTTAATATTTTATCCTTTAATACATTGTAAGTTTTGTATATGAATAATATTGTAATCTAATTTTACTTCATTTGATATAAATTACCAATTGTCACGGAATACTTATTAATCTACTATGTCATCTCTGATAAATATTTTTAACTAGTAATATTTTTCTTTTTTTTCCATGAAGGTGGCATTTTAATTATTACAGCTTAGTCAATAAATTACGTTGTATATTTTTACAATATTAGGTTCCTACTTCACATCCTATACCAATGTAAGTTTGAGGTGAATCAAATGTTTAACATAAAAGCTCTGAAAGAAAATAGACGGTAATAGTTGTTTGACTGATTGAGACAGGGTCTCACCCTGTTGCCCAGGCTGGAGTGCAGTGGCACAATCACAGCTCACTGTATCCTCAAACTCTTAAGCTCAAGCGATCCTTCTCCCAAAGTGCTAGGATTACACGTTTGCAACACCACACTCAGCGGTTTTTTAAATAAAGGCCTTTATTCCTGGCAATAAGTAGAAAGACGAAAACAGTAGAAAGTCCAGAAAGATACTGCTATATAAAGGCAAATGCTAAAAACTATAAATAAATTTGAAAAACAACAAGCTGAGCTATAGATTTGCAACATAATTAAATTTACAGACAGAAGGAGGGTGACATCAGAAAAACAGACAAAGAACAGAAGAGAAAAACAGGAAATGTAAGTGAGGAGAAGCAAAGCTCTCTGGTATGCAGTGAGCTACCCCATCCCTACCCTTGCCTTGTGCCTGCTCAGCCTCCCCACAGGTTCTCTACATAGGTAACGTTTTGGGAAAGTTTTGATAAGGTAATAAAAACCTTTAAGAATTTGGATTCTTTTTTGTACTCATTAATTCCAACTCTTAAGAGTCTGTCCCAAGAAAAGTACTTTCCAGCAGCAGTATCTACAAAAGCTGGAAATGAAAGCAAGTCTGTCTGCTTGGCAGGAGGGAGCAAGCGATTAATGCCCATACCAAACACCGCCAATAGTATTGATGGCTATAAATAGTAGGGAAACCTTTTTTTCTTCAGTATTCACATATCTGTAGTTTTTCTTTGTTTCCACAATGTAGACGTGCCATGATCTCTGATCACTTACAAAAATAGAAATTTGTTGCCCCACTTAAGCCTTTTGTACAATTAATACTGAAGCAGAACATTCCTTCAATTCCTGGTTCTTCTATGACATTTTAAATCTTTACTGAATTTGGACTAATTATGTAATATGAAGTTGTGAATGAATATTCATAGTTTTTCCCCAAAAGATCATTATCTATTATCCAATACATTTCAACATACATGTGCGAAGCTGTCTTTATTATACTCTAATTTTTTCGCATGATTGCATCAGTTTCTAAACGTTTTACTTTGTAAAGCTGATGTTTCTGCCTGTATTTGCGTCTGCTTCAATACATTATTGAAATGATAGCTCCCAGCACAGTTTTTGGTGGAGCTGGCTTCTCTCCTTATTCTTTTACATATTTTTTTCCTAGCTCTTTATTTTTCCATTTGAACTTGAAAATTACTTGTTTAGGTGAAAGAAAGAAAGACTTAGAAGATGAATTTGATTTCATTAAAGACAAAAGGAGTAACACTATAAGCAAATTCGAAAGACATGACAAATAGGGAGTCAATTTCTGTAACTCATATTCCAGGATAGAAGTTTAGTTCCCTTACTTTAAATCAATAAGGTGCAGAGAAATGCCCCTGTAATGGACAAGACGTAGGAAAAACATCTGACAAATGTGGTCTACGTACCCCACCATCAAAGGACAAGTGGTGGGTCTACTGAGAGCTCCTGGTCGTGGTAGAGAAGCTGGGACTGAAAGCGCCGTCGGCACCTAGAAAGCTGGCAAGGCCGTGTCTTAGGAGTGGAGGACAGTGATGGAGCAAATTACATGAGTGCAGGTTTTCTGCCGGAGGGCACTTTCCAGACACACATGGAGGGGCAATGCCCAGAGGCAAGGCAGAAGCTGATCTCTGGGTCTACAGGCACTGCCCAAATGGGCTGCAGGGGAGGAGCTCCCTGCGCAGATTTTGGTGCAGGTGTCTCCGCAGGTGGGTCAGCCGGACCAGGTGCACCTGGGACATAGTCCAGTGGGCTTCACCTCCATTACAGGCCAAAATGGCCCTGAGGTTCACTCTCTATGCACTCAAAGCCTGAAAACAGGCCTTAAAGAGGTCAGCTGACCTGCAAGTTACCAGTGCCTGGCCGTGCTTTGTAGAAGAGCCAAGATCTAGACACTGGGCATAGCCACCATTGAATTTTACTAGTCGTGAGTAGAAAAAGGAAAGCATAACCCATAACTGGGAGAAGAATCAATCAAAAAAACCCAGACATGAGAGTTAATACAATTATCAGATAAGGATTTAAAATGCCTATTTTAGATATGCCAGAGATTTAAAGGACAGTGCAAATGTAATGCAGGGAACAGCCAAATGGAAGAGTTGAAAACACCATATCTGAGATGGTCTGAACAGAAGATTTTTTAAAAGAGCACTGAACCTGAAGACACCCCAGTTGAAAATATGCAAAGAGAAACATACTGGGAAGGAAAAGAACAGACCTGAGTGACATGTGCAGAAAAATAATCTAGTCTGACAAATACAAAGTGTAAGCACCAACACTGGAGAGGACACCTTGGGTGGGTTTTTAAAATAATACCTCCAAAAATTTAACTGATAGCACTAAGGAAATAAGGTGGCAAACCATAGACTGGGGAAAAAATGTTGAGTATATATCTATATTTAAATATCTTTTACAACTGAAAAAAAGACTGCACTTTTTTTAATGGAAAAATAATTGGATACTTGAAAGACAAACATAGGAAAAAAGGGTTCATTAGACATCTGAGATCTGAAAATTAAATCCACAAGATGTTACTACACACTCATTGAAATAACTAAAAAAATAAAATTAGAGTCTCAAGCTGTCACCCTGGGTAGTGTGCTGTGGTATCATAGCTCACAGCAACCTCAGACTCTTGGGTGTAAGCGATTCTCTTGCCTCAACCTCCCCGGGACTACAGGCACCCACCCAAGGCCTGGCTGTTTTTTTGTTTCAGTTGTCATTTTAGCTGGCCCAGGCTGGGGTATGTGGCTAGTGCCCTACCCACTGAGCTATGGGTGCTGCTAAAATAAGTAAAATGTTTAAAACTGGCCATTCCAAGTGTTGGTGAGGATGTGGAATAACCAGAACTCTCGTAGACTGGTGAAAGCCTGAAAATCACTTTAGAGACCCTTTGGGCAGCTTTTTACATAGTTAATCACACATTTCCCATGTAAACTATCAATTTCTATCCTAACAAATTAGTCAGGAGAAATAAAATATTCATCTACAAAATATCCCTTACACAGGAATATCTATAGCAGTTTTACTCCGAATAGCCCCAAACTGGAAACAATCCAACTGTCCATCAACAGTGAATGGAAAAACAAATTATGGTGTACGCATTAGGATGCCACTTAGAAATTAGCTAGACAGGAAATCCACACTTTTATATATTTCATATAAAATGAAATTCTGACATAAAACTACAATATAGGGACAAAAATCAATTTTGCACTTGAGATGGGACTGGGGACTGGCTGGGTCAGGTGGTAGTGGGGTGTGTATGCCTGCCCCAGCTCACTGTCACCAAACTGTAGCTGCAACATAGGTGAATTATGCTTCGTAAATTTTATCTCATGAAGTTTATTTTAAAGGCCTACACTGAGAGCCAGTATTTTAATTCTTCTGAAATAAAATCGAGTAAAAATTGAAAAGTGTCAAAATACTCTAATGTTATGACGTAGTTTGTTTTTAAAAGGGGCCAGGGGCCAGGCATAGTGTCCCACACCTGCAGTTCCAGATACTTGGAAAGCTAAGGCAAGAGGATCCCTTCAGCCCTATCTCTCTTTTTTTTTAATCTTTATTTTATTTTTATTTTTTTTTTAAGACAGAGTCTCACTTTGTCACCCTCCGTAGAGTGCGTGGCGTCACAGCTCACAGCAACCTCAAACTCTCAGGCTTAAGTGATTTCTCCTACCTCAACCTCCCAAGTAGCTGGGACTAGAGGTGCCCGCCAAAACGCCCAGCTTTTTT
>NW_003852534.1:160584-164356 GCF_000181295.1 Otolemur garnettii | reverse complement strand
GAACACATATTCATCATACTTCATTTTATTTTGCTTGCATAAAATATCTGTGAAAATACATTTTTTGACCCAAACTAATACCACTGATGATTTGATTTGTGGGATCTATTTTTTTCCATGGCTTAACTCTTTCCCTAATATTCCTGTCTTGAGCCACAAAGAACTGATAACAGATTTCAGGGTTTTTTTTTAAGAACACAAAATAGTATTCCAATGCAACTCTAATTCAGTTTCCACTTTTAAAATACATTACGTATTTTAAACAAACTAGGGGCCCAAATACATCACATTGCTTTATTTAAAATATTTCTGTTTTGCAAAAAAAAAAAGTTTTCACCTGCCATTCTGAAAGTGAGACAGTAAAATGATACCTTCCTCCTTCTGATCCCTGCAGTTCAGCTGCACGTGTCAGGCAAGGAAGCCATCCTGGGCACTCATGCAGTCACACAACACCCCACAAGTTTGGCTCTCCTGGCTCCTGTCCAGTGACAAGGTAGTGGTCCTCCTCCAATGTGCCTCAGAGCTTCAGGGACTGCTGTGTAAGCACTGTCATAACTAACGGACATGTGGGTTGATAGTATCAGGAAACCGGGAAACGCTGGATCCGTGAAATGCTGTGCAAATGCAGGGTTCATAGCTTATAGTGATTGCTCAATTCCAGAGTCTCCTAGACTTTTACTAACAGGAAAGTCTGAATAGGCAACTCACACCAACATTTTTGACAAGAATTATGAAGTGGCTGGTCAGCATTATCCCATGGTTTGTGTTTCTGTAAAACATGGCTAAAAGCTTACAGAGTAAGTGAGAAAGTGAGATGCGTGTTGAAAAGAGGAGAAAGAATGCCCCAAAGGAGCTCAGCAGACTTCAAAGCATTCTCAGAGTGGACAGGACATTCTGATGAAGGGTGTTCGAGAGGTAGCAACTGTGGTAGTCCCCAGACATGACCAAGAGAAAATGCAGAGTGTGGTGAAAGATGAAAAAGATGACGTGAAAGTGGAGACTGACGTCAAGAGAAACAAGAAGACTCTTCTCGACCAGCATGGGCAGTACCCAGTGTGGATGAGCCAGAGGCAAAGAAAAAGGCTGAAGGCAAAGAGAGAGAGAAGAAAGGGGAAAAGCAAGGCCAAGGCGGCTAAGGCAGCGAAGGGTTTGGCCTGGTAGACTCTGAGCAGTGTGGAGAGTGCCACAGACAGATGTCTGGTGAGGACGCATATCTAGACTTCAGCTCCCAGCAAGACCAACCTGTGCTGTTTCCTTCAGTTCACACCCAGCATGTCTCTTCAAGTTTGTTTTGGGAGCTTTGAACAAAGCATTTCTTGGATGGGTGGAAGCTGTGCTCCTTTCAGCTGGATGCTGCCCCATGTCCTAGTGTTACCAGACGTCCACAGTCTGGTGGTAACATGGTTGTGGGTAGCGTTCTGACAACCTGATATCTATAGTCAGTGAGGATAAGACAGTTGATACCCTGACAAAAAAGAGTGGACTCAGCTATGATATGTCAGTCAGTAGATCTTATCAACAGTTACTTCTTTGAAGTTCTGATTTTGTATAATTCAGAATAAAAGATACTTTGCATGTAGACCTCAAAAAGAAAAAAAGAATTATAAAGTGTATTAAGTTTTATATTAAGTATTTTAGATAGTTGTAAAATATCTTTTGTTAATTTTTAAAGTTTTAATCTTTTTAAACTTGTATTAGAGTGAGTTCATTCCAGACAGAAGATAATGAGGAAGTTTGATGAGATTTTGCTTAAGATCCTTTAGGATCCCATGATTTTGTAATTTCTGAGATGCTGAAAGAGTTTTCCAGTCTCAGAGTAGATTTGATTTATCAGGCGACTATAGACAACATTGTCAATAATGAGGACTTCCAATACGTTTCCTTTGTGTGTGATTTGTTAATGCTTACTGTATATGAGAAAAAATGAAGTTATAATAAATTCCTGACTTCTATTTAGTAGAATGCATTATTAACATATCTTTTTTAACTCTTTCAGTGAATAACCCCATACCTTCCAATTTGAAATCAGAAGCAAAAAAGGCTGCTAAAATATTAAGAGAATTCACAGAAATTACTTCCAGAAATGGACCTGACAGGATCATTCCTGGTAGGTAAATAAGTGTTGTTTATCTCCAGGCTTGTCTCCTGAATTGCGTTTTCCTTCCTCACCCTTCATTTCAGGCACAGAGCCTCACCAATATCAGCAAGTACTCTGACCCCTGCTTTTTCTAGCTGATGGGGGATGTGCTGAGGCCTCTCCCACCTCTCTGACCTGGAGGCCTTCCTAGCTGGGCCAGGAGGCCCTGGGAAACCCACTAGGGGCTTCCAGCCCCTGAGTCCCCACCCTTCTTTGCTCCCCAGCCTCCACATGAGGCCCATGTCCTGCCTGGCCTCACTCAGACGGCCTTTGCTTTCTGTCACTCTGAAAACTCTACAAGCTGACCTTGCATAGCTCATCTTATGAACAGATGTCGATTTTATGTTTTCTCTTCCCTAACCAGCTGTGTACATTCTATCAGGTTTAAGAAGACCTTGGTTGATAATTCCCAGCAATACTCCCAAACCACTGACATGCAATTCTTAACCTCACTCCAGCCTACTGAATCACTTTCAGAGCAGTGTGGTCAGGAATGCATGTTTTTAATATGTTCCTCATCTAATTCTTACGTAGTCAAGGTGTCCACATGAGACTGGATCCAGAGGGGAGCCTCTGGAAACTACTATCTGTCCATTAGCACTTCCAGCATACTTACCTCACGCAAAGAAGGTAAGTGTACCAATTAGCTGGGCAGTGTTGCAGAACAATCTCCCTTTAATCACAGTGCACGAGTCTGAGTCCTCCATTCAAGAAAAACCAGTTTAATTTTCCTCAGCCAGATTTCCTGACATTATTACATAGATCTTTAAACTATTTTTTAATTTTATTATTGTCATTTATTAACAATGATTTAGTTAGTGTCACATCAGCCCAGCTATTTCTCCCACCTTGAGAAAACAGGTGTGTACAGCCAGGCTGTGGAGCACTGTCCCCTGGGGACTCATGAGAAACCGCTCAGATCTCCTGAGTCAGAATCTGCATTTCTAATGGGGTTCCCAGCAAGTTACCTGTACATATAGTTCTAAGGAGCGGTGCTTTAGAGATTAAGGAAAATTCACCAAGAAAAACTGAATTTTCAGTAGCAATATTCTGAAACAAATGACAGAAGACATTTCCTGATGTGTATACCACCCAGTCACCTGCACACCTTCAACAGCTTTGACAAGAGGCAGCCAGACTGCTGGCTCCTTGGCACTGTGTGGCCTCCCTAGTGCTAAGGGCTCTGAGCTGCAAGTGAAACTAATTCAGAAAGTACACCTACACTTAGTGCATGCTATGTTATAAGTGAAAAGCTAATTGAAAAATTATTTAGGGGTTGTTGGTGTCCCTGAATTTGGGTAGATAATCCATAAAAACTTAGTTAATGTATGGAATATGTTCATTTAAAAACACACTGTTATCATATCTAGTATTTTAAATAGAGCAGTAATAACTCTAAAAACCCTGAGAATATATTCTGCCAACTAAACCTACATGATACTATAATATAGCTTTTAATCTTATTACAAAATATTTATAACCTTTTAAAATAGAAAAATAAAGTAGGGCAGTGCCTGTGGCTCAGTGAGTAGGGCACTGGCCCCCTATACTGAGGGTGGTGGGTTCAAACATGGCCCCAGCCAAACTGCAACAAAAAAGTGGCTGGGCGTTGTGGCGGGCGCCTATAGTCCCAGC
>NW_003852534.1:146585-160564 GCF_000181295.1 Otolemur garnettii | reverse complement strand
ACTCAGGAGGCTGAGGCAAAAGAATCGCCTAATCCCAAGAGCTGGATATTGCTGTGAGCTGTGATGTCACAGCACTCTACCGAGGGTGACAAAGTGAGACTATGTCTCTAAAAAAAAAAAAAGAAAAAGAAAGTACACTTAGTAGATTGCTGTCTAAGAACACAACCTTCTTTCATGCCTCACTTAATTAAAAACAACTCCACAAGGATTACACTTGTTAACCTTTTCATGCTCTTGGATGAATGATTTCCAAGAGCCTGTTATTAATTTAAATTTTGAAATGGTGGCATAATCACATAGAAGTTTAGTGTTTTCTAGAGGCATCTACAAAACCTTTTTTGTATGTTGATTTCACTTCCTTGATAGACTATTTGATAAAAATGATAATTAAAACTATCATACAATTATATTTTTAGGCTTCCCTTGTTAGTTTGAAAGATGTACTGTTGTGTAATAAATTTATAGAATAGTGAGAAACTATGTATACACAAATTAATCATCATTTTATGTAATGAATATCTGAAATATGTATAAGTGAATAATTTGTAAATTGAATTCAATTTTCAGGGTACTAGTCATTAAAAATGCCACTTAACTATCAAAGAATATTATTTATAAACTTAAAATAACTCTTTAATGAGGCAAATTGCTTAATTTTTCTGTTTTTGAATTCAACATTTTACATTAATGAGAGACGGACTTAGCTGTAAAGCTGTAAGATGAAAATTCTCCCTTACACTATCTTTTGTTCATTTAAGTTTCTCTTTAATACTGCATGTATCTTAATTTCTTTGAAAATGGTAACTTTTATTTTTTAAATTGTGCATTATGTTCTGAATTAACTGAAATTGCCAGTATATTCACCCTGCTACTAGATATCAATAAAATCTCATTCAGATATCTGATTTATTTTGGCAGTTGCAGGATTGGGAATATTTATAATGGTGCGTTTAGCACTGCAAAAATGACAACATTGAAAGAAGAGGCAGGAGTAGATAGGCCTTGTGCCCATCTGCAGCGTGACAGTTTTATTCTCAGTTCTTTTCCGCTTGCCCTGGGGATTACCACGAGCACCCTGGGGCCGGCACAACCCTCTGTCCCTGCAGAGTCTGGCACAGCCCACCTGTCTGTGTAAAGAGCGCTTATCTACCTGTCGCTTTGATTTGACAGCCCACATAATCGCCAAGGCAAAAGGACTCGCAGTCCTGTCTGTGGTCAAGGCTGGGTTCCTGGTGACAGCCAGAGGAGGCAGCGGCATCGTGCTGGCGCGGCGTCCGGATGGGAGTAAGCTGACTTCTGCTCACTAGAGGAGTACAGAGCATTTCATAGGCTGCACAGCCCAGTGGGGGCAACAGTGCCCCCAAGTTTTAGGCAAGACCCAATGAGTAAATCTGACCTTGTTTTGTGTATATGTTGTTAATTATTCCATGGGGAAATATTTAAACATGATGGTATATGCATTTCCATTAGATATGAATCCTTACTCCTCAACTTAGTGGTACAGCTGCCTTGTTTTATGGAAATTGACATGAACATAAGGGGCCATCTGTGGACCTTTCTGTCTCTGCAGTAGATCATGAAAACAGTGACATTTGAAGAATTTCCACCAAGGCAAAATTATATCTGAACAGTATAATTTGGTTTTCTTGGGTAAAATCTATTACTTGATTTTTCAGAGATGAAATCAAAATATATTTGACAGGAAAGAACCAGCATTTATAGTAATATTTAAAATGTATGTAGGTGTGTCACAACCAACCGAAGTGCTTTTTATGCCAACTTAACATTTGCTGTTCAGTCACATAAGTGAACACATTTTTCTAATAATAGCTGTTTTTTAGCATAGATAATTTTGAGAGGAAGACTGGGACACTTACAGACAATAAATACAGGTGTTTGTGGAGCATATGGCCTTTAGTATCAGTCAGCCAAATCACTATTTCCTGTCAAAGTGTCCCCACAGTAAATGAGAACATGGCTGTGGAAATACAGCCGTCTCTTATTGAGTTGCCCGAGTGTTCATGGGAAGATTTCAGCAGTAAGGCCAAACGAAATAGAAGCTGGGGCCTAAAGTCTGTAAGAAGCTCTCTGGAGGAGGTCCCTGACTGGTAGCTGCAGATGAAGGGAGGAAAGGCTCTCAGTTTCCAGCTCTGAAGGTCCTTTTCCACCCTAGAAAGACCTTTCTGCTCGTTCAAAGCCTAATTTCTATCTCCTACCTGCAGCTTCTCTGCTGAGGGTATTTGAAAGCTATGCAAGTAAGTCCTGACACATCCCCCAGGAACACAGGGGACTTAACATAGGGACAGTTCCTAACACAAGGAACAAAACAACTTTGGGATCTTCAGCCAGTAATTTCTGTAATCAAAACTCCTCTAAGCCCAGAGAGATTAGTTTGGATACATTCAAGCAATATCCTATTATCTAGAATGCATAGTAGCAAAAAAAATTACAGTTAGAAAGTTATTAAATGTTTTCAGAAAGTGCTTTAGCTACACCATCCCACCCTCCCCCTAATAAATTAAAAATATTTTACAGGCTCACTTGATGTAACTGTTTCCGTATCAGGAAAAATAAGCACACTCTAATCCTAAAATATCATGACAAATGAAATTATTGTACTTAGTTTCCAAATGTAAAATTTGTCTTGTTAGAGTTTTAATAAGCTTATATTTGTAGTCTATTTCTTATACTAGACACAAAAGGTATTAAAACAGTTTTTACCTCAGAAATTTACAAGAGAAACAATTTAATATTATGTTTCCCTTAGAAGTGATCATAAATTCTCTTGAATCCTTTGGATCTCTGTATCTATAATAAAATTCTACTAAAGACTAAAGCTACAACTAAACTATTTTATAAAAGTATTGGGGATTGAAATTATCAAATTCCATGTATATTCAGTATGTAGGAAGTCAGTAGTTTGGTATTGTGCATATTGATGGAGAGAGATTAGAGGAAATGGGTCTGTGAGACTCATGAATATCTCATATTCCTCAAATATCTCCGATTTTCAAAAAATTGTATACTCTTTAAAAAACATTTTTAAACATGGGAGAAATACCTAATATTAATATCTAATAATATCTATTATTTTCAAAAGAAATACTATTTCTATTTTAGCATTTTTCTTTTTCATATTTATATGAGAAGCAGTTTTAATGTTAGAACAACATTTTCTCCTTGTCTGTCTTACTAGAATGGTCCGCACCTTCTGCCATTGGGATAGCTGGCCTTGGTGGGGGATTTGAAATAGGAATTGAGGTGAGTGGGTCATGTTTATATGTACAGTGGCCACATTCCTTAAGAGTACCTGAAACGCAACACAGGCAAACCAAGGCATTTCCTAGCATTTGTATGTCACCACTGACAGCTGTGAACATTGTTCCCTCTTCTCTGTCTCTCCTCCTTTCTCCCCTACTCTCTTTCCCTTCTCCTCTCCCCTACAGGCCTTGCTCTGTCACCCAGGCTGCAGTGGCACCGTCACAGCTCACAGCAACCTCAAACTCCTAGGCTCAAGTGATCCTCCTGCCTCAGCCTCCTGAGAAGCTAGGACTATAAGTGTGCATTGCCAGGCCGGGGCTTTTGTAGAGAAGAGGTCTAACTGTGTTGAGCAGGCTGGTGTCTATCTCCCAGCTTTAAGAAATACTCAAGCCTTGGGCCTCCAAAAGTGCCACTGTGCCCAGCCAGTTTTCTTGATAAATCTGTAACTAAAGCTATCTATTATAATAGACCCCATTTTTCTTCATTGAGAGTAAGATTTCTTTCATTCACCATTTCTTCTGTTTCTGTCTTAAGCACATCTGTTTAACAGATATATCTCAGCATCTGACAAACTATAACTGGCAATTTATGGATTGCTAATTGAACAATTCATAAACTATCATGTGCAACATGATATTTGCATCTCTTTGAAGTCTTTAAGAAAAAAATAACTTCACATTATTCAGTGTCTAACTTTTCTCCCCATGATCATAGCAGCCATCAAAAGGACCAGAAAACACACAGCAGGATGTGTTGTTCACAGAGGTCTGCTACACAGGGACTGTCCTACACATGGTATTAATCTTTCAGCTGCTGCTTTATTGCTCGGGGATTGGTAAATCAAATCTCCTAACATGCTCAAATCATTTTCGTCTTAAGATTCAATCAATTTCTCCCTAAGCTATCCTTTTGTAAATTTTCTCTGCTGCCATAGTTTTAAATTCCCTCATCCTTATTCAAGGGAAATACCTTGACTAACTCCTCTGCCTTCTTTATTTGACCTTCTTTATTCAATGCTATATAAATCTATAGTATAAAAGGAATGTATTTTAGTTTTGTTTATCATGATTGCATTTTTGTATTATATGTACCAAATAAAAGCCTTCAAAAATATCCCTGTCACCCTCTGGCCCTCTAGGGGAAGGTGTTCTTTCCTCAGCTGCCTCATCTCTCCTCCCCATCTCCCCTCCCATAGACACATATGTCACGTGGACCCCACGCCTCGATGCTAATTCTCCTCAGTTGCCATCTACTCTTTCCACAGCAATCTGACTTCTTGCAAGGCTGGGAATGGGGAGGGAACAATAGATCTTCTTTAAAGATCTATTTCAAATTGCGTTTATTTCGTCTTTTTTGTTTTTACAAATTTAGGGAGTGCAGGTACAGTTTTGCTGCATAGATAGATTGCACTGTGGTGAAGGCTGGGCTTTTAGTGCACCCATCACAGAGTGCGGTACATTGTACCCACAAGTCATCCCTCAGCCCCTCCCACCCACTTAACTTCTGAGTATCCAATGTTTATTATTCATTTCTATGTATATACTTTCGTTAGCTCGTTCTCTTCATGAGAACATGCAGTTTTTGACCTTCTGTTCCTGAGTTATTTCACTTAAGATAATGGTCTCCTGTTCCTGTTCCCTCCTTGTGCCACAAATGACATGATTTCATTCCTCTTTATGGCTGAGTAGTGCTCCCTGGCATGTGTAGAACACATTTTCTTTATCCAGTCATCTACTGAAGGGCACTTAGGTTGATCCCATGTCTTCGCTCTTGTGAATAGAGTTGTGGTGAACACTTGAGTGCAGGTGTCTCTGAAACGATGACTTCTTTTCCTTTGGGTAGGTCAGTGCAGCGAGGTCACTGGATCAACTGTAGTTCTATTTCCAGTTCTCTGAGAAATGTCCACTCTGTTTTCCACTGAGGTCACACAAGTTTACATTTCTAGCAACAATGTGTAAATATACCCTTTCCTCTGCATCCTCATCAACATCTGTTATTTTCTTACTTTTTAATAACATCCATTCTGATTGGCGTAAGAGAATTGCATTGTGGTTTTAATTTGTGTTTCTCTGATGATTAATGATGTTGAACATTTTTTTCATGTTTGTTGACCTTTTCTATTGCCCACTTTTTAATGGGATGCCTTTTTCTCTTGCTGAGTTGTTTGCTCTTTGTAGGTTCTGGCTGTTACTCCTTCACTGGATGCCTAGTTTGCACATTTTGTCTCTAATCCTCTGGGTTGTCTTTTTACTCTATTGACTATTTCTTCTTCTTCTGTGAAGAAGCTTTTTAGTTTAAGTTCCATTTGTCTACTTTTGTTTTTGTTTCATTTGCTTTTGAGGTCTTAGTCATAAGTGTTTTACGTAGGGCAATGTTCACAAGTTTTCCCTAGGATTTTCTTCAGGAATTTTATAGCCTCAGGCCAGCTTGAGTTAATTTTTCTATGTGGTGAGAGGTATGTTTCTGTCTACTTTGTGAAAGACCAGTTGGGTTAGGTGTGTGGCTATATTGCTGAGTTCTCTGTGTGTTCTGTTGATCTGCCAGTTTTTATGCCACTATAAGATGTCACTACACCTTGTAGTGCAATTTGAAGTCAGGGAATGTGATGCTTCTAGCTTTGTGCTATTTCTTGTAGCTGTTTGCTTGCAATAGCTTTGCCTATTCTGGCTCTTTTTTGATTCCATATAATTTTAGAATTATTTTTCCTAATTTTGTAAAAAAATAAACTGGTCTTTGAATAGGAGTTACAATGAATCTGTACATTGCTTTGAGCGGAATGGTCATTTTAACAGTATTGATTCTTACAATCCACATACACGAAATGTTCTGTTTGTCTGTATCATCTGTGATTTCTGCATCAGTGTTTTACTTGCAGAGCTCTTTCACCTGCTTGGTTAAATGTATTCCCAGACACCTTATTTTTTGAAGATATTGTAAAGATACTGGGATTAAGTTCTCAGCTTGGTTGCTATAGGTATATAGAGATGCTACAGATTTTTGCATGTTGATTTTGTATCCTGAAACTTTTCTAAATTTATCAAATCTAGGGGTCTTTGGAAGAGTCTTTGAGGTTTTCTAGGTATGAGATTGTATCACTGGCAGAGATAATTTGACTTCTCTTTTCCAATTTGTACACTCTTTATTTCTTTCTCTTGCCTGATTGCTCTAGCTAGGGCTTCCAGTACAACATTGAATACAAGTGGTAACAGTGGGCGTTCTTGTCTTTTTCCAGTTGTTAGAGAGAATGCTTTTAACTTTTCCAGATTCAGTGTGATATTGGCAATGGATTTGTCATATAAATATGTGCGTGTGTGCGTATGCCTAGTTTGTTGAGGGTTTTTTTCATGAACACATGCTGAATTTTGTCAAATGCTTTTTCATTATCTATTGAGATCATTATATGGTTTTTTTTTTCATTCTGTTTTTGTGATGAATCACATTTATTGATTTGCATACATTGAACCATCCTTGCATCCCTGCAATAAAACCCACTTACTCACAGTGTCTTATCTTTCTGATGTGCTATAAGATTTGCTTTGCTATTACTTTGCTGAAGATATGGCATCTGTGTTCATTAAGGATCTTAATCTACGATTTTCTTTTTTGCTGTGTCTTCTCATGTCCTCATATTCTTTATCTCTCTATTGTACTTTCTTTTAAATTCAGTGAGCATATTTTACTGTAGCACTACAATTTCTTTAATGATCTTATCAGTGTGCCAGTGGCTTCCACTATCCAATCCTCATTGCCACTTGTTGGGGCCCAGGATTGGCCAGGTCTCTGGCCCGGCTTGTCTGCTGTCTAGATGTGGACCACCGTGTTATCTTGCTGGGGATCAACTGCGCTTAGCAGAAGGGAGAGAGAGAGAAAGATAGTTTTTGAGGGAGAGAAACAGTCTTGATAGGAGAGTAAGTCTTAGCAGTCTTCATAGAGAGACACCAGGCAGATGCCCTGCGAGCCGGAGAAGCGAAGAAGTCAGAGTGAGCAAGTCCGTGAAAGAATGTGTGCACCCCAACTGTTTGCTCCTGCAGCTTCTTATAGACGTGATCCCGTGGCTACTTGCATCATAGGTGTAGAGACTGCCAATCACCAATGATCTCATCTCTCAAGCTCTTGTGTTAAGGAGCTCCAAATCCCTTCCTCATGCCCTTATCACCAAGGTGTTAATATTACCAAGATGTTATATCACAGGTGTTTCTTTTTTTTAATTTTATTAAGTCAAATACGCATAGATCATGAATGCATTCATGCATATGTGGGGTACAATGTGCTGATTTTTTTTATACAATCTAACGTGGTGACATTAAACCAATCAATGTAGCTTTCACCTCCTTTACTTGATTATTGTGCTGAAACATCTATGTTCTCCATTTCACAGATTTGACTTGTACCCTTGTCATATGTTCCATAGGTGTGATCCCACCTTTTACCCTCCCTCTGTCGAGCCTCCCCCATCTCCTCCCCTCCCACTCCACTTCTCTCCAGAGAATACAGAGTGTTGTGAGCATAACTCTCCCTTCTCCTTCCCATGAGCTATATGGCCTGCTACATCAGTGTATTTTTAAGTCATTTTCTTAGTGGTTGTTCTAAGGTGGGTGTCAAACGTTTTTCCTCTGCCACACGTTGGAAGCTTCAGACCACTTTAAATATACGAACACTAACAAAAGCTGATTAGCAAAAAAAAGGCTCTGTGCATACATTTTGTGATGTCTAACAATGCAGATAAGCAAATGAAATCCGTATAAAATCAGCATGTGGTGCTTGGACTGCAGGTTGGACACTCCTGCTCTAGGGCTTACGGTATGTCAGCTTATCAGAAATGATTTAAAATGTGCATTAACTCAATTCATTACATATAAAACTATTACTCCTGTATAGTTTTAGGGCCTTTTCGTCTTTCTTTTTTTGCACTATTGTTATGCATATTATATCTAACAATACTTAATAATTGATATAATTTTATGTCTTTTGGAGGAATCCAGAGAAGAACTGAGAGCAAATATTTATTCACTGAACTTGTTAGAATAGCCTTCTGATTCACTATTTGTGGCTCTATTCAATTGTTTCCATGAACGCAGGTCACCAGCTCGTGCCATTTCCTTATTTCAGGGCAGACTTGCTTCACCTGACTCCTCTGAACTGTTACTATCAAATATATCACATTTCTGTATGTTACTGGCCCCCAAATATAGTTACATACAACTTGTTTCAAACAATTTATTCTTAAATCAGTTAAGAGGATGAAGAAATATACATTATACTATAATTTATAATTACATTATTAATTTTACTGTACTTTTTTAAAATGTGGATTTGAATTACTGTCTAGAGTCACTTTCAGCCTAAAGAACTTTGTTTAGTATTTTCAGTATTTCTTGTTAAGTGGGTCTACTAGCACAAATTCTCTTAGCTTTATTTTTCTTTTATTCTTGGCATATCTTTATTTCAATTTAATTTTTGAAAGATAATTTGGCTAAATATAGGATTCTAGGTTGACTGTTTTTTCTTTCAGCTTTCTGATTTGTCATCCTACTGCTTTTCTGATGAGAAATCAGTTATTAACCTAATTTGGGTTTGTTTTATGTGATGTTATTTTTCTTTGCCCCTTTTAAGATTTTCTCTGTGTTTTAACATTTTTACAGTTATGTACCTAAGATGTGTCTCTATACTTATATTACTCAGAATTTGTTAAACCTCTTTACTGTAATGTCAGCTGCTGTTTCTTTTTTTTTTTTCTTTTTTTTTTTTTCAGCTGCTGTTTCTTTGAAAAAAATATTGTCTTCTTTTTTCCTTACCTTCTACCACTTATATCATTGGTGCACTTAATTGTGTCTCGGGTTTCTCTTTGTTTCTGTTCATTCTTTCTTCATTCTTTTTCTCTTAGTTTTTAAGATTGCTTAATCTCTATTCATCTGTCTTCATATCTACTGATTCTTTACTTTTCCTACTCAGCTCTCCTGTTGAACTCTTCAGTGAATTTTTCATGTTGGATAACTCCAGAATTTCCATTTGGTTCTTTTGTATAAATTTTATCTCTTCATCATTATTCTTTATTTGATGAGACAGTCTCATTGTCTTTTTTTTTTTTTTTACTTCTTATGCATAACATTCTTTAATTCTTTGAACATATTTATGATTGTTATTTCTAAATCTTTGTCTGCTAAACTAATATCTGGACCATATGAAGGCAGTTATCTCGTGTGCTTTTTCCCCTGTGTATGATTCATACTTTGCGTCTTTGCTTGACTTATTATTCTTTGTTGAATGTTGGATATTTTAGATAATATATTGTTTCAATTCTGGGGCTTGTTGCTGCTGGTTGGTTTGTTTGTTTGGCATTTGTGTGGCCTGTCTGACTTCTGTCCCACCCTCTGGGGGGACTCCCCTAAGGGTGCAGCCCTGGACACAGGTCACCTGAGAGGACGGTGCCCACTATTTCTCTCCTGGTCTCCATCCAGCTGTTTGTCTTTTGTCACACACCATTTCTCACATGCCTTGAGAACATGACGTAGGTCCTTTGCAAGGCTCCCTTTGAGGCTTGTTCCTGCTGCAGGGGTCTCTTCTCAGCTGGCTCCTGTTCTCCCTGTCAACTTCCTTGACCACCTGTGATTTAGCTTGTTACTCTTGTGGAGCAACCAGCCTCATCTCACCTATTTTTTCACCAGTGTTATTGTTTTTGATAGTACCGTGAACTTCCTCACTCTTTGTTCCAAAAAATGGCCTTTCCCTTGAGGAGAGCTTTGGAGCTCTCTCTGCTTGCAACCTGGTTCTTGGTCTGCCTAACATTGCTGCTCTGTGGAGCTAGAGGCTGGACTGCAGCCCTAACACTGGATGGGGATAGCAGCCTCTGGTCTTCGCAATATGCCTCTCCTGGAGAGCTGCTGCCCCACAGGTGAGCTGGGAGAAAGTGAGTGGATTCCTGGTATTCCTGGACTGTGTCCCTGGGGTCCAGCATCCACCTTGCTTCCAGGATGCTGGGTACAGGAAGGTGTGGCAGGCCTCTCCCCTGCTCTGGCCTGGGGTAGAGCTTTGCAGCATGGACCTGTAAGAAGAAACATGCTGAGCTCCTCCTAGGAGGTTCTGTAACCCAGGCTTAGGTGGAGAAGGGAGCTGGTGCCCCTGCCTCCATTTTCCCCTGGGGGGGGGCATAGGCTGTGCTCACATCACCAGTTCTCACTGCTCTTGCCAGGATTTAACTACATTCACTAAATAAATGTTTCTTCATTTGCTATATGCTCTTAGGACAATTTCTAGAGATGTTAATTTTTTAAATAATTTTCACCAGTATGATTATTTTGCTGGGGACAGAGTCTGCTACCCTTCATGACACCATTCCAAATTCACTTGTCAACCAAGTGTTCTGTAAATGATTTTTAAATACTCAAGAGCCCTTTTAATCTTTAGATGGTATTCTGAATTACAGACACATGATATAGTAGGATGGGGATTCAACTTCAATTAAGCTTCAACTCTTTTATTGGTCATAGAACATTGAGCAAAGTACTTAATCTTCCTGAAGTAAGCCTATAAAATAAAATTTTAAAAAGACCTTGAACAAGATGATTTTTAAGTAACCCTTTCCCCTTCTGATACTTGAGGCTGGTATCAAAGCTTGCCTGTTATGAGCCAAAGTCTGTAATGTATCATTCTGTGCCTAAGCCAGTGTTTTTCTTCCTCCAAACATTCCCCCAAACTTTCCACTCAGATACATCCAATCCTGTGAAGACCCCGAATTTGCTCTAGGCCCTTCATGTGATCTACAGAACACAGAAAATGATTTGAATGTGAGGGAGGGAGTGGAGGGGACTATGTGGGATGCCCCCACCTGCTAGTCTAGAATAGCTGGGGGATACTCACTCATTACTTGCAGTGGAGGCCTTTGAGCATTAGGACTTAATTCACTTAATACAGGAACTGTATTAAAGGGCCACGGCATTAGGAAGGTTGAGAACCATTGACTTACAGAATCCTGGTGGAAAAAGGCTGTCATCTTAATCTTGTGTTCTTAATGTGGTGTTAAGGTCAGTTTTCTTAATTAATGAGACTAGTTGTGTAAAGAATGCTTCTTAGCAGCTATGGGCTGAGGCTGCTCCTTGCAGCTTATTGCACCCAGCAGTGGTTCTCCGGCCTCTCACACCTTCAGAGTCGTTAGTTAGTCCAGGGGCGTTAGTGTACGGGATTCCCCAGGCTTAGGTGGAAGGCCAGTGTGGGGGTAATTTATATTAATCTTAACCTTTAGACTCCCATTTTTTCTACATGGTGGGAAGTCATTGCTTCCTAGTTCTTGGAACTTCACAGGTACTGAAAAATCATCCAAATTAGTGCATGGATTCCTGCATCTGGGATAGAGACCAGCTAGGGGACGTTCTAAGGAGCAATGTGGGTAAAGACAGTGGAGATTGTGACAAGTAGATATTTTAAATCTGTGGTCTAAGGAAAGGTAGTGTTAAGACCATCTTTAAATATTGTTAATATTTTATTTGAGGGACAGTTTTAGCACAGCCCGTGGCTCTGAAAACTTTGCAACATGTCTTATCTTTGGATCTGTCCAGGTATGTGGTGTGTGCCCAAAGCCTGTCAATCTTGTTTCACCCAAGTCTGGAATTTGACCATGTCAGACACCTGGTCTTACTTTGCTCTGCAAACTGTAACATGGTTAACTTTCAATCTAGACCTCTTAAACTTTTATCAAGTTCTCAAATAGCTGTTATACTATTCTCCTGTGTTGCATGCTGGGCTCGTTTTCTCAGAGAAAGTCTGTTTTTCTGCTCACTCTGAGCCCAGCCATAGCAGTGAACCAGGAGCTGCTGGAACTCCCAGGTGCCTCAGGCTTTCTGCAGAATTCTGACCTGGCTCCCTCTACCTTGTGGAGATCAGATAGAAAAATCAAAGACTGACTTTTTTCCTTTAGAGTTGACTCTTAGGCTTTGCCTTGCTTGTGGTACTGAGATGCACTAAGTGGAAGAAGAACATAACAACTAGAGTAGCTACAAGGTCACAGGTGGAAATTTACCTTTTCTGGGTGAATATGTGTCAGGAGCTATGCAAGACAATTTTGTTACCTAAAAATGCATTCTTATAAGATACAGGTTATACAATCATTGGCAATGTTTAATTTTGCATAAGAAATGATAAAGAATTCTATTTTGTTCAGCACTCTAATCCTTAGAAATTGCCCATAAAATAAAAATAATTATTGGCAGGAATCGGGGTAAAGAAAGCATTTGTATGGTCAGGTTGTCTGGTAAATTTAGTTTCTCGTATGTATTTTGAGTGGGTTTTTTGCATAAAATTATTCAAATTAAACATTTGTTGACCATCTACATATTTGTTAGGTCTTTTCATGTGGAATGTGCTTTGGTAAATAATAATAGGACTTTTCTGTAGTTCAGATGAAAACGTTGATTTAAAGACATGCAGAAATATACAAATAACTATATAAGTTAAGATACCTATTAAATGTAAGTTTGACCTCTGCATGTTTTGTCACAATATGGTGAATGTGCCAGGCTTTGCAAATGATTGCAGTCTCACAAATGCAGTAACTGTTCATATTCCCATTTCACAGAGATAGAAACTGAGGCTTTGGGTAGCTTTGTGATTTGCCCCAGGTCACCCAGCATGCAGGAGGCAGCTGTGGAGTACACCTGAGCCCATACCATTGTGCCCTGAGTGTTAGAGGTGCATGTGACACTTGTAGCCGAGCCTCACAGTCACTGCACAAAGGAGGTCCTAGTGCGCAGGTGTTCAGTGTGGGACAATGGGAGATCCAGAGTCCAGTTGAAGTGACCCAAGCCACACAGCTCCTAAAGGAAGAGTGTAAGTGGGCCACGGGCCTGCACCCCAAGGGCAGCTTTCCATTCATTGAGGTCTGCTGGTTTCCCATTCTGGCCTTGGGGTCCACTACAATAGCAGTAAATTGAGAAACAAATGTTTTCTTCATGTAGACATGCCTCAAACATATAGTCGAATCTCATCCTAGTTTTTGCTTTACTTAGAGAAAAAATTAAGTCATGATAGTGGGTACTAAGTAATGGAAACCAATTTGCCTTCTGAGATAGTTAACTTCTGTGACCTGCAATGAAGTGCCCATGCGAGGCTTCCAGGCAACAGGAACAGTGCCCAGCCAGGACATGAGCGCAGCAGTCTCTTGGGACCTTTGCCCCGGTAGTCCCCAGTTCTGTGTTCTTGGGGTCTGGCTCTTACGGCATGTTTGGCATGAGGAGATCAGAGAACACGTTTGCTCTTCCCCACACACCTAGTTATCAGCTCTGCCAGTTGCCCAACCTTACCAACCCTGAAGCGTCAGAATCACCACCATCATTGCCAGGTGCTGGGATGACTAAGGACGAGGATACAGGTAAACATCACGGTATACATTTGGTGCATAGCAAATAGTCATTGAGGGTTTGCTATAATTACTTGTGGCAATATTAGCTTCCCACCTCATCACTCCAAATAAAAATATGGCTCTTCTTTCTTGTTCTTTCTCTGTATTGAAATTCAGCTATATTGCATATAGTATATTTAAGTTTTAGTCAGCATATAATTTAAGCTTTATTTAGTCTTAACTGTTTTTAAATAAGTGGGTTTCTGCATTTTAGGTATCGGATTTAGTAATAATTCTGAATTACGGCAGAGCTGTAGAAGCTTTTGCGAAGGGTGGTAATCTGACACTCGGCGGGAACCTCACGGTGGCTGTCGGGCCTGTGGGAAGG
>NW_003852534.1:130839-145640 GCF_000181295.1 Otolemur garnettii | reverse complement strand
TACTGCAAGTCCAGGGGTCTCTTTGCTGGTGTGTCTTTGGAGGGCAGCTGTCTGATCGAAAGGAAAGAGACTAATCGAAAGTAAGTTTACACCAAAGTCTATTAAAAGAAACTGCAATGAGAAAATAATATTTCAAAAACTGATATAATTTACAGAGTACATTCATATATTTTTTAAATACAGTGTGTGACTCTAAAATTTTAAAATTCAAGACAGAAGTAATATATACTTACAGAAAAAATAGAAAACAAAAAAATGTATTAAAAGAAAAAGAATTCTATCTCATTAAAAGTAACACTATTTCGGGTGGTACCTGTGGCTCAGTGAGTAGGATGCCGGCCCCATATACCAAGGATGGTGGGTTTGAACGCAGCCCAGCCAAACTGCAAGGAAAAAATAGCCAGGAGTTGTGGCAGGTGCTTGTAGTCCCAGCTACTTGGGAGGCTGAGACAAGAGAATCACCTAAGCCCAAGAGCTGGATGTTATTGAGAGCTGTGACGCCAGGACACTCTACCAAGGGTGACAAAGTGAGACTCTGTCTCTAAAAAAAAAAAAAGTAACACTATTTCCATTTTGCTGTAGGGCCTTCCAATACTTTCCTAAACATAATGTTTCTTTGTTTGGACACACACAAGGTATCCCAAAGGTCACCATATTCATTGGGAAATTGTAGCTAAGTGTACCTTTATTTACAAAATACTCATTATAAAAATTTTTTTTTCATTATAAAATTTAACAAAATATTCTTTATATGTTGGCCACCTTTTTGTAAAATGTTGTAATGAATACAGTATTTTGGCTCGGCGCCTGTGGCTCAAGTGGCTAAGGCGCCAGCCACATACACCTAAAGTGGTGGGTTTAAATCCAGCCCAGGCCCACCAAACAACAATGATGGCTGCAACCAAAAAATAGCCGAGTGTTGTGGCGGGTGCCTGTGGTCCCAGCTACTTGGAAGGCTGAGGCAAGAGACTTGCTTGCATCCAAGAGTTGGAGGTTGCTGTGAGCCGTGATGCCAGAGCACTCTACCCGGGGGATAGCTTGAGGCTCTGTCTCAAAAAAACAAAACAAAACAGTATTTTGTAAATAAAAGGACATTTAGCTAAAATTTCCCATTTTTCCTATGTGTGGTGACCTTTGGGACACTCTGTATAATTGTTGTCATAATACATATTAAATCGTAAATATTTTCTCCCACTTAGCATTATAAGATTGTAAGTATAAGCTAGTAATACTTTATTAGTAGGATGTATCATATTAAGTATATTTTTTAAAAAATTGTGGAGGGCATATCAGTTGCTACTTGTGGACCACGCAAAATATTCCTCAGTGTGAGAAGTGTGTCTGTTATTACACTCTGCTTTTGTCTCTCCTCCATATCAAATACAGACAAGTTTTTCTGTTGTTGTTGTTTGTTTGGGGTTTTTTTGTTGTTGTTTGTTTGTTTTTTGAGACAGAGTCTCACTATGTGATCCTGGGTAGAGTGCCATGGTGTCACAGCTCACAGCAACCTCAAAGTCTTAGGCTTAAGCAATTCTCTTGCCTTAGCCTCCCAAGTAGCTGGGACTACAGGTGCCTAGCAGAATGCTCAGCTATTTTTTTGTTGCAGTTGTCATTGTTGATTTTAGCTGGCCCAGCCAGGTTTGAACTTGCCAGCCTCAGTGTATGTGGCCGGCACACTTCCCACTGAGCTCTGGGTGCTACTCCTAAATACAGACAAGTTTTGATTAAAAATATGGTTTGATTTTTAAAAAGAGGATTTGAAAGTATCCTAAAGTTTCTACTGTAAACTGACATCTGGCTAATTTTTTCCAAATATGCTCTGGCAAATTGCCTCTGCAATGTGTGTGAAGGCCCAGAAAGGGACCCCCAGCCTGACAGAGGGCCAGGCAGAAGTCCTACTGATCAAGGCTGACCAGTGACAGCAGACAGACCATAAGAGGCAACAACTGATAGGAAGTTCATCATGCCAGTTGACTCAGGAATTCAGTAGTACATTTGATAACATTTAGACACACAGTCAGACCATTAAGTTCATGAACTCATCCTAGAAAAAGTGCTACATACCTCACTGCCAAGCATCTCCATGGTCATCAGATGGCCACTTTGTGGGTGATGTAGTGACATTCACCATGAGGGAATGTAGCACTTTTTCTAGGATGAGTTCACAAACTTAATGGTCCAAATTTGTATGAACCACAAAAAGTAGAAAGTAGAAGGAATAGGGGAAAGTAAAGGTTTGCAGAACTCTTCATCTTATAAAAGCAAGAACAATGTTTTTACTCCAAGTTTTATTAATTTGAGAACTACAACAAGAATGCTTTTAGAAACTTAAGGTTCTAGGCTTTGGAGGACTTTCCCACTAAAGTCCAACTAAATCCTCGATAAAATAAAAAATATACAGCTTAATGAATTGCAAGGCTTTGGAACATGTAAGGCAAATTCTAATTTAGTTTTTTTAAAATAAACTTTTTTAAAAATTACAAAGCCATATGTACAGATACTATTTTTTTTTTTTTTTAACAGAGTCTCACTCTGTCACTCTGGCTAGAGTGCAGTGGTGCAATCATAGCTCGCTGCAGCCTAAAGCTCCTGCGTTCAGGAAATCCTCCTGCCTCAGCCTCCCACGTAGCTGGGGCTATGGATGCCACCACCATGCCCAGCTAGTTTTTCTGTTTTTAGTAGAGACCAGGTCTCCCTCTTGCTCAGGTTGATCTGGAACTCTTGGCCTCAAGGAATCCTCCCGCCTCAGCCTCCCAGAGTGTTTGGATACCATATTTATAAGAAATTTAAAAACTAAAAACTCATAAAATGTATGTGCTTGAATGTGTATTTCTGTGTCTACTATAAATTTATGTATATATGTATACGTTTTTACACACACATGTGGATGTGCTTTTTGTTAATAGAGAAAGGACAGCAATCTGGATGGCTACGGTAGGGCTTGGGAATAAACATAAGAGCTAAACATGGGCTGCTGCCTGTGGTCAGTGTGAACAGTGGCCCATGCGGAGCACTGACAGGAGTCATCTCACACATATGTTGTGTTTGACTCTAGAAAAAGTCTATGTCTATTGAAGAAATGTTTTCAATTCTCTATTTATTAGATTTTATTGCCAAGATATTCGAGCTTATGATATTTTATTTGGAGATATACCGCCACCTGCTCAAGCAGAAGATCTCTATGAAATTCTCAATTCCTTTACTGAAAAGTATGAAAATGAAGGACAACGAATCAACAGCAGGCGAGCGGCACGTGAGCAGCAGTGCAAGGTCTGGCCTGGGCACCTCTCGACAGCTGAAACCCGTCCCTGTTACTCTCACTTATGGCTTTGTGAAAATGCCACATACCTTGACATTTCATAGGCACAAATTTCTTTTTTTTTTTTTTTTTTTTTTTTTGAGATGGAGCCTCAAGCTGTCCCCCTGGGTAGAGTGCCATGGCATCACTCTCACAGCAACCTCCAACTCCTGGGCTCAAGCGAGTCTCCTGCCTCAGCCTCCCAAGTAGCTGGGACTACAGGTGCCCGCCACAACGCCTGGCCATTTTTTGGTTGCAGCCATCATTGTTGTTTGGTGGGCCCGGGCTGGGAATTCGAACCCGCCACCTTAGGTGTATGTGGCTGGCGCCTTAGCCACTTGAGCCACAGGTGCCAAGCCCATATGCACAAATTTCAAGGAAAAACATGACTTGTTTTCCATGATTGAACTTTGTGACACTAATTAACGCCAGCAGCAGCTGCTAACACTGTGGGCCTATGCCTCTCCGTGACCTCACAGCCCTTCTGGAGTCAGCTTGACCCAGCTCGGAATGAAGGCTGAGGCACAGAGTTTGGCTTGTGGCTGCCTCTCCCACTCCACGCTGAGCTATCACCCATCTTCACACCTGCAGCTCCTCCAAACCCTGCCCAGGTTGTCAGAGGGGCCTGGGTGAGGGACGAGCCTCCCAGGTCCATCATAGTCTTGCCATCTGCTTCAGGGCACCTCACAAATAAATGCAAATGATAAAATCTGTCACATAAACTGATTAGAAGGAAAATGTGTTGTATGCGTCAAAGTAAAAACAGGGTTTTAGAGTTATATGTGCATTTATTTTTGTTCCTCCCAGGCTAAAGAATTACCCCCCAAACCAGGGTTGAGACCACAACAGCCATCTGCACCTGTCCACCTGACTTCTGGCTCCCAAAGTAAGCATTGTTGTTGCAATTCAAATACAATTGTGATTAATTATTAAATATTGTTAAGAAATCAAAATACATCATTAAACTTTGGAGTCCATAGAAGCACTACTAGATATTTAAGACAGAATAAGGAAATGTTCAGCCTCTTCTAAACACATAAGAAAAATCCTCATTGGTATAGTTAGTGAAAAATTCTGTTCTCATTCTCCACAGAGCTTTATCTTAAAAGTTTTTCTCACATTTTCTTCATATTTTCATTTCTTCCAAAGATTGTTTATCCTAGTGATTTTAAATGTAAAAAAAAAAAAGCTTGTTTTCTTGCATAACCATCAATTTACAATTCTGAATATTGATTTTTACCATATATTCCTGAGTTCAGAATTTCATAAAGTTATTTTAAAACTAGATGAAATTTATAAAGCACCCGATTATAGTCTTTACTTATTCATTTTTATGACAATCACTCATTCTCAGAATTCTGTTTTTCTTATTTCAAAGTTACCAGTAAATAGAAACACACTAACATGGGAGATCTTCCATTTCATGATCAACTGTTACAAAGAGCCTGTGCTGTGGAGAGAAGGTGACTCTAACTTAGGTCCTGTATTTAATAACTTTCAATATAGGAGGAGGGCGAGCCCGGGGTCTGGGAGTAGGGGGGGAATAGCTGCTGTCAGCAGGAGCAGCTTATGGTCAGTTTGGGAGGAGAAGAACATACCCTGATGTCCTGTAGAAGGCAGCTCATCCTCAGCCCTTTCCTCTGATTTTTAGCCCAGCCCCTTGTATTCACTCTTGGCTATGCCTTGTCTACATTTACCCACGTCAGAAATGACCGATTCTCTCTTGTCACCCACTGCCTCCCAAGACTCAGTCTTCTGTTCTCGTGGGGTTCGACACTCACCTCCCGCCACTCAGGTCTTGAAACTTGTTCATGCTCTTGTTTCTAGTGACTGAGGAGATGTGAGCATGAAACCTGTTTTCCTCCTAGATCTGAGTGATTATATGAAATTGACCCATGTGTAGGTTTTAAACGTTGCTTAAATTTCCTCACAAGGAGATTAGATATCTGCAGTATGTATATATAAAAATCCTGGTCTGATTGTTATTGATTCCTTCTCATTGTGTGTTAAAACCCTACTGTGCACCACACCTCAGGAATTTCTTGCACTTAACTTGAGAAACCCTGAAATTGACCCCCTCCTGAGCATGCACTAAACCATCTGCCCTGCCCTGCCAGCCCCAGGTTCCTGTTCCCACAGGACCTGTCTTATGGGCACGGACAGACATGTCTGCCGCTCTGCACATCATGAGCATGTCCTTGCCAGCTTCTGTGTGTGCCTGGTTCAGTCCTGTGAAGGCCACTTGATTGGCACGTGTTCTCATGCACACCGACTTCTCCCTTCTTGGTCCCATTTCTGTGCTTGTTGAGAGCTCCCTGTTGGAGTTACTCATTTGCACACTATCTTTTCTCATGCAACATATCATTTCAGGTTTTGAACACCAGTTTTTAATTCAATAAAAAGAAAATTTTAAACTCATATCTATTTAAAAATTTTAAGCTAGTATCTAACCCTTTATTTTAAATTTGACCTCTTTCTAAGTTCATTGTTAAAAAACTAAATATTTTTAATTTCTCACATACATGTGATTTCATATAAATGCACATATATAAATGCACATGTGGTTTATATAAGTGCAGATTTAAAATGGGTTTTTAAATCCAGTATTTTTTTTTCTTTTCCTCTTTTGATTTGCTCCCCTCTCCCCATTTCTCCTATATTTTAGCTCACAAAACACTCTTTCCCACCCTCATTCTAGGAAACCCATATTTACAACTTGAAATATAGACTTTGACATAGTGTCCATGCTGGTACGGTCCCATACACAGACACATGTACAAACTAATAATACACATGGGCAGAATATTTTGATTTTGTCACACATAAATGCTATAATATTGTGCATGCTATATTATATCTTGTTTGTATTTATTTATTTGCCTATCGGTTTGTTTGCTCACTAACACCTCAGTGGAAACTCCTAAGTCAACTAGTAGAGCTCTAATTAATCCTTTATAATCCTATTCCATGGTACAGTGTACACAGGTCATTCAGCAACTCTCCTACTGGTGGGTATTAACTTTGTTCCACATTTTTTTCCATGTGAAATTGTGCCACAATTAATATCCTTCTAAATTACTATCTCTACATACTGTCACTTATAGTTTTTTTGAGATAATTGCCAGGAGTAGACATGATAGATCAAAGGATAGATTTTTAAAGTTTTAACAAATTTATTTAAGTAAGTTTTTACTGCAGTGGAGTCTCATTTGCCATGCCCTACCACAAACACTCACTTCCCCACCACACATACCATGTGAGTTCCCACCATAAACATCCCCCCTCCCATCGCACACACTCTCCTACTATGACACATATCAGGACAGTCCTCAACATACACTTTCCTTACTGCTGTTAGTGTTGAAACGTTTCAAAGTGTTTGTGAGTCAAAGCTGGTTATATTTCCTTGATAACTGAATTGCATTTATCCCTGAATTTTTATTTTGTTTTACATTTATTAGTGAATTTAAACATCTCTGCATATAATTCCTGGAGTTTTGTATTTAATCTTACCCATCTTTTCATTTCATTGGTCCATTTTTTTCTATTGGGATATTTGTTGCTTTCTTAATTTATAGAAATGCTCTCTATGTTAAGGCGTTGTCATTTGAGTTGCAATATTTTTCTGCATTTAGCATTTGTCTTTTGAATTTGTCTTCAAAATTTTGCCATAGGAAAGTTTTAATTTTAATGTAAAAATACAGCTATCACCTAGTTTTTGTAGATTTGGATTTTTAAGGCATGGTTGAGGTCTTCACACTTTCTATACAAGGTTGTATTCATGGTCCCCTAGATTTTCCTGTGATAGTTTTCATAGTTACTGGATACTTATTCTTCACATACTTTAAGATCATTTTACTAATTTTTCCTCCCCCCCAAAATGCAATTTTAGTTAAAATAACATTTTGTACATATATTCAATCTATAATTTTTATTCTAATTGTAATAATATAACTTGTATAAATTAATTTGATATGAATATAATCTTCCCATTTTATGCTTTCCATTTCAATTTTAGTTAAAATGTATGTATATTCAATCTATAATTTTTGAATTTGAATTATAGTAATGTTACATGTATAAATTAATTAATTTGATTGAATAATAATCTTTCCATTTTATGCTTTCCATTTGTTGAGATGTTATTTATTTTAATAAGGTTTCATGGCTGGGCATGGTGGCTCACGCATGTTGTCCCAGCGCTTTGGGAGGCCGAGGCTGGTGGATCGCCTGAGCTCAGACTAGTGTAAGACCAGCATGAGGCAGAGTGAGACCCCATCTTTACAAAAAAAAAAAAAAAAAAAAAACAGCTGGACGTTGTGGCTACCGCCTGTAATCCCAGCTACATGGGGGGCAAGAGGGCAAGAGAATCGCTAAAGGAAGAAAGAAAAAAAAATAAAAAAAACAAAAAACAAAACTTCAAACTAAGATAAAGTGAAAGCCAGCAGAAATCGAAAGCAAAAACAAAAAAATAATAATAATAAAAATAAGATTTAATAATTTCTGTGCCTTTCTTGTTAAATTTATCCCTAAGTATTTTGCTGTAGTAAGTGGATCCATCTCTATTTCAGAGTGTTTATTCTCATAGTTTAGGAAATCTTAATTTGTACGTATCTGGTCATTCACCCAAAAATATCTCCAGTTAGTTTTTAAAAATAGGTTTTCTTAGGATGTTTGTGTCTTCTTTCCAGCTCCATCAGTGTTCATTTCCATATCCTTATACTCACTAACTTGCAAGGCTGCTGGCCTTTACAATGGCAGATGCCTCTCCCCATAGGAGCACAGAGGTTGCCAAGGAGAACACAGGCACAGATAGCTCAAGTAATTTAAGAGCCATAGTATCCAGGTCTCTAGTTCCCAGTTCTTAAAGCCAGCACAGCTGAGAACATGACTTGTAGGCTGTCATCTTCATTGCATTTTCACAACCTGTTTTCTATACTTAGTGAATAAAAGCAAACCCCAAACCATGCTGATTCCTGCTATACTACCTCAACTCCAAACTTGAAATACAGATATTGATTTTGACGTAGTTAGTGTATGGTTCTCATGAGGGCCAAATCCTCTCACAAATCAGGTGATTTCTATTTCTTTGGTTCCAAGAAAATTAAAGGACCTAATGGAATTGTCATCTAAATTTATAATGAGAGTTACAATTAATAGTGTCATTATATATTATTTTTAAAAATCACACTATTATCAAAACAAAAAGTTAAGCCAGTCATTTTCTTTGTCTATTTTCTGCTTCTATAACTGAATACCATAGACTAGGTAATTTAAAAAGAAAAGAGATTAATTTGGTTTGCATTTCTAGAGATGGGAAAATCCAAGCTTGAGGGGCCACACCTGGGGAGGGCGTCGGTGAATCGCAGCACACAGAAGGCATCACATGGCCATGAGCACACCTCACGGTGTGAGACAGAGAGAGGGTATTGGGCCCACCGCACCCTTTATCCAGGACCCACATCCACAAAAACTAGCCGAAGCCCTAGGGGTCCACCCTCATTGACTAATCCCATCTCTCAACACTGTTATAATGGCAATAAATTTCAATGTGAGTTTTGGAGGGGACATTTAAATCATAGTAATAATTTTTATTATCTTATATAATTTTATATATATATGTTGTTTATTTTGTTCTTTATTATGTTTTGCAAATAGATAACTATGATTTTTTTTTTTGGCCTCTATCTCAGGACTATAAAAGATCTGGTTACATTAATATACAATGCCTCCTTCTACCCCTCTCTAGTTGTTTATAAAAGTCAGATTTCTTAGCACCTATATCTATAACAAATCATACTAAAATAGAATTAGATGTTCAACGTATGTCATTCTAGCAATAAGAAACCTGAACTAATTTTTGAAAGTTTCATCCATCTATTGAGATGCATTTCAAATAAAAAGTTACTTTTATGTTTAGTAAGCTAAAAAATTCACAATATATTAAAAATTTTGATCACTTGTCTGCTAATGATGGTTATAATGATAACTCAGTTTATGAAAAATTATTTAGTAAAGCCTTGTGCTTACATAAAATAAAACTTAAAAATTATATATAAATTTTTATTGTAGAAAAATGTTATATATAAAAATATAATAATTGGGTCAGGTGTGGTGGCTCACACCTGTAATCCCAGCACTCTGGGAGGCTGAGGTGGGTGAATTGTTTGAGACCAGGAGTCTGAGACCAGCCTGAGCAAGAGCGAGACCCCATCAATAGAAAATCTAACCAGATGTGGTGGCAGGCACCTGTAGCCTCAGCTACTTGGGAGGCTAAGGTAGGAGGATTGCCTGAGCCCATGAGTTCGAGGCTGGTGTGAGCTGTGATGACACCAATGCACTCTAGCCTGGGTGACAGAATGAGACTCTGTCTCAAAAAAATAATAATAGTGATACATTACTATAAGAACTTTTGAATAAATGGAATGAAAGTATGATTTGAAAGTCAAAAATAAATACATAATGTCTGACTGTTAAACAGCTTATTGATTTTCTTTAATGAATTATACTAAGTTTCAAATCATTATACTATTTGGATTCTTTTATCCAAAAAAAAAAAAGAAGAAAGAAAGAAATACGATTGTTTAATTTAAATAACTATTATGTGAACTATATTAAGAAGTATTCTCCTTGTAACAATTTAAGCTTACATTCAACAATTTTAGATGTCAATTTGAAAACATACAGCAAGGAGAGTATCCACTGTGTAAAAATTATCCTAGGGGTTATACAGGAAATAAGAATAACATAATCATTGTATTGGGAGCCACAGGCTTTGTTATTGAGGTATTTTATGATGACTTTTGGAAAGGGATGTTGTCATGCTTTCCATACATGTGCTTGAAAGGCTGGGAGTTAGTTTATGTATCAGTATTTCATGTTACATAGATATCCGGTAGTTACCATCTTCTGTACTTGGTGCATTTACGGCCTATCCAGACGTACCTCTTGATTTAAAGCATGATTAAATAATGATAATCCTGTTAACCATAGTGATTTAAAATATTTGCTTAGCAAGGGCAGGTGTTGGTCTTTCTGTGTATTTTAATAATATATATTAATTTTTCTAAATCTCCTCCCCCCCCTTTCTTTGCAGATGACAGAAATGAGTATAAGCTCTATCCTGAACTTCCCAGCTATCATGAGAGAGTTGGTAAATAAAGAAAATATATTTTAAAAATGATTCATATCCACCTAATAATCACAAACTTTTTAGTAAATAGGACAGATTGGGTGAATCTCTTATCACTACTTTGATCTATAGCATATCCACATTTTTGAGAAGTATTTATTTTAAAAATGCTATGTTTTTGTTCTCTTATTTGCTTTTAATTTAAGATAACCGGGATGGCAAAAGGCTTGAGGGTCATGGCTGTCCCAGTAGGGCCCTGAGTTGGGGCTGTGCTGCTCTGGCACCCTGGGCTTGTCCCAGGAACACAGGATTGTTCTAAGACTAGTTGTTCAGAAGCTTCTGGGATGTGTAATGGGAATGGAATGTTAGTTTGTTCATTTTGAATTACAATTTAATCCTTATTGCATTTTCTTTGTTTTTAGCCCCATAAACTTTTTATTTTTTAAGAAATTTTATTTTTCAAGTTCACATGTTTTGCTATTGTGAGGAACTACTTCACAATAAAACTTGCAAAGATCTTCTATAGTGAAAACAGTCCTTCAACCTATCTTGCTTAAATATTGTCTAGAAATTTTCCTTGAAAAGAATTAAGCAGTTATTTACAAATGTGAATTAGACACAAATTGAGGGCAAAGGTTAAACATGAGGGCAGCCTTGTGCTTCCAGAAGATGTATGGAGACTGCACAAGACCTGCTCAGTGTCTGCCACACACCCACCTAGCTGACAACCACAGAGGCCTCTTCTAGACATTGCCTCTGGCCCCTGTGGTGAGGACTGGTCTCCTGGGTGGCCTTGCTAGGTGGCTTCCTGCTCATTTGTCAGTGACACACTCCTACAGGGAATGTGGCCCTCAAAGCTATGGATTCCCAGCATGTGGGCTGGGAAAAGATAGGTGCCAGAATTAGGTCAAACCCCCCCCCCCCTATAGTGCATCTGGCAGCCCCACCAAGGCTGAGATGTTTCTCCTGAAATGTGCCCAGGGCCGGAGTTGGCTGCACACAGGTTACATTATGGGTTACATTGTGCAGGCTCCGTGAGAAAGTGGACTGGGAGTGAAACTCCTTACTCACTTTGGAGCCTGAGGCAGCAGAAGCTGCCAGATCAGATGCTGATTGTAATCTCACTGTGCTTCCTGATTTGAGTTAAACTTGAATATTATAATGGAATGACCAATTGCTTCAAAGATCCTTCAGATATTTTAAAGCACAGGAATAATTTAAGGGCATATGTCACTCAGCAGGAAAGGCACCTGAAAGCACCCAGCGTTTGAGCACCTCAGCTGGACCTGGTGGGTGGGTGTTGTTTCCCAGAAGTGGGGGGACAGGGGTAGTTTCCTAGAAGAGGACATAGCTCTTAAGCTCACTTATTTTTTTCTTTAAGTACTCCTTTATGGGCATTAAACTTCTCCTTATGGAAATTTTCTCTAATACTTACATTAAAGAGGGCCATTACATCCTTTGGAGCTCTTTGGCATGGTGCTGACCGTCCTGGGTGCCATCTGGCTCACCCTGGTGGCTTCACCCCTCTGATTTCAGGTGGGTGAATTTTCCACGACAGCCAAACCCCAGACTCCCCAGTTTTCCCCCTGGGAGGTGGAGTGGCTCATCTGACTAGTTAGTTGCTGAGGAGCTTGGCACAAGGAGCTTCCACCTCAGCCCCAGGAAAAGAGGAAGGTCAGGTGTGCCTGGCAGCCCTTGCTCAGCCGCCTGGCCACAGCCCTGTTTCATTTGGAGCCTGTAGCTTGAGGGACATTAAGCTGCAGCTGCATGTGAGGGCAGGGATTCATCCTCTCTCTTTTTTTTAGTTCAGAATATATCTTCCTCTAATTATTCATCATGCAATATATTTCTAAAACAAGTAAAGACAAATTGAATTACCAGGGATTTCTAGGATCAGCTGCATCAGATGTCTGCATCATCTGTACAATCTGGATAACATGGTGATGCAGAAAAATACACTAATCTGCCTTGAAAATTCTCCTTGTGAAGGGGAGTGCTCTGATAAATCTAAGTGTAGTCACTTGCAAACATGACGCTCATGAACAGTGCCAGCACTGACTGAGGACAAGCTGTCTGGATTCACATCTCTCTCCCTCCACCGTGAGCGCTGCAACCTTGGACCAATTCCTGGAAGGGTCTGAGGCTCGGACGGATGGGTGCCCAGGACCTGTGCCGCATTGATTGCCACTGTTCTGCTGTGGTCAGCTGGTGCACACAGAGCCAGCAGGGGCTGCGTGTGTGGGGCTGAGGGCTGTGCCTTCAGAGCCTTCTCAGTGGCACCAACCTTGTCACCTGCTGCTGTCCTGCAGTCCTGCAGCAGGTTTGCAGACCAGAGCTCCCGCAGGACCTGCATCCAAAGGTCCTAAATATAATTATTAAGGACATTTTCAGGGCCAATTTTCTTTTTTAGCACTAGCTTACATTCCTCTGATCTGAAAACAAGGAAGCATGATACAAGTGCTTGCTAAATACCACTCATCGCAGCGTCAGCCACCCTTCACAGTGTGTGTGTAGGAAGGACTGCTTACTCATATGTTAGCAGTTCAAAAAAATTTTTTGTGACATTCTTTTAACCTTTATTATTTAACATTGATAGACTAACAATAAATATAGTATAAATATAAAAATATGGAGAAATTCTTTGTTTCATAGAAACAACTCGTTATACTAGTAATATCTCTGATGTAATTATGTTGGTTATTATTAGGATTATTTATTTAGAACTCAGAGAACCAGATGGCACATACTTTATAGAAAGACCTGTAGCACCATCTTGTGTGAGCTACAAATTCAGTGTTTTCAGTTGATGTGGTTTAATTCAAGTATTAACTAAATTTATTTCTTACTGACAGCCCAAGTTCAGTTTTATTACTATTATAGTGAGTATTATGGGTTCAAAATGGAGCTTGTTCTAGAGTTTGATTGTTGTTGCTTTCTGTGTATCTGGACTTAGATGCATTTAATATCTAATTGCCTGATTTATGCAAAAAATTATATGACTCACAAGACTTTGATTCCATGTAGCTAAGTGCACAGAAAGTGTTCATTTCTTTATATTTTTATGATGCAACACAGTTTATGATATTTAATGTCTTTTATTTATGTTAAGCACTCAGTTCTCAAACTATTTCCTTCTGAATACCACACATTAGCGGAGCAAGGTTTCTGAGTTGAATCTTTCATGACACAATCATAAGCACAGACTTCAGTTTTTCTCCAGTGTCTATAATTCATGGAAGATGTCACAACTGTCTCAGTCCATCTGGGTTGCTATAACTAAGCACCATAGACTTATACACAGTAGAAATTTATTTCTCACAGTTTTGTGGGCCGGAAGTCTGAGATGTCTGGGACTCACTGTTGTAGGCTCAGCTTCTCTGCCCAGACACCATGTGCTCCTAGTGGGCAAAGGCCAGGCGGCCTCAGCCACTGACGCAGGGAGGCCCTTTCCCACACTGCTACTTCAGGGTACCGGGGGGCAACAAAAATTCAGACCATGGCAATGAGTATTCTACTAAAATGGAAAAAATATGGATAAATATTAGTATCTTACAGATTGTTCAAAATTTAAAAAGTTATGACCATAAACATTTGCTGAATTTACAAGTATATATTACAATAATGTGCAAGTCTAACTTAGGTGGATTTGGGAGATGTTATTGCCAAATGTTTGCACTTTCCAAAGGAGAAAAATGTAAGTTTAATAATGTTATGGAAATTGGCTCAGTGCCTATAATACAGTGGTTACAGCGCCAGCCACATACACCAAGGCTGGCGGGTTCCAGCCTAGCCCAGGCCAGCTGAACAACAATGACGACTGTAACAAAAAATAGCTGGGTGTTGTGGTGGGCACCTGTAGTCCCAGCTACTTGGGAGGCTGAGGCAAGAGAATCGCTTGAGCCCATGAGTTGGAGATAGCTGTGAGCTGAGATGCCACAGCACTCTACCGAGGGCGACATAATGAGACTGTCTCAAAAAATAATAATGTTAAGAAAATTATACAGACATATGTGGTGGGTTTTGCTGGCTCCTAGGGCATCAGCAGGACAAATGCTAAGTGGTTGAATTTTATCTTATCTACACACTCCCAATTTTTCCTCTAAAAATTTTAACTAATTATAATTTTTTCATTGTTGTTTTAGGCAATTCAAATCTGCCGATAGAAGTGACAGCGCTCTATTCATTTGAAGCACAGCAGCCAGGGGATTTGAATTTTCAAGCTGGAGACAGAATCATAGTTATATCAAAAACAGATTCACATTTTGATTGGTGGGAAGGAAAGCTTCGAGGTCAAACTGGCATTTTTCCAGCCAACTATGTAACCATGAATTAAAGTTCATGCCACTTTCTTCTTTGAGAATTACACACACA
>NW_003852534.1:111407-130807 GCF_000181295.1 Otolemur garnettii | reverse complement strand
TGCAAACTTTCAATCCAGTATGTAAAAGATTTTGTTTTTCTGTATATAAACTGTTAGCTTTCATATTTTTAAATACTTTTTACTTGTTTTTATCAGGTACTTAATATCCTACAATTTACATGGTCATAGTACTTTTGTGTTCATTTTCAAACATCACTAAAATTTAAACTAGCTATGGGCATGGTAACTATGTTAATTTGAGATCTTGGAGATTGAGCCATGAATGTCAATTTATATTTTTCTATTTATAAAGTGACAAAAAAAGAAATCAGCTTAAATGAAGTATTAAGTTATACATAGAGTTGTAGAATTAACTAGAATATGAATCCTTAAATATTATCTTTATACCTTCAAAAATTGTATATATTTATTTGAATTACAAAGAAATCCAACCACTATGACATCTATTAACTCTTCCTTATGGGCCTATGTTGGTGCATTTCCTGCGGTAGAATCAACTTATGATGACATGCTTGAAGTTGTTCCTAAATAAATTTTTAATTACTAGCTAAGTTAATATCTTGATTTCATTTTTCTTATTTTCTTTTTGTTAGATAGACAGAGGCACTGTGGCTCATCTCCAGGTTAAAACCGCCTCCACTCTGAGCCACCCCTTTGCTGTACCTCTCCCACACATCCAGCTGAGCACTTGGCAGCTCTGTCTGGACACATCTTACCCCTGATTTGCTCACATCTGGACTCCTGCTTTCCTCCCCAGGTCTGTGCCTCCCACAGCATAAAGAAACTCTACCTGTATTCTCCTTGGGATCCAGGATAACTTAGGGGCCACCCTTGGCCCTTATTTCTACCCTACAATTTCTGTTATCCTCAAAATCCTTACCTGATCCAGCTACCTGCCTGCCTCTGTCACCCACCCTGCAGGGACCTCTGTGCATTCAGCCCTAGCTCCTATGTGGCCTCGAGGATAGCTGTTTCCTGTTCCTCCTCCTCATTCTACCATTCATTCTTCAGAGCCTTTCATTGGGTACACACACATGTGAGCCTCGTTTAATTATCCAGTTCTTAAGACATGGAGCAAGGAGAATAAAGGCCCATATTATAACCACTCATCAAGAACTAAAGCACACTATGTCCTCCCTCCCAGACCTTTCCCACTACCTCCTAACTCAAAGGTAATTATCATCCTGAATTTGCTGTTCAAATACTACCCATCAATAGGAAGGTTAATTCCACATATTTCTTTGTTTTATTACATATGTGGGCACCCCTAAGCACTCTATAATAATTGTCTTGCATGCTTTTTCTTAAGCTCTGTATTTCTGCTTCATCTTGCATGCTTTTAAACTACAATTCATGAAGAGGACCCCAAAAGCAATCACAGCAACAACAAAAAATAAATAAATGAGACATCAAATTAAGAAGCTTCTGCACAGCCAAGGACATGATCAAAAGAGCAAATAGACAATCCATAAAACAGGAGAAAATATTCACATGCTTACATATGATAAAGGACTGATAACCAGAATCTACAAAGAACTCAAGCAAATCAGCAAGAACCAACTAAACAACTCCATCAAAAAAGTGGGCAAAAAAAATAGCCCGTAGCTCAGTGGTTAGGGTGCTGGCCACATGCATTGAGGTTGGTGGGTTTAAACCCATTCCAGACCTGCTAATCAAAAAAAAGAAAAAATAGCCAGGCATTGTGGCAGGTGCCTGTAGTTCCAGCTACTAGAGAGGCTGAGGCAAGAGAATCTCTTGATGCCAAGAGTTTGAGGTTGCTGTGAGCTATGATGCCACAGTACTCTACAGAGGGTGACAAGTGAGACTGTCTCAAAAAAAAGTGGGCAAAAACGAACAGAAACTTTTCAAATGAAGATATAAATGGCCAACAATATTCAACATCTCTAATCACTAGGGAAATGCAAATCAAAACCACAATGAGTTATTACCTAATTCCAATAAGAATGACTCATTAAGAGGTACCAAAACAACAGATGCTGATGTGAGTGTGTAGAGAAAAGGAACTCATATACTGTTGGTGGGACTGCAAACTAGTGCAACCTCTATAGGAAATTGTATGACAACACCTCAAAGAACTCAAAGTAGACCATTTGATTCAGTGATCCCACTGATAAGTATACACCCAAAGGAAAAAATATTTTTAAAAAGTACACCTGCACTCAAATGTTTATAGCAGCACAATTCATAATTGCAAAGACATGAGAACAACCCAAGTCCCTACCAATACGTGAATGGATTACTAGAATGTACATACTATGGAGCATTACCCAGCTATAAAATATGATCTAGTACCTTTTGTGATAACCTGGAGGGAACTGGAAACCATTCTTCTTCTAAGTGAAATAGCACAAAAATGGAGGGAAAAACACATGTACTCAATATTACACTGGAACTAATAGATCAACATTTAAGTGCATGAATGAAAGTAAATGTCGATGAAAATCAAGCTGAGGAGTTGGGAGGAGAAAGAGGTGGGTAAATTCATACCTGTTGGGTACAGTGTGCACTATCTGGGTGAAGGGCACACTTATGTGTATAACTATGACTCAATCTGTACAAAAAGTATATAAACAAAATGTGCACCCCATAATATTCTGAAATTAAAAAATAACATACAGTTTGAGAGTCTGTCTCAAAAAAATAACTTATACAATTTAAACTTCTAGACTATAAAAGTATTACAATGAATTAATTCATTTGCAATGGAGTTATTGTAAGCAAGGTATGCTTTATACATTCAAGGAATTGAAAGAAAAAGTGGATACTGTTAGCAGAAGGTTTATACTGTGAGAGAGAACTAAATGGAAAATTGGGAACTGAACAATAAAGTAAACCAAAGGGACAGTACATGGGTTGAATTTAATAGTAATACAGACATAGCAAAAGAAACAATCATTGAATTGAAGACTGGTCAGAAACATATATTCAGACAGAGAATTCAGACATTGAGGCATAAAGAGCTGGAAGGGTTACAAGTCAGGAAAGACCAAAGACACATGGGGCAAGATGGAAAGGGTTAGCAGACGAACAACTAAATTTCCATTCAAAACTGAGAGAGAAAATGTGGCAGAAATAGTATATCAGGCAAGAATGAGAATATTTCAAAACTTTAAGAAGACATTAAACTATAGATTTAGGAATTACTGTGGACTCCAAGCATAATAAACACAAAGAAAGCCATGCATACAAACATAAAATAGCTAGATATCACAAAGAAAAATCTAAAAAGTAAAAATCTTACAACTCAATAACAAAACATGAAACAACCCAGCTGAAAAATTGACAAAATTTCCTCGATTTTCCCAATGAAAATATATGGACGACAAATAAGGACAGGAAAAATGTTTAGTATCTTTACCACTGAAGGAGAACAAGTGGAAACTGAGAAGGAGGTACTGCTACACAACCTCTGGAATGGCTAGAAATAAGATAACTGGCAGTGCCAGGTGTTAGTGAGGGTATGAAACAATTAGAATTGTCATGCAGTATTGCTGGGAATGCAAAATTGCTTATCAACTTTGGAAAACAATGTGACAGAGTAACGCCATGTGAACTTAAACATACTTTTACCATGTAGCCCAGAGATTTCATTCCTGGGCCTTTATCCAGGAGAAGCAACAATATATGTTCACATCAAGTCTTGTATGAATCCACAGTGGATTTGTTCATAATAGCTACAAACTTAAATGTTTCATGACCATGAAATACTACCCATCAATAGGAAGGAATGGATCACCGACATGTACTATGGCACAGGTGTCTCTGAGAAGTAGTTTGCTTAGTGTCAGAAGCAGACACAAAGGACTGCCCACTATGTGAATCCACCTCTATGAAATTCTTCAAAAGGCAAAATATAATAATAGATCAGTATTTTTGAGGTACCAAAGGGTTAAGGGGAGGAACTTGACTGCTAAGATTGACAAGGCAAGATCTTATCATGATGTTAATTTTAAGGAATTTAAAATGACATAATTGGGATGGGTGTGGTGGCTCACACCTGTAATCCTAGCACTCTGGGCGGCTGAGACAGAGGTCAGAAGTTCAAGGCTGGCCTGAGCAAGAGCAAGACTCCATCTGTACTAAAAATAAATAAATAAGAAAAATAAAAAACTAGCTGGACCTTGTGGTGAACACCTGTAGTCCCAGCTACTCAGGAGGCTGATGCAGGAGGATCACTTGAGCCCAAGAGTTTAAGGTTGGTGTAAATTATGATAATGCCACGGCACTATACTCAGGGCGGCAGAGTGAAATTCTGTCTAAAAATAAATAAATAAATAAAATGACATAATCCTTATGCTGTCAATGGGTTGTTAATAATAAATATCAAGCTAACTATATTAGATAAAAATAGAAATAGACAAAAATAAAAATATAAAAGGAGAGCTGAACCCACCTCTCTCAGTGTGCTACAGATCAAGTCGATACAAAGTATGACTATATATCACATAAACAGAGTATGATGAATCCAATTGATATGAGACTGCACCCTGAAATTAATTAATTAAACTAATTAATTAATTAGACTGCCTATTAATATCAAATATCAATGGAACATTCACAAAGATTGGCTTTAATGCCACAGAGTCAAAACTGTAAGTTTTAAAAGCTAGACAATGAAATTCAGAATTAATAGCTTTCATATTTACCTAGCACAATCAGTCTGAAGATGTAATGAAAATAACATATCAATCTTCGAAAGCGACTAAAACTTTTAGAATACCTAAAAATAGGCTTGGTGCCTGTGGCTCAAGTGGCTAAGGTGCCAGCCATATACACCTGAGCTGGAGGGTTCAAATACAGCCCGGCCTGCCAAACAATAATGATGGCTGCAACCAAAAAATAACTGGGCTTTGTGGCAGGCACCTGTAGTCCCAGCCACTTCAAAGGCGGAGGCAAGAGAATCACTTGAGCCCAGGAGTTGGGGGTTGCTGTGAGCTGTGATGCCCCGGCACTCTACCTAGGGCGACGGCTTGAGGCTCTGTCTCGAAAAAACAAAAACCTAAAAATAAATAAAATAGGAAATTGTTGAAGACTTTGAGGAAGAGACTCCTGACAGGTGATTTAAACAAAAGGGCTGGCCTGGATGGTTCTGGATAAGAGCCTTGCAGAGACAAGCTGCTTTAGGCTCATTATTTTTTTTCTAAACCATAAAGCAGGAAAAGTGACTAGCCTTACCAGGTTCTGAAACACATCCTAATGCCTTAATAAGCTAAAAGGTGTTTTTCTCCTGTTATGAGTGATGATGAGCATTTTTCTATTTGAGGATTTTTTTTAACTATATATATCACCTGTTTATTTTATCTGTTGCTAAAGCTTTTCTTTTTATTGTTTACTGATTTAGAGGGTTCCTTATGTGATAAGGAAATAATCATCTTTTTTGGTGATAAAAGTTAAAAACAATCTTCTTCTAGCTACCATTTTTTGACTTTTTCTACAATGGTTTTGCTATTAAAAAAATCCCTTTGTTCTTATGTGGTTGGATGTATGGAGCTTTCCCTGCTTCCATGTTATGTAGGAATTTACCCTCTAAAAAAACCCTGGTAGTTGTATGGAACGCTCTTTACGTTGAAAGTCTGCTCTATTTGAAGTTTACCTGAGTGTGCACAGTGGGGGGCCAGCCCAGCTGCCTTCTCCCAGTCCAGCCTTCCGGCCTCTCTGCCTCAGCACTGAGTGGCCTCGGCCCACTTGCCTACACACTCACTTGCCTCTGACTCTGTGATGTGTTTTAAATGCAGCAAGACTCATCTCCCTCTCTTCCTTGTGGGTTTTTCCTGCTAGTCTTTATGTCTTAACAGGGAAACTTTAGAATCAATATGACTGTCTATAAAAAAGGATAAGTATTTTTACTGGGATTGTGTTGAATTGAAGAAAACTCAATACCCTTATGATGCTGCCTAAAACAATGACAAGAGATGTCTTTATCTGTGTTCAGGTCTAATTTTGTTGTCTTGGGAGTGTTTAAAAGTTTTCTAACATACAAAACATGCAGAAGGCAGCAATGAGGCAGTGGGGAGGGGTGGGGAGTTGTCAGTGAGACAACTCAAGGCCCACCACAAGGTCTGGTCAGGGTAGGGCAGAGAGGCCTCCACCACCTTCTCAGTCACCGTAAGCTCAGGGCCAGTCAGACACTCACATCCAGGTGCAGGTCTGGAGTCTGTGATGAGTCAGAATGGTTTGAGGCTAAAGATGCAACTCTGGGAATGGCCACTGTGCAGACTGTGGCTAAAGACCTACAGAGAGAGAGGCAAGGGGTTGACTGCCCTGGGTGGGTGGAGGAGTCTCTGCACACTCCCAAGGGACCTGGGGCACACTGGAAAGAGAACTTTTGTTCCCTGGGAGGATGACTCAGTACAGAGGTACAAAGTGCAGGCCCTGAAGGCTGAGTAGGACAGAGTTGGCAGTGGCACCCCATGTAGGTCCAGGAGCAGGACATGAGTACAGCTTCAGGTGCAGCCCCAAGGTGCTGATATCCAGGTTAGTGCTTAGGGAAAATCCTAGCATTAGTAGCAGAAGTCAAGACATGAAATTTTAAAGCTTTTGCTGTAATCTTGAAAGTGTTTGTTTCATTATCTGTTTAGTAATTAAAAATGTGAGAACTCTGCAAAGTATAAAACTCCTTAAAAATCAGAGTTCAAAATTATGTTAGTATCATTTTGTTTTATTTTATTTAAAAATGTATATGACAGGAAAAATGGAAAGCATATACCCAAACCTAATAATGTTAGAGCTCAGTGATCCTGTGTGGTATAAATCAGCGGTAAATGAATATCTGTTACAAGGAGAGTTAGTTACAGAATAGAAATCTGTGTGAGAAGCTGCCCCTGAGCCAATGTGGGGCCAGTCTCCTGCTCATGTCCGGAAGGAGGGAAGTAGACACCAGGCTGGCCACACACGTGCCCTCGCTGGACTGGCTCCTCTGTGGCATGTGCAGGGCTGAAGAGCCAGCCACCTGCGTCTGAGCAGCACCACAAAACCGGGAGCACACAGCAGCCCTGGGTCTGGTGGATCCTTCAGTGTGTCTGCAAGCTCAGAGGCCACTGCCTTGTCCCAGTCCACAGCCTCACTTCAGAAAGCACTGCTGAGTCAGCTGTGAAGGAAGAGAGGCAGCTCCTCAGGCTCAGCGCTGTCTCTGGGCACTCACCTATAACCCGGGCTGCACAGCTTGGCACAAGTTGGCTCCCTGTGCCCCTCCACTCCATGGCACAGGCCAGGACAGCCAGACCTGCCACAGAGGGCCTCTGAACAGAGGGGCCCTCTCTTGCAAATGTAAACACCAGCGGTGGTCCCTGCCCTGTGGGCTATCACAACCATATCATGTGCAGGGGAAGGAAGGATGGCGCCTGATCTGCAGGGCCAGAACTATAGAGGAAAGGGCCTTCGCTGGTTTTTAAGGAAACAACCCTGCTCTCAGGACAGATGGCAGCAACCCAGAAGATGCATTCAGCTTTGCCCATCGGAAGAGCGGGTTTAAAAGGTTAGCTGTGCAGCTTGGAGGGAGATTCAGGAAACAAGCATGTTCGTAGCAGAGTAAGAAGATACCAACCACGGAGGAGACACCGTGAGGTGAGTCTCTGCCCCTGAGCCCCAACAGCCAATCTGTGTCTGCAGACCTGAAGGTGAGCACAGAGTGACAGGACCAGGGGACGTCAGCCATGTGTGGGAGGCACACTGGTGAGAAAAGTCCTCATGAAGTGACAACAATCTGTGCTTAAGTCTGTGCTTAAAGATTCTGCCACTGCAAGTAGCAGCAAATAATAGGAGACATGAAAATATTGGACTAAACATACCAGAATTTCCTTTCCTTTTATAAAAAGCAAGGAGATAGCCCAGAGCCAGGGAGGTTGGTCACTATTGGACCAGAAACCTGGCATGTCCTGTCTCTCTGTGCCAGAGTCTGTGGTCATCCCTCCCCAGTATTAATTAGCTTCTACTGTGTGCCAGGTGTGGTTTCTGGGACTGAGAATACATAAAAGAACAATGTGTACTTGGCTTTGCATCATGATCCCGACCCCTCCCTTAGTAACTTTGTGTTCCTGTAGACCTTGCCAGTCAAGCCTAACAACCGGACTCAACTTGCCTCTCCTCAGGACTCACTGCCCCCCACCCACAGGTGGTTGCCACTGCAGACTAGGACATCCAGTGCACTGGGAGCCCCTGCCCTTTGATGACCAGGGAAACAGATTTGAGACTCTTTCTCCCATTCTCCCTACAATTGTCTTTCACTTTAAAATATTTGTCTCAATAATTGGCTCTTTGTGTGGTAGGTGATGGGACTGAGGCTGTACTAAGGCATTTCTTCATGGAGCTTAGTTCATGGACCCACAGTAAACAGCGTGAGAGTCTGGCCATAACTGCTTTTAAGAAATAAGCCAAAAATTTGATTCATGAGACTCTTAAAGCTGTTATTACAGGAGAGAGTGCTATTAGAGGTGGTAGAATTGTTTTTAAGAGATTTCATAAAAATTAATTGCGTAGAACAATTTGAGAGTCAAGTCCAGTGGTTTGATCTTTTCTAAACTATAAAACAAATGATGCTATGTACAATCAACAAAATGTTGATTTAATTTCACTTAAATTTGGGGGACTTGTAAACTAAACATGAGAGTGCAATGCCCTGCCCTAACGATGATGTTGTGAAAAATAAAATTATAACTGGCTTTTCTGGGCCTATGACCCTCCAAATGTTTGTCATCACGTTATATTTCACTGTAAAGGTTTTGGTTATCACGTTTCCAGATTAAACCAATTTTTCAGGGATTCTACACCCATGAACGGGCAATTGTAAGTGTTGTTGTAAACTAAACAAAGGGACAAATCTGACATGATCTGATTCCTGAGGGGCAGACGTGAGTCAGTGTTTTCTTCCCTCCCCACAGCCTGCTCTCCAGGGTAGATAAATGCAAATGGATAAAAGTAGCAGAATGCAGTGACTTAAGAATCTCATCCTCTTAATTCATGGGAACTTTCAGTGAAATGTGTGTTTTACCTCCAGGAAAACAAGCTATTATGTTGCCTGGGCTCACAAAATGGCAGGGGCAGAAACTCAGCAAATCCTGTCTTCATAAAGCACTGAAAAGACTTGACAAAAGTGTTCAAAACAACTGTTTCAGAACTCTGAAAATTAACCAAAGGCATATGACATGCCAGGAAGCATTTATTCAGGGAAGGCCTCTGCACCTTGCTAAAACCACAAGTTTCTTTCTTTTTTTTTTTATTACATCATAGCAGTGTACATTAATACTATCATGGGGTACAGTGTACTGTTTCTATATACAGTTTGAAATACTTTCATCCAACTGGTTAACATAGACTTCATGTCTTTTTCTTAGTTATTGTGTTAAGACAGTTATATTCCACATTTAGAGAGATTCATATGTACCCTTATAGGATGAACCACAGGCGTGATCCCACCAATCACCCTCCCTCCACCCACCCTCTCCCCTCCCTCTGCCCTCTCCCCATATTCCTGGGCTAAAGCTATAAATTATTTCATAGTAGGGCTGAGTACATTGGATACTTTTTCTTCCATTCTTGAGATACTTTGCTAAGAAGAATATTTTCCAGCTCCATTTATGTAAACATGAAGGAGGTAAAGTCTCCATCTTTCTTAATGGCTGTATAGTATTCCATGGTGTACATATACCACAATTTATTGATCCATTCATGGGTCGATGGGCACTTGGGCTTCTTCCATGACCTAGCAATTATGAATTTTAGGTATATAACCAGAAGACCAAAAATCACACTACAATAAAGGTATGTGTATTAGAATGTTCATTAAGACCACAAGTTTCTATGCTGTTCCCATGAGGACCCATTGGACCTGGTGTGCTGCAGGGTCACAGATAGTGCTAGGGCTGTGATGCTGGGCGGCCACAACAAACACGGCAAAAATCTAAAAGGGAAGTCTGGGGAGTGAGACAGAGCCATGGTAAGTGAGGCCTGAGAAGTACAGCAGGAGGCTCATGTTCACAGACACAAGTGCTCACCTGCCACGCTGAGACCTGCACACACACATGACACCACTATGCCCTGTTCACAGAGATCCCCAGTTGTTAAATGACTAATGAAAAAACCAGACAATATCTAAAAAACTAAATAAATAAAAGTGTATTTCTTTATATGGCAATTACAACCAAAATATAAGAGACACTTTAGGAATTTCTGGGGAATGGCTAGAAGGAATTGGTGGTATCTGACCAGTGGTCTGAGTGAAACAGCCCTGTCCACGGGCTCCAGGTGGTATCTGACTGGTGGTTTGAGTGAGACAGCCCTGCCCACAGGCTCTGGGTGCTACCTGTCTGGGGGTCCAACTGAGACAGCCCTACCCATGGGCTCTGGGTGGTATCCAACTTGTGGTCCGAGTGAGACGGCCCTGCCCATAGGCTCTAGGCTTTTGCTGTGCATCACAGAAGGACCCAGTGGACATCTCAGGTGCCACAGCTATAACTTTCAGTCCCAAAGAATGATTTGCCACTAACTTTACCTGTAGTCTTTATAGAGCCACCATGTAAATAACACAATTTAAAATGTGTCAAAGAACACAAAGGTGATGTCAAATGAGAGCAGAGGCCACGCAGTGAGCTGCGGGTAGCACCAAATGAGCAGCATGTCCTCAGTGGTGTGTGGGCAGAGAAACAACCAGCCTCAAAATGCTGACAGCATATTTACAGGCTAATGTGAGACCAAAACAAGGCAAATTTTAAAATGTACACATGTACTATACTCTAGTTAATAAATTTTTGTTATTGGTGTGGAACTGCAATTACGAAATGACTTTATGTGTTTACTAGGGTTGAACAAATAGGAAAATGCACTGTAAATAATGAGTGTGTGGCTACACTTTGTCAGGAAAAGAAGTCACGAATAAACCAGGGGATAAGGCAGGAATAAACTCTAGGTTTTGGATTATAATCAGAGGTGCCAGTACCAGCCACAGTGTTCTCCCACACATGCTGACAGACACAAACCACCTGCATGTGTGGATCAGAGCAACACACACATCAAACCTGCCTGCCCAGGGGACCGAGAGGCAGTGACATCCTGGTCATGAGCTCCTGGTTTGTAAATGCCATTAAAATGCTGAGTACCCACAACGCGGCCCAGGATGAGGGAGGACTGGTTGATTCCAAAGCTGGTGAGGGCAGGAGGATCACAAAATAATTTCATGGTGCCAGAAAGCCAGGACGTTCTCAGAAAGGACATAGAAAGGAAGAGAGGGCTGAGGATTCCCCCCCACAAAACCCCCAATGAGCAGCAAAATAAATAATGAACATATTCTGTTATAACCCATGAAGTAAAATGAACATCCATGAGCCCAAATAAATATAAATGGATAAGTGAATGAATGAGGGGGAACAGCAGCTCTTCCTAAGAGGATTCCAATTATTTAATGTAAAACGAATCAGGAAGATATTAAATTTCTATTAGAACACCACAGTACTAATTATGGCAAGGCAAGATTCACTTAATACAAAATTAGTGGACAAAAGTTTAACTAGAAACGTGTTGGGGTTCTAGGCGGGAACCCTCCATCTCTAAGACAAAGAGAATCCTTATCTCTAAGACAAAGCATTCATGAAAAAGATACAAAGGTGTCAAAACTCAAAAATAGGAAAAAAAGAATCCCAAGCCCCCAGAAGACTAGATGAAAGAGTAAAGCTGGATAATAAGGGACATAGGGTAATAAACTGTCAAAAGTGGCCCAATAGCACATTCAGAAAGGTGGGGAGAGAGGGGAACAAGTTTCCTCTCTGCAGGGCAGACAAACCAGCTTCCTAAATCTAACTGCCCATCTAGAGTTCAAAAGACTCAGCAGGAGACTCATGGGGAGAATCAGCAGGTTCACCAAGGAATGGTGGGATGGTCTTAAAGACTTCACCCTGTCTGGGCTGCCTTCAGGCTCCTTCCATCTTGTTCTTGATAAAGAGTCACAGGGGTGGCCCACCTGTGTGCTTTACCCTGGATGTAAGGGGCCACAGAGAAATCAGCCTTTCTAACCCCCACAGAAACAGAATAGAAACATAAACTCAAAAGTATCTCGCCAATATAGTTATTAACCATAAAAGGGAAAATAGTAACTTCCCAGCAAGGTACCTAGTGGGCAGTGCTTAAGCTTGGTGGTGGGTGGTGGTCGGTGTATTATCACCAGTAGGTCAGTGTATTATCACCATCTCCAAGATGTTGTCCACAGAGAGTCTGACCTGTGCTTGTAACCGAAGAGTATTTTCGAAAAAAAACCTTAGCAGTACTCTACAAAATACTCCTGAGTAACACAACTAACCACAGCGAGGGACTTTAGATAGGAGCCTAGAACAAAAGGTCATTAGAGACATGACATCTGAACAACATCTGTGCTGTAGTGGAGATACTGGCCCTGTGTTTACTCCAAGGATGGCATGGCTCCATGAGACAGGAAAGTTAGGCAGAAGCTAGATGGAAAGTCTATGGGAAATCTATTAATTTTGTAAATTGTCTCTAAATCCAAAATTATTTCAAAATACAGTAAACTCCTGTTAACTGGAACTCAAGCAACCAGCACACTGCCCTGCCAAAAACAAATCAGAGTTTGAACTTTGCTCTCCTGCCATCAGGCCCACACTTCAGGACCACTCCGCAGCTCTCCTATGCTCCCTGTAGCAGCTTTAAGTGTTATGTGCGTTACTTGAAGTTAAAAAAATGTAGTAGTGAAATTGAAAAGTGTATTGATTGCCATTTAACTAAAATTACACACTGCATTTACAAAGCTGTAAAACTGCAGAGTTTATGGTATGTGGGTGTAGTATGGGGTACAGAATTAGGCTGATTTTTAATAGTAACTCTCAAGCAACAGGAAAATACAGTTATCTAGAATCTAGCAATCCCCAGGGGTGCTGGATAATGGGGAGATGGCTGTAAAGAACTGCACTGAAGCCTATGAATAAGCAGTTTGCTGGGTAGCTGCTGGAGGAGGCCTCAGGCCTGAGTCCATGGCCCTGTGTGCTCATGGCCCTCAGTGTTTACAGCACAGGCTAAGCTCCTGGTGTGTGGCTGGGTCACTGGTGTGTTTGGCTTTTCTGTGTGCTTTTATGCATGTTTACATTATTTCATAATTGTGTTTTTATTACCACGGCAGTGAAATCAAAGCTGTCTTCATACACAAGTTCTTGTGCAACAACGTCAGCAAAACACAGGATGTGGACCCCAAGGATGGAGGCCCCAACTGTGGGGTACAGTGGGCCACCTGCAGCCCAGGCTGCCATGCTGTGATTTGAGTGATATTTCTGGGAAGCTTCTAGATTTTGGCACAAAGTCAGTTTCTCTCTCATTTCTCAGTGGACAAAACCATAGTGTGCTCTCTCTGTTCCTCAGTCAGATGATGCTTCTGGTCTGGGCCTGTGATACATCTGGGTTCACAGGTGAGCTCTGCATTCCCCTGCAACCAAGGCTCAAATTCAGATAAATTCCATAGGACCAGGTGAGCATCTAACAGATTGATCTCAAAAATCCCTGTTGGTCACAAAGTAATGACCCGTATCAAATTAAAGACAAAATGATTCAAGAATCATAAAATCACCCAAGAAACCCAAAATTTAAGTTTCATACATAGTAGAACTCCCATAGCTGACCACCTCCTTAGGGTGACCTAATCTGCACAGACCAACCTGCACCTCACTCCCTCATCAGTACAGCAGGCCTAGTTCCTCATGGTGACAACCTCAGTGTGTTAACCAGTTTGTTACAATGCCTTGGGTGGTCAACTTACAGAGGGTCTACCACAATTATTTTACATTCATTACAAATGGTGAGCAATTTTTAACACAGAAAAATGTCCATACTCTCATTTAAATCAAAATATACAGGTATTACCTGAAAATATTACAGGTATGTTCCAGGGCTCTGGTTGACAGGGTCTCTCCAAACCCTTCCCCATTCAACCCTGGCAGTGGAGTGAGGACAGGGAGTCTGTGAATACCAGTGGTGAAGAAACCAAGCTCTCTCTCAGCCTCTCACCTCTGAGGAGTGGGAGAGCCGGAGGGGAGGAGAGAAGAAAGAATGAAGGGTCACTGTGGACCCTGGGAAGCAGCTTGGGGGAGGCACCAATTTCCCAGCATTTCTCGGAACTGTCATGAGGTTAAATGGGCAGTCCCAGTGCCGGTCCTTCCCAGTTGCTGGTGGCTTGGGTAGGTAAAGTCATTGCAAAACCTGAGCACAGCGGGAAGATGCTGGATGATTAACAACACAAGGCTCTGAAAACTGTATCATTTACTCTTGGATTGTCAAATTACTTGATCCAAGTCAGAGCTGATTTTTTGATTATTATTTTCAAAGCCCTGTGACTTTATAAGGAGAATAGAGGCAGTGTAGGGGGAACAGGGACTGCGAGAGGAGAGGCTAAGCAAGGGCTTCTCTGTGGAACTGAAGGCAAACAAGTTTACCCTTTCTTTTTCTTTTGAGAATTGAGAAAAAGGAAAGAATGCATGAAGAGACAGATACACTGAGAGATGGAGGAAGGCCGGTGCACGAGTGTCCCTTTGCTGTAACTCAGGAGTGCGGTCTGGTCAGCTCTTACCATTTCAAGCCCTCTGAATATACAGCAGCTGGTAAATACACTGAAAACAATCTCTGATGTTACTTGCTTAAATATATGAACTTATGGAAATTTATCTAATGAAAGGAGAGAACCATAATAAAAAGTATTTATTGCAATGTGAATTACAGTATTAAAATGATAAAAACATCCAACAATAGCAGTGAGTTTAAGAGTCATGCTTAGTCACCCTTTAGAATACCGTGCAATAATCAAGGTAAAATGCCAATTATGCAGCAACATATTAACCTGCTTGTAATAGAAAGTGAAACAAATGCCAAACCAGAATATTTTTTCTAAATTATGATTAAAATGAAAAAACATTGTTTGTACGTATGAAAGGCTGCCTGGGAAAACACATGCGGAAGTCTTGTTAGTGGGAAGAGAATGTTAACAAAAAAATTAAGAAAAAAAAGGAATTCTGAGGTTTTTTTTCCTTACATTGTTTTTTCTGCATTAGATGATTTCAAAAATTCTATACGCTTTCACTGTCTAGATTTGTTAACAGTATGCGTAAAGTGTACAGGATCATGGGACACACATAGGCACACACGTGCCCGTGCCAACATGACAGCAGTTTCCTCCTTTCTGTTCTCCCAATCCCTGGGAGCCCAATCCTGTTGTAGGTGATGGGACATGTCTGGTCAGACGCTGGCTCTGAAACATGCAGAGAGGGCCTGGCATGCTCTGGTCTGTCGGGCTGGGCCTTGTCGTTTCTCTTCCCCTATGTACCCAGAGCCAGGTAGTTAAGAAGTAATTGCTCTCTCTCTCTCTTTTTTTAATCCATTAAATACAGGTTGTCAACTAGCAAGAAAAAATATTTTTGAGGCTTAGTGACGTTTTTTAAAATTAACCTCCTACTCAGGATTGTGGTATGTTATTAGTTATGGGAAAATGTCTAAATAGACCACCACAGGGCCAAGACTACATAAGATTGAAAGTTTAAAAAAAAAATGTCTAAAATAACCCTCTCTTTGCTTCCCCCAAAGCTAAAAGTCAGATGTTCTAGCTGGGAGTCAGATGTTTTCAGAAAGGATCTAATGTCCAGAGAGAATGGCCTATTTATAGCTGCCAGGAGCTGAGTGAGGTTGGATACAGCTGAGCCCATTTTCCGGGAGCCTCCAGGCTTCACCGAGCACAGGTAAGGACTGACATTCCTCATGGGGGCCAGGTGGGACATTCTGGAATAGATTCCAGCACCACGACATTGTCAAATCAGTGGGAGCCACACACTGATGGAAGGATGCCTTAATGCAGTGGGAAGAAGTCCGTCTTGAGGTCCAGCTTGTATATGGCCCATCCTCACTGCCATAAGGGAAGCTTTACAGCTAATTTACAGGAGTGAACAATAGAAAACCGCAAGTTTTACTAGTGAACAAACCGACATCAATAATGATTTATTCTTGGGGAAAATGTTACCATTGCAGTATCCTCCCAGGTCTGAAAAAAGGTCTTGCACTATTTGGTTAAAATGGAGAACTTGTTAAAGGTATTCAAGTAACCAGAGGCCCTTGGTGTGGTGAAATGCAAAAGCACAGATTTGTGTTCAAAAGGACTTGACTCCACCCCAGAGGCAGCGGGGTGACCTCCAGCAGTCTCTTACCAGGGAAAATGTAAAAACACAATGGCATGTGACAGGCGTGAAAGAAATGCTGCTTCTTTCCTTGTTACTTCTCTGAGAAAATATGTTATTTTTCTTCTGTCCTAATTACAACAACAATTAAGTTCTTTCTTGCTTAATTCTCTTTTTCCATCAACTCTGACCTGGCAGCTGCCAGACCTGACATGCTCAAGTCCCCCGCCACCCTTCATGGGAGCCTGGCTGAGCACACTGCTGGCTCTCACCAGCTGATGGAGGGGCCCCATCAGTTATAGCAGGTTCACAGTTATTAATTGGGTGGTAGGGTAGGGGCTGGAGGATGCTGGTGGAAGCAGGACAACAAAGCAGAAAAAGAACCAGCTGTCCTCTGGCAATGCAGGTGGTGACAAAATCAGGGCGCTCCAGTTTAGCTCTTAGTTTTTAACCCGACATCATGAAGCCTCTACTCATCTGGGTAATAAGTCCTGTTATTAGGTAAGCATGTGTGTGTACTTTTTACATTTTTATTTCATTTTTAACTGTAGTTACAATTGCCTAATGTGAAATTGACCATCTGAGACATTAAGTGAACAGTGTAGCAGGGTAAAGTGTAATTTACATTACTGTAAAACAGACTTCTAGAACTGATTCCCTTTCTCTTCCCCCTACCACCAGCCTTTGGCAACCGACTTTCTATTTTCTAAGATTTTGACTGTTGAGAGACTGCATGTTAGTGGCATCACGCAGTATGTTTCCTTCTGTACCTGCTTCATTTTACTTAGCATAATGTCCTCAAGCTTCCTCCAAGTTGTGGTATGGTCGAAATTCCCTTCTTTTTATGTAATATTCCATTGTAAGGATGTGGATTTCTTATCTATTCATCTTTTGATGGACATTGGGTTTTTGCATCTCTTGTAAAAAGGTGCAATGTCCCATTGGGTTTTGCACCTATTGTAAACATGGGTGTACAATGTCTCTGAAAGATCCTGCTTTGAATTCTTTCAATATATACCTAGAAGTAGAATTATAAGATGATATTTTTATGATCATATTTTATAATTTAATATTTTTTGAGGCATCTCCAAATTATTTTCCATAGCAGCTACACCATTTTGCATTTCCACCAGCAGTGCACAGTGGCTACAATTTCTCCACCTTCTCATAGAATTTTCTCTTTTCTGTTCTTTTGATAGTGGCAGATACTAATGCATGTAAATAGCTTATTGTGGTTTGGGTGTGCATTTCTCTTATAATTAGTGACATTGAGTATCTTTTAATGTGCTTGTTGGTCATTTGTATATCTTCTTTGGAAAACTCTCTATTCAACTACTTTGCTCATTTTTTTCATTATATCATTACTTTTGTTCCTGTTGAAGCACATATGCTTTGGAATCATACGTTTAACATAGGTTAATGGAGAAGCCCTTAAAGGGTACATATGTCTAGAATCTGTGGGCTGATGTTAGGGAGTACATACTAGTGTAAACAACAAGAAAACAGACATCACCTTGGGGTCTCAACCTCAGCACTACCAACATTTTCAATGGACTAGTTCTCTGTGATGTGTGGGGAATTTGGCAGCCTTACCATTTCCACCTACCAGAGGCTTCCAGCTTTCACCCTGTCACCATCCCCAGACACTTCCACCATCTTGGGGGCAGAATCGCCCCTGGTGGGAAAACATTGACGTGGTTGTTCCAGGTCTCCAAAGTCTCATGTAATTATTGTGGATCTTATTCAAAATGGTGAAGACTTGGCTTGCTAACCCTTGCCTTTCCCACCCAGCCCACACTATACAAAGCATGGAGGTGGCCTATGTGCCTGTGAGTGAATGTGGGGGTACCCACGAGGCTCCCCTTGAAAACACTCTATTAGTGAAGCTTTCAGGATACAAATGTCTCCAAAGGAAAATATTGATATTGTAGAGGAATTTATTTATATTAAAAAAATCTTATCAGCAAGTATTGGAAGGTCACATGCAGATACCATTTGCAAAACAACTAGCTTAGTCTTATTTATATCATATTTCACATGTGTACTATGCTCTAAGAATATAAAAACCAAACATTTCTCTCCAGGCCACTTATAAATAATTCTTAAAAAAATAAACTTTATGTAATTGCTCTTGAATTTTGGCATGAACATATATTCCTTAAAAATGACAATAAGAACTCATACTTTTCTATTTTTCCTTGGTGCCTACTTTAGCAAATGAACTTTACAGTTAACTACATTGAGGCAGCACCTGTGGCTCAAAGGAGTAGGGCACGGGCCACATATGCTGAAGGTGGTGGGTTCAAACCCAGCCCCGGCCAAAAAAAAAAAAAAGTTACAGTTAACTAAATTTTTTAACACAACTGGCATCCTTTCTTAAATGCCTTAATTATTAAAGAAAATAGCAGCTAAGCCATCCTCATTTTTCCTACAAAATAATGAAGTATTGTATATTATCATATATTCTTAGCATACACATGACAATAATAGATTCATAGTCTGATTTGGAAATATGTGACACTATAAAGAAAAAATTGTATTTCCTCCAGGTCTTTTTATCAATTAAAAAATAGTTGAGATTATAGTGTGTATCTTAATTTTTATGTTTTTAAAAATTGTAGGTTTTCGGGGGATTCTGGGAAGATGGCCGACTGGTAGCAACCCTGGTCAGAGGCTCCTGAGCAAAGGAAGAAAAACTTGTTGGAATCAGAATCTATGAAGCCAAAGACGAGGAGCTGAGCCCAGAAAGAAGTTCAGCAAGCTATAAATCCAAGGAAGATCATTTAAGAACATAAAATACAGGTACAAAGCGGGCCCCAGAACTGGTTACTAGAGCCGCCCCCCTCCCGCGGGTGGCAGGCAGGCACAGAGAAGCCCCCTGGGCCGGGCAGCCACAGAAGTACTTGCTAGAGCTTAGCGCACCCCCGCTGGTGGCGGCGGACGAGTCCCCCACTCTGGGAGGGCCTAGAACTGCTTGCTAGAGCCTTGCACCCCACGGGCAGCAGAGAAGAACCCCACCCCAGGGCTCTGGGCAGGTCCAGAACTGATTGCTAGAGCTGCAAGCTTCCTGCAGGCGGCGGGTGGCCGGAGTGGAGTTCCCCTGCTCCGGGCAGACACAGAAGTACTTGCTAGAGCTTAGCGCACCCCTGCCAGTGGGGGTGGATGACTCCCCCCACTCTGGGAGGACCCAGAACTGCTTGCTAGAGCTGTGTGCTCCACGGGCGGCAGAGTAGATCCCTGCTCCAGGGCTCTGGGCAGGCGCAAAACTGCTTGCTA
>NW_003852534.1:103865-105340 GCF_000181295.1 Otolemur garnettii | reverse complement strand
TGAAAACACCACACTGTACCCCCAAAGTGCATCAATGTACACAGTTACCATTCAATAAAAAAAAAAAAATCAAAAAAAATTGTAGGTTTTCCCCATTTTTAAAAAAATTATTTGTAAAAGAACTAAAGGTCAACCTTCCATTTGATCCTGCAATCCCCTTACTAGGTATCTACTCAGAAGAACAAAAATAATTTTACCACAAAGACACTTACATCAGAATGTTTATTGCAGCTCAGTTCACAATGACCAAGTCTTGGAAGCAACCCAAATGCCCATCAACCCATGAGTGGATTAACAAATTCTGGTATATATACCACAGAGTTCTATTCAGCCATAAGAAAAGATGGAGACTTTACATCTTTTATGTTTACCTGGATGGAGTTAAAACACAGTATTCATAGTAAAATATCTCATGAATGGGAAAAAAATGTACTCAATACTAATATGAAACCAATATACAAACAACTACATGCCCACACAAATGATAAAACACAAATATACTTTATCAAGGGGGTGGGAAGAGAAGGGGCAGAGGACGCAGGGAGGGCAGTTGGTGGGATCTCACCTAGGGTGCACAATATGAGGGTGTTCAGCATGCCCACTGGGTGAAGGGTTCTGCTACAACTGAACTTTACCTTAGAAGTGAAAACAATGTAACCTAAACATTTTGTACCCTCATATTAATTTGAAATAAAGATTCACTACAAAAATTATTTATAAAAGTAATTTTAATCATCACATTAGTGTCCCATTTTGCTCCACTTTCTAAATCACTTCTTATTTTCTTCCACATAGATTATTCCAGTTTCTTGCTGTTGTGTGTATGTCACGGCTGTGTGCATCCTTGTGCTTGTAGTTTTCTTGCAGCACTGTACTTGCCTAGAGAAATGTCTAAAATACCACGTCTAATGTTGTATGAAATTCAAATCTTTTGATATCTACACATATCATCGAATTGTTTCTTTAACAAGTTGTATAAATTTGTTCATCAGTGGAAACAGATATTTCCAGTGTGACATGTTTCTATAACATCACAAAGAACCTGCTTGCGGAGTTACACAGACACAGGTATAAAGATGAACACAGTGTGGGCTGTAGAATGATCCACTCAACACACATGCAGCTGAAACTGGTCAGCTGAAAGCTTTACCCTAAGGCGTTTTTAAATTTTCCAAACTAAAACTAATAACTCTGTTCATAACATAATACTCTGTAATGTTTTTGTCTTATATGATTTTTCTTTATTTATGCAAGTCAAATTTCTTTCTTAACATTGTTACTCTGATGAGACAGTGGCATGTATTTTCAAAATCCCGTATCTTTGATAAGTAGACCACACAATTCCATGCCTGCTGAAGAAATAAAAGCTCTCTTGTTTCTGTACTTTTTTGTTTGTTCATACATATTTGTTAATCTCTGACTTTTCCACTTTTTCCTAATTTCTTTCTTAAAATGGTCTTTTTTTTTTTTTTTTT
>NW_003852534.1:85478-103563 GCF_000181295.1 Otolemur garnettii | reverse complement strand
TTTTTTTTTATAAACTTACAGGTCATCTTTTAATTTTGAGGTGAGTTTAATTTCCACCAATTGTTTACATTTTGCCTCGTTTGCTTTATTGCCCATGTCCTTAATGAATTTTCATACATGTGCATATTAGTTTTTCTGAGCTGTTCGAGAGCCATTTGGAGACATTGGGTGACTTTAACCCTAGGTACTTGAGTGTCTATTTTTTTAAAGTACGAATTGAGGGGGAGGAAAATTTTTATCTACTACCGCATAACAAATGATCCTGAAACTTACTGGATCCAACTTTAGGATTCTGGGCAAGACATACCTGGGTGCTTCTGTCCACAGACTTTGCACAAATCTGCGGTCAGACCATGTCCTTTGACGAATGTGGAAGGCCCTACTCTCACATTCGCGCATAGCTGTGGGCATGACACCGTCCCGTTTTGCTGCCCCGTGAGCTGTCCCTTACTACGCCAGCCTGCGGGGGCCACTCACAGCACAATAGCCTCAGGAGAACTGGCGAGTAGAAGGACAGGGCATCCGGTGGACCCTCATCTTGGAAGACACATCCATCCCTTTTGTCCTATTTTTATTTGTTAGAAAGTCACTGGGCCCAGCCTACCCTGGCGTGGACTTCCCTGAGCCTGGGCACCAGGAAGATGGCTACAGGAAAGATGCGGCCAGCGTGGCGCTCCCCTCTCTCTGGAACCCCACAAAAAGCTGTTTGTTAGGTGCACCCCATCCTCCCCAGTCAGTCTGATTATGCAAGCTTTATGTCACAAAAGCAACAAAAACATAAACCAATAATGCTTTTAAGTATTTATGACAGGGACCCTGGAATCCAAATGTCCCCTAGATTGATCACATCCAAATTCCAGGAAAAGCTGGGATGCAAATCACGCTCATAGTAGTTTCTCTTCTCCAACCTGGAATGGTGAATATTTGGAAACAGTGGAATAATTTGCACATTTTCTTTAAATGATCTATCATCTTGCTCATTTTCCTTTATACCTAAATATGCAAAAGAAATCGAATACAACTAAATTCTGCAGTTCCTACTTGCTGACCTTCCTGTCTTCAGCTAGGTCAGAGTGTGGCTGCTTTAAGTTCGGTGTGGGGTAAGAAGGTGCCTGGTATGGGATGCTGGGCTGGAGTAGCTTCAGGGGACCTGCTGCGTCTGCTGTGCCCTCGGTTCTGAACCTCGACCTGGGACACTTCCGCACTGAGCTCAGCTTACTCTTTCCTTCCATTTATTCTTCTACTCTACAACCATTAGTGAATTCTTGAGCTAGGCACTGTGGGCTGACAGAGGAATAAGGTATCCCTGTTCTTCAACTGCTCTCCAGTTGGTGAGGGAAATAAGACCCCAAATGATTGTGTCACATGGTAGAAAATGTGACAGGGCTCGGCGCCTGTGGCTCAAGTGGCTAAAGCGCCAGCCACATACACCTAAGGTGGCGGGTTCAAATCCCCAGCCGGGGCCCACCAAACAACAATGATGGCTGCAACCAAAAAATGGCCAGGCGTTGTGGCGGGTGCCTGTAGTCCCAGCTACTTGGGAGGCTGAGGCAGGAGACTCGCTTGAGCCCAGGAGTTGGAGGTTGCTGTGAGCTGTGATGCCATGGCACTCTACCCAGGAGTATAGCTTGGGGCTCTGTCTCCAAAAAAAAAAAAAGTGTGACAGATGGTCACTTTTTAGATAGAGTCACAGAAAGGGGGTGCAAAGAGCTGAGTGGCCAGCACAACAGGTGCGCCACTCAGACCATGGCACTCCCCTGGCCCTCACCTTGCACCTGCGGCTCCCATTCCTGCCATGGCCTTCACACAGAGTTCCCAGGATTGAATAAGTCAAAGTACAGACTCCTTTCCCAGATCAGACATTGTACCACTTCACCCACAACACAGAAGGCAACACATGGGGTAATTCTGTCATTTTTATTGAACTGAAAAAAAATTAAGGTTCAGAAAAGTTATGTCCAAGCTCTGAAGACTGGTGCTTGGTGAAAGAGGCTTGTCAGATCCTTTCAGCTGTGCCCCTCATCCCCAGTGGAAAGGGCTGTTCCCAGGCTCTAAGGAGGCCAAGGGCCCAGAGAGATTCTTCTCGGAGTCAGAGGCCTCTAGCGAGAGAGCCTTTGTCAGACCAACATGTTAAAGGTGTGCCTATCTTTCTACAAAATACTGAATTGGGGAATTTATGACTCAGTAATGAAAATTTGATCTGGCACAACCCTAAGCCTGTGAGCTCTCAGGCCAAGATGGATTTGTTTTTCTAAAGCTGACAAATCTGGCTTGACCGTGGCTAGCAGGAATGCAACACCCAGAAAGGACCCTCGGTTTTGGAGAATTTTGTTTACATGACACTAAGCCCCAAGTGACCTTAAATTCTAAATAAAGTTTCCATGGGCAATTTATATAAGAGGCTTGTTTTTAAAGAAAATAAATTATATGACAGGTTTATTATATATTACAAACTAGACTGGTGAACATTTTACTCAACATTTAAAAACCTTTAATTAAGATCTTTCAGTACATAAAGCTTACATACCAAAATCTAGCAAAAATCTATAAAATCTAAACACAGTTCTAAAAGAAAGAAGTGACACATAACTTTACACACTGAAGCTTTCAGGATGGCTACACTGTGTTGGACATAGCACCATTCTATTCCCAGCTCACAAGGACTTTCAGAGCATGTCAGCCTACAAGCTGTGGTATTTGGCAAATGCTATCTGTTTTTATAAGGTGTCCAGAAAGCCAAGGCCATGACACCTAAAAAAGGTTAACACTAATTCCCTAGGTCTCCCCGTTTTGACTAACCCACTGGTGCAATATGGTATCATTGCATCACACTCAAGCAAAGTAACACCCACAGAATCTGAACTAGCCAGAAGGGAAACTCAGTGGTGACTTCCCCTCTTTATTCTACAAGGCATTAACATTTGGGATGGCAATGCAGAATCAGTGTTTTGGGAGGTGGCAGGGGCCGTGCATGGAAAGTCCTCTGCAGCCTTCAACATGGGGAATGAGATAAGGCAGGTTTCTGTTGAAGGTGCTGTTTCTCTAGTGGAAGTATCTGTTGTTGCAGAGGAGGCTTAAAAGCGGGGAGGGGATGGGAATTTTGTGCAAACTTCACTGGGGCTGCATAAACAGAGGCGGTGATGTTTTATGTCTCTTTGATCTTTTCCAAGGACTCTGGCTGGAGTGCGCTGCTCTCTAAGAGAAGCCATGACACAGTGGTGTTTTTGGTTTGCAGCAACGTCTTTAATCACCACATGAATATTTATAAACTACTGGGGCCAGAATGTATGAAAGCTGCTCTGCAGGAGCCTTCCCTCCAGCCACTGTGCACATTTGCTTCTTTCTCATGCAGCTGTTTTTACTTCCTAGGAACTGAAGGCAGAAATGGAGAGGAAGTAATATGTCTGCTTGTGTCACAGAAGCACCCTTGGTTCTGAGCGAGCTCGCTGAGTTGTGCTGTGTGAGCCAGGCTGGGCTGCAGGAGCATGTGAGGGACAGAGTGCAGTCACCTGACCTTGGCTGTCCTCCAGACACCCTGGTGCACTCTTGCCCTTGGCATGTGTGGCACAACTGGTGATTTAGTCTCCAGAAACATCTTACAAAAGTCTTTCCCTAACTGTATTTTTATGTAGGTATAAATTCATTTTAGTGTCTTAACATGGACATTTGTACAGTTTTCTGGGCCATTGCTTCTAAGTGAGATTTGACTGCTGCACATCTGGAATACTTCAAGTTTATCCTTCTTGGAATCAGTGTCATGAATGTTTTCCCTCTGGGTCAGTTCAAGACTCTGCTGTCAACATGATGTTCTATAATTACACGGGTCCACAAAACCCTCAACTCACTGACATGTGTTTCTGTATTTAGGTGCTGTAGGCTTTCCCTCTGGGTATTACCCTCTATTCTGCCGCTCTTGGATCTTCCCAAGGTTTCACCTTGGCCAACTGTACTGGAAGGAGAGAATGAGGGATTAGTCGATCTGAACTCTGCTTCCTTTTACATCAATTAATTACAAAATTTAAGCTGTGTTCAAGCAGACAGCTTTATTTATTTGGTCTTCAATTTCTCAATATTAAAAATTTTTAGATATGTTAATAATTATAAGGTTGTTTAAAGATCAACCAAGCTATATATATCAATGTGTTTCAAAAACTTTAAAGCTCAATAAAAATGTTATTGAAAATGTCAATAAAAATGTAAGAACTTGCTATTATTATATGATTATCACTAAAGTTTGCCACTCCTCCATCTTTCTTGGTTGCTGGCCTAGATATTCAATCAATTCTGTTTTCTTGTTATTTTTTAAAACTATATTAAACATGTGAAGTTGCTGATATTTGAATATATTGCTGATGTTTAACCTATAAGAGTGGCTATTTTGACTGGCTTTTTTTTTTTTTTTTGAGACAGATTCTCACTTTCTCACCCTTGGTAGAGCACTGTGTCACAGCTCACAGCAACCTCCAGCTCTTGGGGCTTAGGCGATTCTCTTGCCTCAGTCTCCCAAGTAGCTGGCATACAAGTGCCCACCACAACGCCCAGCTATTTTTTGTTGCAGTTTGGCCGGGGCCAGGTTCAAACCTACCACCCTTGGTATATGGGGCTGGTGCCCTACTCACTGAGCCATAGGCGCCACCCTGGCTTTTACTTTTTTGTTTGTTTGGTTTTTGTTTTTGTCTTTTTTTATTTCAGATTAATATGAGGGTGCAAGTGATTAGGTTATAGTCTTTGCATTTGTTAGGTAAGGTCCCTTTTGTAGTTATGTCTTACAACACCAGGAGGTGTGCCATGTACCCCACACTGTGCCCATCAGGTGGGGGCACACACAAAAAATATGGAATGCTTCACGAACTTGCCGGTCATCCTTACGCAGGGGCCATGCTAATCTTCTCTGTATTGTTTCAATTTTAATATATGTGCTGGCAAAGCAAACACATCAATGGCTTATTCTAGTAATCGCAAACATATTGAGAGCTGGGCATGGTGGTATGCAACAGTAATCCTAGCTGCTTGGCAGGCCAAGGCAGAGTTAAAGACTAGCTGGACAGCATAGCCAGACCTCACCCTAAAAAATAAGTCAAAGTGACAGTATTTGTATGGTGAAAACCCAAATAGTACCAGTAAGTGAATACTGATATAAAACCCTTATTTCTCATTTTGTTAGAGTATAAGTTTCTTAAAAAATTGTACCTTCTGGTGTACCTTGGTATCTTTTTTCTATCTGGATGTGGTATCCCTTAATTGTTCATGTTTAAAACCATGAGTGGAATCTGTGCTGTCAAAGGTAAGCTTGTGTAGGGGGTTTGTTTTGAGGAGTTACACTAGAGATTGTTATGCTAGAGATTTCCTGAATGTTAGTGAGTGATGTCTTTGGTCTGAGCTATTTCATTTCTCTTGAAGGCGGGTGCTTGGTTGTTGGCAGTCTAGTCACTGGTTGCCTGAGGGGTGGGGGCAGCAGGGACAGGTGAGATGGGATAATTAGGGCCGACTATTCAGTGCGCAGTTTTCAGACACCTGTTTCAATTCTCCTCTGCACCTCACCCCACAGACTGTGACTCCTTTCCTAAGTTGTGCTTATTGTCGACCTCCTCCTGTCTCTGCAGACCACTCCTTCCACTCTCCCTGATGGGTAATCATGGTGGTTTGGGGGAAAGGGAGACAGTGTGGTGAGTGCTTTTTTTTTTTTGCAGTTTTTTTGGCCGGGGCTGGGTTTGAACCCACTACCCCTGGTATATGGGGCTGGTGCCTTACTCCTTTGAGCCACAGGTGCCGCCCCTAGTGAGTGCCTTTAACCTGAAAGGCCTTTTCTTGTAGCTAGCACGGTTTGAAAAGGGGCTTAAAAATATTCAGTGACTCAAACTTTGGGGACAATTTGAACATCTTAAGGCACCAAGTTATTGAGTTTTGGGGGGAGAATAATTATTTAATATCTGCCTTGTTTTAAATATGCCAGGTTTGCAAAGTATAAACTCATAACTACTCTTCAATTCCATTATGAAGGTGAGATCAAATCTTTGAGACAAAATTTATTCTGTCTTCATAAATGACGATATTGTACTTTGAAAACTCATATATTATTTGGAATTTTTTACATATTTATTTGATTTGTTGAACTTTTGTGTAAGGGAAATGGCCTGACATTTGTCCTATCATTCCTATGAAACACTTAGCAGGGGGCACAGGAGGAGTGAGGAGTTTTTTACAGGTAAAAAGGAGAAGGTGTTATCATTGTGGCCCTTTCATAGAGGAGCAGCCAGATTCAGAATTTTTTAAGTAGCCGATTTTTTAAAACCAGACTGAGGGGCCAGGCAAAGTGGCTCACACGTGTAATCCTAGCACTCTGGGAGGCTAAGGCAGGTGGATTGCCCTGAGCTTACAGGTGCGAGATCAGCCAGAGCAAGAGGGAGACCCCATCTCTAAAAATAGCCGGGCATTGTGGTGAGTGCCTATAGTCCCAGCCACTTGGGAGGCTGAGGCAAGAGAACCGCTTGAGCCCAAGAATTTGCTGTGAGCTATGATGCCACAGCACTACTAAGGGTGACAAGTGAGATTCTGTCTCAAATAAATAAATCCAGACTGAGATTTTCTGTTTTATAATTAGTTTTTCTTTCTGTTATATCTTATATTCCATCCTTCTGTATGAATTTCTTTGCTAAGGCTAATTATGAAGCTCAGCTCTCATGTGCTAAACATACATTCATTTTCCCCACCCTTTATTGCTACAGAGTATACAAGTGATTTTGAGGGGGTCCCCCACCGCGATGGCCCACAGCACCTAGCAAATTGGGTGCAGTCAGGTGCGCTCACCGGCCTGGGGCCTCCCTTAGCCTCCCACAGTCCCAGGAGGCCCTCTGGTGGCCAAAATCATGCACCAGGCACCAGTCAGACTGGAGACAAGAGAAAGGTCCATCTTCCTAGCTGGTGTCCCTAATTTGGGCTCCTTATTCCTCTTCTGTCAAAACTCCACTACTTTCAGATAAAGTAAAATGAAAGTAAAGTGAAAATGATCCACTTAGTTTAGTGATCTTTTATAGGCTGTATACCTCTGTGATTATCTGAGCCAGTAGTTTTCAAATAGAGTGCAGGGCTTCATAGCCTACAAATGTTATATTTAAATTCTAGCTAAGATAGTTTAATTACTGTATTTTCCCATTCTAGGGCATGTTTCTTTACACTTTAATTTTTGTGAAGTTAGCATGCATCTTATACTTGATATACTGCATTTAGTATGATGTCTCTTCTGTACCTTTGAAAAATTATCAATAAATTAGTGGTGAATTTTCATTAAATAGTGTCTCAGAGGTAAGAGCATATAAGCTACAATCATTAAATATTCCACAATATTTAGAGGCAGTAAGGTCATATTTCTTTTTATAAACCAAATTACAACCTGGGGAAACTCCTACATGTCAAGATATGGGAATTCTAATTTACAGAAGTTTAACGTTGTGTGGACATAATATGGGGGACTCAGGTGTAGGACCCTGTGCTCCCACCCTCCTTTCTCTCTGCCTTTGCTATGACCAGGCATGCTGGTCCTCCCCTTTGGGGGGTGGGAGGGCCACTGTCCTGCTGTGGGAGTGGCCCCACAAAACCCTGTGTATGGCTCCACACAGGCTCCAGGGCACAGGCAGAGCCTGCCCTCCCCCAATCTTCACTTTGTCTCCCCCTTGGCTGATACATATTAACCCCTTAGATGATTCTAGATCTCCCCAGAAAAGACCTTGGTGAGTGTTGTGTGGGCAAATCCTTTTCTCCCTCAACCCCTAAAGACTCTGTCTTGTGTGTATGTAAGAGAAGATGTTTATGTGTGAGAGTGTGTGTGTGAGAAAGAAAGAGAGAGAGAGGGGGAGACAGACAGACAGACTCCTAAACTGCAGAAGTGCTTCTCAGCCTGTGGGAAATGGGAAAAGAGATTCTTTCCTGGCATGTCTAATGCACACACAGAAAGGACGTGAATTAGTACTTTTTCTACCAATTGCATCTATAACTTTAGCATTTAAAAGTTATAACAATCGGCTCGGTGACTGTAGCTCAGCAGCTAGGGCATCAGCCTCGTACACCGCAGCTGGAGGGTTCGAATCCAGCCTTGTCCTGCCAAGGAACAATGACAATTACAACCAAAAAGTAGCCGGGCATTGTGGCGGGCACCTGCTGTCCCAGCTACTCGGGAGGCTAAGGCAAGAGAATTGCTTAAGCCCAAGAGTTTGAGGTTGCTGCGAGCTATGATACCACAGCACTCTATCCAGGGCAACAGCTTGAGACTCTTTCTCAAAAATAAGTAAATAGGCTCAACGCCTGTGGCTCAAGTGGCTAAGGCGCCAGCCACATACACCTAAGGTGGTGGGTTTGAATCTAGCCCGGGCCTGCCAAACAACAATGATGGCTGCAACCAAAAAATAGCCGGTATTGTGGCCAGTGCCTGTGGTCTCAGCTACCTGGGGAGGCAGGAGACTTGCTTGAGCCCAGGAGTTGGAGGTTGCTGTGAGCTGTGATGCCATGGCACTCTACCCAGGGGGACAGCTTGAGGCTCTGTCTCAAATAAATAAATAAAAATAAAATAAAATAAAAATAAAAATGATAATAAATTTAGAAGCCATGGCCATGCAAATGTGTCATAAAATGTGCCATCAATGAAATAATCAAATATGCCAATCAAACTTGCCTTCTCCCAAACCATGAAATAAATTCCTCCTCCCATCTCCATGCACATATTTAGTATTTTTCACAAATGTACCATTGAATGGGAGTTGTAGAAATTTTTTATTTTGACTACAGTCCTTCCATGTACGATTATACAAGGAAGCATACTGCTATAACATATGTGCATTGCCATATCCAATTAAATGTGGACTGTGGCCCATTTGTTCACGCATGTGTGTTTATGATTTAACAACTAGTTTGCCACGCAGGAATTTGTCTGTTCCTTTTCTGGCTTACCTATTTATAACCCAGAATGTGAGAAGTGTTAGTTCTTTGTAGTTATTTAGCTTTAAGATGTAGTAAACTGATCTAGAATCTTTGAAGAAAAATAGTAGGAAAATTTTAAAGGGTTTCTTAAAATTATAAGTAAAGATATTCTTAAAAACTATTGTCCTTTGAACTACTCATCTCTCTACATAAGGATTTATCAATAACACAAAAATAAAAGAAAAAATGAAAGTTAATTGGAAACTTAGTGCAATATAAAAGTGTAATCTTTACATTTTCCTTATTTCTTTTATCATACCTAAATCCTATAATTGAACTCATGAAAATTTTTATATTAATAAAATCCTCATTTATCTTTTGTAACGTTTGAGTTTATTTGTATATTTTTATTTAATAAAGAAAAAAGTTTTTACTGTTAAAAAAAATTTTTAAAACACAGATCACCTACACCCTTCACTTCACAAGAACCATAACCTCAAGCGTTCACCGAACACCAGTGCATGTCGGCTTATGGTCCAGATGCCTTTGGATGAGTCACACTAAATTAATAAGTGCATTTTAAAATATGTATAGATTAATCCGCAAATATCTAAGCCTGTGGAATGTGTAAAATAAGATATTTTTGAACAGAAGATACAGCATTTCAAGGCAAGTTTCAATGCATTCCTCTTTCTGGTCAGCAGAGCCAGTGTCACAGCAGGTACCACAGAATGTACCACTGAAGAATGTACCATTGCCTTAGTGTTCAGATGGGGATGCCAAAGGCTTCCAGGAGGAAAAACACAGGTTGAGTCTAAAATCCATTATTGAAATTTCTTAATGATTCTGAGAAGAGGTTCAGCAAGCACAAGTGTGTCCGTACAGTCTTTCTGCATTGTGGACATGAACTTGGGCCCTGGTGATACACCACAGTCATAACTTGTAGGGAGATTAGCTAAGGGAAATTTATATTAATGCGTTTGCATTAAACTTGCTCAATTCTGAAAAATGAGAAATACTTAGTTAAGTAATATTCTTAAATGAAGGTAAAATAGTTCAATTGATTTTATATACTTACTTCAGTTATTGAAATATCTCAGCTATATTTTTTCTTACAAGCAACCACATATGCACTGCCCCACTCCCATTTCAGAAAGTGAATAGTAATTGAACCACATTGTATTCCTTCTAGAAAAATATTTATTCAATTGACTAAAGCGTGCAGTTTACATCCAGGCTCACTCTTTGTTCTACCCTGGAGGCATATTAACAACTCTGCCTGTGTGCGCCCTGTGCAGTGTGTTCACTCACAGCGGCTGGTGTCCCAGCATCCCCTGTGTGGCCCTTGTTTGTCCCTCACTTTCCCCATTCCCTGGCAACCACTGATCATTTTACTGTCTATATAGTGTTGCATTTTCCAAAATGTCATATATTTGGAATCATACAGTTTGTAACCTTTTCCGACTGGCTTATTTCACTCGGCAATGTGCAGTTTTGGTTCTTTGATGTCTTTCCATGGCTTAGTAGCTCATTTCTTCTTATCACTGAACAACATTCCACGACTGGATGCACCACAGTGTATCTACCCAGCTTCTGAAGGAAATCTTGGTTGCTTCCACTGTTGGGATATTATGAATAAAGCTTCTATAAACAAAATGCAAGTTTTTGTATGGATAATCAACCCAACTGGCCAATAACTAGGAGCACAATTGCTGGGTCTGTGGTTAGACTGGCTTACCTTTGTAGGAAACTGCCAGACTTCCTCCAAGGCAGCCGCCTCATTCTGCATCCCACCAACAGAGCCAGAGTTCCTGCTGCCCCTTGTCCTCACCAGCATTCAATGGGGTCAGTCTGTGGATTTGGGGCATTCTAATAGGTGAGTAGTTGTACTTTATTGTTTCAACTTGCAATTTCTTTATCACATAATATTGAGCATCATTTCAGATGTTTGGTTTAGAGAAGTGTCTGTTTGGGACTTTTTCCCATTTTTAATTGTGTGGTTTTTTCCCTCATTGTTGAATTTTAAGAGTTCTTTGCCTGTTTTGGATGTAAATCCTTAATCAGATATGTTTTCTAAATATTTTCTCATAGTCTGATTTATCTTTTCATTCTTTTTTTTTAAATTTTCTCTTTTATTTTAGAGACAGAGTCTCACTATGTGGCCCTCAGTAGAGTGCTGTGAAGTCACAGCTCACAGCAACCTCCAACTCCTGGGCTTAGGCTATTCTCTTGCCTTAGCCTCCCGAGTAACTGGGACTATAGGCACCCACCACAACACCCGGCTATTTTTTTTCTTGCAGTTTGGCCAGGCTGGGTTTGAACCGGCCACCCTGGGTATATGGGGCTGGCGCCCTACTCACTGAGCCACAGGTGCCGCTCTATCTTTTCATTCTTTTAGCGGTATCTTTTGTGAAACAAATTTTTTTCATTTTAACTAAGTCTAACATCAATTTTTTTTCTGGATCAAATTTTGGTGTTATATCTAAAGTTATCATCAAACCCTAGGTCTATGTTTTCTCTTATGCTATTTTCTAGAAGTTTGGTAATTTCCCATTTACCTTTAGGTCTGAGATCCACTTTGCATGTGGGTGACTGGTTGTTGCAGCACTGTGTGTTGAAAAGACCATCCTTCTTTTCTACTGGTTTGCTTTTGTGCCTTTGTGAAAGATTGGTTGTCTCCATTTGAGTCTATACACCGGCCCACTATTCTGTTTCATTCATCTATTTGTCTTCAAATTAAAAAAAAAAACAAAACTAATTGCCACCCTAATTTGTTTAAGAGTTCCCATTTATAAATAGAAAAGTAGAAATTAATGCCCTGTCTTTGAGGATAGAAGTTTCATTGAATACAATGAGTGGAATAAGGCCGGGCGAGGTGGCTCACCCCTGTAATCCCAGAACTCTGAGAGGCTGAGGCAGGTGGATTGCTTGAGTTTACAGGTTCAAGACCAGCCTGAGCAAGAGTGAGACCTCATTCTAAAAATAGCCAGGCATTGTGGCAGGCGCCTATAGTCCCAGCTGCTTGGGAGGCTGGGGCAAGAGAATCTCTGGAGCCCAAGAGTTTGAGTTTGCTGTGAGCTATGATGCCACAGCACTCTACTGAGGGTGACAAAGTGAGACTCTGTCTCAAAAAAAAAAAAAAAAGAAAGAAAAGAAAAGAAAAGAAAAAGAAAGAAAACAATGAGTGGAATTAATTATAATCTTAAGGTAACATGAATGATGGAAGAATGTGATCGTAGTGGTAACAAATTCTTTAACTAGTAATAATAATGACCGGGTAATTCATTGCAATATGTTTTCTTTCTGTAATTTCTACTCTGCTTTTCAGCAGGTAATTAGCAGTCCCTTTTGTGTTTTCTTCATTCAAGGATTTCTGTGGGGTAGAAAGCAGATATGTATAATAAAGAGAGAGAGAGAGAGAGGGAGAGAGCGTGCGCAATTTTCCAAGGCTGGGAATAGTCAGATCTCCATGGTCCTGAGGAAGATGAAGATAGAGACAGGTGCCCAGAGTTCCCAGCCTCACCTGGTTCCCCTTGTCTGTGACATACCAGAAGAGGGAACTGCTGGACTTTGGGGAGCCCCTGTAGAACTGGAAAGTGAGGAAATGAGCAATGACAATTCAAGTGATTGTTAAAGGTGCTTCCTCCACTGTTGGCAGCCACAGGAGTCTTTTGCTTAGTGTACAATTCTGGCACCCCAAAAGTGGAGTGAAATATTCTACCATGCAGAGGTAAGGGTCAGAACTGAACTGATTAGGAAAAAATAGACACCCCGCCAACTTCGTCCCCACCCACGTTTACCTACGTGAGTTTGCAAGTGGAGAACTACACTGCAGCTCTAGGCAGTGAGTCACTGGTGCCCCTCGTGGTCAGCCGTGGCACAGCACAGAGCAAGGCGCCTGCCCATCTTCACAAACCACTGAACTTTCAGCTCCCTGGTTGGGGAATTGGTGATACAGTGTAGGTGGTCACTTCCAGTGACTTAGATTGTTCAGTTTGACTGAATATCTAATTCTATGTATATTACCGATAAAAGGTGATTTATTGTGTTTTGAAAAAATATAAAGCATATCTATTTTGCTAGCAAATCAGAAGTTCTAACACTATTGGAAGCATGAGTACAGGTTATGATGATGAGCTTTTCATGAGATTGAATCTATATCAAACTGAACCAGTAACTCAAGCCACATGAGCAAATGAGACACTAAACATTCAATTTTAAAAAGTTCCTTTTAAGGTCATAGCAAGAACTCAATATATTTAATTCTCATTTCCAAGAAGGCAGTGATTTTCAACCCGTGTGCCACAGCACACTAGTGTGCCATAAAAATTTTAAAAGATCATTAACTAAATTATTTTCAAAATAATTTTAAGGCACAGCAAGTATATTCTTTTTTTCCTTTTTTTTTTGATCAACATAATTTAAGTGTGCCACGGAAGTTTAACTATAGGTTCAAGCATGCCATGAGATAAAACAGGTCGTAAAATGCTGCACTAAGGGACTGCATTGGGATCTTTGGAGGTAGTCATTCAATTCAAGGGGCATTTATTTAATGCCATCTCTGTGCATGACATCCATCAGAAGCAGGATGTCTGTGTTTAAAAGAGACTTGCCTGTGACTCTAAGTCACAATTTTGCACAACTAACACATATTTCAAATATATATCAAATATATATCAGATGCGTAAATAGAACTGATCTAGTAGTTCCAATTTTAAAAATTGGAAAAAAGTCAACATGAAGCAAAAAAAGTATTTTTTTTGAATTTTAAGGTAATAAGATTAAATAAGCATACTAACTAGACATACTGTTTAAATACAACTGCAACCTGCTATTTTTAGACTTAAGTAAATCATAGAGCCTTAAAGTTGAACAAGACTCTGGCGTTAGAGCTTTAGACTAAAACCTGAATTTTTATTCTAAACATTGTGGGGTTTTATCCAGAAATACAGATTTTCCTGGGCCTGAGAACTGTAAGAAATTTCACTTGGGATCCTCTTGTGGTGACCTGTGTGAGCCATCATCAGTGCAGCAAGAGCTGGCAGAGAGTTCAAGTAGCTTTTACATGTCCAAACAGAGTCCAGTAATATGTATCTGGACCTGAGCTCAGGCCTTGCTAGAGGCATCTGAGTTAGACTTATCACTACTCATACCCTCTTGGAGAAAGTTCAGAGGGCGACCAGCCTGTCCAGGTAGTAACATAGGGCGCTTCCTCATGTGGGGCTGAAGTTGATCTCTCTCCAACATGAACCCACTGACTTTATTTTTTCCCCACTTCAGCCACAGACAATAAGGCCATGTGACTGTTCCACATGGCTATGCATTAAGTCTGTGGATGGCTACCTGCTCTAACTCTAAGAAGTGCCACTGTGTGTCCTTCTGAAAAGTCAGACATCCAACTGCATCATGAAGCATCCATTTCATTGGGGAAAATATAGTGAAATCAGATTTAAACCATGTAAATACAAATTTGATTTGTTGATATGTTGCTTTTTTCAAATTTTTACCATGATACTCATCAGTCATATTTGGGGGAGGCAATATATTAAAAATGAAAACCCATTGTTTTAAAATACATGAAAATAAGGAAAAAGAAAAGTTCATCAACCTTTCAAGATATTCCAGTAGGCTAAAGATTCCCCAGGTAGAAGAGTCAAGAAGGAAATACAGTCTCTTCCAAATTTCCTTTGCATTTACTGTGAAAGAAAGCACAGTCTTTGCACAAATCAAATTTTGATTTACTTTCTTGACTAGTAATACATCCCATAGTAGCATTGTGAATGACATCAACCCTTCCCCAAAGTCTTATTTGTTAAAGATTTTAGAAGGCCAAAGCACTAAGCAGAAATAGCAGATTTATAGCCTGAAGGAATTTCATTTCACCAGAACGCTTATCTCATCCTCAGGAGATAGTAAATTATGTAGTGTTATTACTTTAATTTAAATTGGGGTTTTTTTGCTTTTTTGTTTTTTCTCTATTGCAGTTTTATGATTTTTAGAACATGGATTTCACGCTTGTTAGTCCTGGGCAACAAGTTCGAGGAATAGGAAAGAAAATGACAATTAAAACTTTGTGAAGTGAAATTTACTCCAGCAGGAGACAGGGCCCAACTGTGCACCTGCAGCCCCCTCAGAGCGTGGCATCAAATATGAGGGACTGAGGGAGTTGTCACCAGGAATTCTCATCTGCAGAGAGACTCTTAACAGGTCAGGGGTAAGTGGAAGGTCATTACACAGACGCGCCTGCCAGGATTCCCACTGGAAAGAGGGCACCTTGGAAGAGTGTAACAAAGGCATGATCCTGGCTCAGGAATCCACTGGATACTTGTGCAGGCACCAAATTTACACTCCGGGAGAGCAGGAAGGGGTCCCGGGAGCATTCAAGGTGGGGGCAGAGGGCTGCTGGAAGCAGCAGCCTAAGCACAGAGGGGCCAGAGAGACAACAGCTTGTCCCTGCACCCTGGTCCCCTGCTTGGGTCTCCTCTAAGTAGCTTAACCAAAGGTCAAAGGTCAAGAATGCTTTGGGGGAATACAGCCGCTTAATTAAAGGTCAAAGGTCAAGAATTCTTTGGGTGGGGGGGGATACAGCAACTGGGGTGGGGTGTGCTCTAAGCACCTACCTTATGTGAGGGGTCCTGCGTGCTCTGCCTCCAAAGTAGGAGCAGCTAGGACTCTTTTTCCAAAAAAGTGACTATGGGAAGATCATTGCATAAAAAGCACTGCTTTATGTTAGCTGAATTACATTTCATTCTGGGGAAAGAAATTATGTTTTGGCTTTTATATATCTTGGCCTAATTTAGTGGGCATCTACTCTATTCAGATCCACTTTAACCAATCAAATTAATTATACATGTTCCCCAATTCAAAATAAGATTACTCAATATAGACTGAATCATTCTTGTTCATAGTATTGTGAGAGAGTAATGGGTGTTTTTGAGATCCACCCATTTTGCTAAAATGATCTCCTAGGATTTGTTTCCTTGATATGTGGTTGTCGTCATTTTTTCCTACCACTTCAACTGCTCTAAGGTCTGCATTTCCCAAGGGTCTGATGGGAACTGTACTGTGAAGCAATGTGGACCCAGCAATAGAAAAGGACAAGAAAAAAATCGACACTAAACAGTCTGCACAGAAGTCTGGCTTCTGCAGCTCTCGGCCACCTGGTCTCGTTTCTGTCGAAGCAGGGGGAGGCACAGTCCTGCCTATTCGGATGCAAACCCGCCATGCGCAGCGACCCTGCACTCCTGCTCTGGGCGCTCCTGAAGATGCCCCTCCCACTGAGTCTCCGGGAAACCCTTGTGAGCCGCCACCAGTCACTGTGCTACTTCAACTGTTTCTAGATGGGTCCCTTGCCTACCCGCGGTAGGTTCCCTCCAAAACACCCACCCTGCCAGGCCACATTCTTTCCTGCCCCTGTGGAAATTCATATTCCACCTCAATGGTAAGAGAAATCTTTCTTGCATGAGATAAAATAAGCGGAGTAACCCCTTCACTCCATCCCCGGTGTCATCTGGTGTCTTCTTGCTTTGCATTTTCTGCAGAATGCTCATAAAGTCTCTAATTGGAAAATATTTGCGCTACATATGATCTGCTAAATTTTTAAAATTTCTTCTATTCTTCTGGATACTGACTTCTGTATCTCTGGATGTGGTTAAGCACTCCTAGTGAGTGCTCTGGGTTGAGCTGTGAGAACTGCCTGGTCCAAGACTGATATCCTGTTGGTCGGGCTCCAGTAAAGCCTCATGGCTGAGGCCAAGTGTTTAAGATCTGATAGGACAACAAATTGTTGAATCATGTCACCAGGCCACCTCACATAAGCTGCAACTTCAAGGCTAGGAACTCAGTCCCAGGTCACACCTGCAGAGCCTGTGGCAAATCACCCCAATAAGATGCAGGAGTTCCTTTGTTAGTTTGACAAGGTCTTTAACTATGTTGAGATATAATATCACATATACAGATTGTATAGCCACTCCATATATCATGAACCATTACCTTAAATTGTTATTTATTTAGTTAGTTGGGGTTTTTTGATGTCTTACTTTCCCAATTAGAATTCTCTATTCCTAGAGATTACAACAACAAGTGGAAAATAGTAATTCCTTAACAAACATTTGTGAAATAAAGAAAAGAATAAAAGACAAGATACAGTGAGAGCACATTTTTATGGCTTTGCCCCTTCAATCTTTTTTTTTTTTTGTATATAAATAAGAGAAAATGAAACCATGTAAAACAATTTTCAAAAATTTAATATGTGTATATTTTTCAAGATACAAAAAGTTTCTAATATATTGTTGAATAAAGAAAGCATATTTAAGTATATACAATTACATTATCATCTCATTAAGGTACATTGTGTGTCTACATACACAGATGTCTTCAAAGATGTTCGCCAAAAATTAACAGGGATATGTTGAGGTGGTAAAATTTTAAGTGAGTTTTTCTTTCTTTGTATTTGATTATAATTTTTTGTTTTTTGCAATGATATGCAAATTTTTATTTAAAAATAAAAGATATGATAGAATTCCACCTCTGGTATAGGAAGGAAAATTCAAACTCTTCAACAGAAACTATAAATTCTGAATATAAAACATAAACACACCTATGTGAAAACTCTGAGCAGTCAAAAAAGCTTTTGATGAGTAAAAAATGTGAAAAAAATCAGCACAATGTAAGTTTTCATTTTTGTTTCATTGGCCTATAGGATGGCCATGAATATAGTGTAGTTCATGGTTGGTGAAACTTCAAAAAACATGTATTGCCTTTCTGGCTTGAGAAAGTGACAATGGCCCCTGGGAAGGGAAGGCGAGTCCAGGAGAGAAGTCAGAGAGGCATGTTCTCATTCTGCTGTAAACACTGCCCAGGTCTTTGGCTAATGTGCATGGTGCGGGCAGGGCAGCCTCAATGCAATGTGCAACTACGCTGAGGAACTAAATTAATATTTGAGTCACTGCCCATAGCAGGCGAGTTTGTAATTGTTGAAGGAGGATAGCAGAATCCAATATCCACAGCAGAATATTCACAATGTCCAGGATATGTTCCAAAATTATTCAAAATATGAACAACTAGTAAAATAAATTCATTCTGGCTCGGCGCCTGTGGCTCAAGCGGCTAAGGCGCCAGCCACGTACACCTAAGGTGGCAGGTTCCAATTCCCAGCCCGGACCCGCCAAACAAC
>NW_003852534.1:82283-85320 GCF_000181295.1 Otolemur garnettii | reverse complement strand
AAAAAAAAAAAAAAGAAAAGAAAAGAAAAGAAATTCATTCTTTAGGAAAAAGACAATCTAGAAAAGGACAATCCAAGTGAAGTCTGCAATATGGTAGAGTAGGGAGACACAAGCTTTAGTCCTCCAACAAAAACCAATTAGACAGATATCCACAAGAAAATAGCCCCAGGAAAGCTCAAAGTTGCAGTTAAGAGCCTGAAGAGTGGAGTAAAGAAATGGAGAATAATGGCATAGAAAGGATTTCTGGGAGATCAAGTGAACAGAGATGTCTACAAGAAGGGTAGAAAGAAGAAGGGCAGGGACTTTCATATCCCTGAAGACTGGTATGGCCCCAGTCCTCAAGGGTTTGCTCTGCAGAGGACAAAGGCAGCTTTTCCCCTGAGGTACCCAACAGCCATCACTGCCATAGACACCTCAGAAATGGAGATACAGCTATTCTTCTACCCTAAGAAGGAGCCATTATTGTGTCATCCTAGTACTGGGGCCATGACCCTCTGAACCCTGCATGTGTCCTGGACCCTGGAAATAGCTGCTCTTCTCATTCACATGCTTCAGACTCTGGTCCAATGGCCACACCATGTACTACCATGCCTCAGATGCCAGAGCCACTGCCACTGTGAACTAGCCCTGCCCTGTGTTCCAGAGCCTTGGTCACTTTGGATGAACTTGCACTCTGGACCCTGGCTCCCTCACTGCCCTGTGAACACCTGGGCCTTGGACATAAGGCCCGCTGCCACAGTGAATTAGTCCACACCTCAGACTACGGAGCCATTACTGCTCTGAGTGTTCCCATGTTCTGTGTAAAACCGTGACATCAAAAACATAGAATATACTGCTGTGGCACCTGCTACATTGCTGATGCTGTGAATCCCTGCCCTTTTTTGTTCTATCCCTCGGAAGACATTTCCATTTGTTTGATCATAGAAAATCCTTTCTATGCAGTTATTGTTCATTTTTTTACTCCACTGTGTTGCTTTAGGCTCTTAATTGTTCCTTGAGTTCTCCCAAGACTATTTTCTATTGTGGAAAATATGTGTGTAGTGGGTGTCAAAGTGAAGAATGTTTTTAAGCAATCAGAAATAGACTGTTACAAACTATTTAAAATAGACTGTTACGTTATGTGTAAGCATTATAGTAACCACAAAGGAAAAAACCTATCATACATACACAAGAAATGGAGAGAAAGGAGATAAACCACACTACTACAGAAAATGATCAAACTAGCAAGGAAGACAGCAAGCCAGGAACAAGGAAAAAAGAATCCACAAAACAGTGAGAAAACAATAAAATGTTAATACAATAGCCCCTGTTATCTGTAGGAAATACATCCCATGATCCTCACTGGATGTCTGAAATATCAGGTAGCATAGACCCCTCACCCTGACCCTCAATTAGAATTTGTTTCTGCTCGTGTCTTCCACCCACAAATTTAATGCCTTTTCCTTCTTAACTAAGAATGTATTTATCTGATCTCCCCAGAAAACGTATGGTGCACTGTGGCCCTCACTATTGCAGTCTGAGGTAAGACAGCAAACCCAGTACACATTTTCTTTTTCTTCTTCACAATCCAACAGACAGACTGGTTCTTACCATAGATCTTAGCAACTCTGACTCCTGTCCTTCGTATTTCACCTCAGTTATACTTCCTCAAAGAAATCTCCTTATTTGCCCTAGATAAAATAACATGCAAAAGAAATGATAATAATAAAATTGAATACTTACTTTACATTGCATATAAAAGTCAACTCAAAATTCATTAAAGACTTAAACATAATACCTAAAACCATAAAGCCCCTATAAAATGGAAGAAAGACTCCATGACATTGGTCTTGGCAATGAGCTTTTGGATGTGAACCAAAAACACAGGCAACAAAAGTAAAAGTAAATGGAACTACATAAACTGAAAAGTCTTTGCACAGCAAAAGAAACAATAAAATGAAATGGTAACCCACAGAATAGGAGAAAATATTTCTAAACTGTGTATCTTATATGAGGTTAGCATCCAAAATACACAAGATGCTAAAACAACTCAATAGCTAATAATCATAATAACCCAATTTTTAAAATGAGGGAAGTCTTGAATGCAGAATTTTCCAAGAAAGATATGCAAATGGCTAACAGATTTGTGAACAAATGTTCAACATCACTAATAACCAAGGAGATACAAATCAAAACCACAATGGTGTATGTTAGGATGGCTATTTTTAAAAAGTCAAAAGATAAGTGCTGTCAAGGATACGAAGAAAAAGGAACTCTAGTGCACTTGGTGGGAATTTATATTGGTACAGCCATCATGGAAAATAGTATGGATGTTCCTCAAAAAATTAAAACCGGAACTACTGTGTGACCCAGTAATCCCTCTTCTGGGTATGTATCCAAAAGCAATGAAATCAGCCTCTCAAATACATATCTGCATTGCCCTGTCTATTGCAGCAGTATTCACAATAGACAAGACATGGAAACACTATGAGTGTCCACTAATGGGTGAATGGATGAAGATAATGTGGTACGTCTATACATTGGAATACTATTCACCCATAAAAAGAAGAAATTTTAGCCATATGAACCTGGAAAACAGCATTTTAAGTAAAATAAGCCAGAGAAAAACAAATATGTATTACTCTTATAAGATGAACAGGCTATGAAACTATATACATTGTTAATGTAATAGGTCCCTCTGGATTTTTCAACTTAAAATTATCTTTAAAATTTACTTTGTCCTAAACAAAACTAAAGAGCTGCCCATAAATCTGATTTTCTACCACATCAAAATAAGTTCAGCCTCCCAATATTTAAAGGCTCATGAGTGAATATAAAATAAGTATATAGGCTATTAAATGGTTTTTTTCTTATAGCATAACTGTGTACATTAATAAAATCATGGGGTACAGTGTGCTGTTTTCATACTCATTTTGAAATACTCTCATCAAACTGGTTAACATAACCTTCATGTCATTTTCTTAGTTATTGAGTTAAGACATTCATACTCTGCTTTTAGAAAGATTCACTTGTACCCTTGTAAGATAAACGATAGAGG
>NW_003852534.1:66841-77873 GCF_000181295.1 Otolemur garnettii | reverse complement strand
CAAATTTCTTCAATGCATGAATGTCATTAAAGTATTTAATTTCTCCATCATAAATGAAACTCAGTTTAACTGGATACAGGATCCTGGGCTGAAAGTTATTTTGTTTTAAGAGATTAAATGTTGATGACCATCCTCTTCTTGCCTGAAAGGTTTCAGCAGAGATCTGCAGTTATTCTAATATTCTTCCCCTTGTAGGTTATGGTTTTCTTACGTCTTGCTGCTTTCAAGATTTTCTCTTTCATATTAACTTTAGTGAAGTTAATTATGATGTGTCTGGGGGATGTCTTATTCAGGTTGAGTCGTGCTGGGGTTCTGAAGCTGTCTGCAATCTGAATTTCAGGATCTCTTGACATATCTGGAAAGTTCTCTTTCTTAATTTCATAAAGAAGAGCCTCTACATTTTGTGAAGCAACTTCGTCACCTTCAGGGATTCCTATAAGGCAAATATTAGTTTTCTTCGAATTATTCCAGAGCTCTCTGAGAGAATGATCCGTTTTTTGCTTTCCATTTCTGATTCTCTTTGGACATTTGGACATATTCAGAAGCTTTGTCTTCTACATCTGAGATCCTTTCTTCTGCCTCCTGCACTCTGTTACCAAGAGATTCTACCGTATTTTTCAGATCTTTGAGGGCTGCAATCTCTTGCCCTAATGTTTCAAAATCTTTGGTGGTTTTGTCTGTGAATTCATTGAATTCTTGAGTGAACTTTTGGAATGCTCCTTGAATTTCTAGTTCTATCTTTGCCTCTATTCTATTAATCTTATTTGCACCAAATTCTGAATTCAATTTCTGACATCTTAGCCATCTGTTTATAAAGGGGATCATCAGTTTCGTTTGCCACATCCTTTCTTGTGGGGGTTGACCTACTCTGGTTATTCATATTACCAGCCACATCCTTTCTTGGGAGGGTTGATCTACTCTGGTTATTCATATTACCAGAGCTTTTCCCCTGATTCCACCCCATGATTATTTTACCCCGTTTGGCTTTTCCCCTTGAGGTTTGTCAAGGCATACGGTGTTACGGCCTGAGAGACTGGGGACCTTCTTGGTGTGGTGGGGCTAAGTGGCTCTGTCTTATTTTAAGCTGGTCTCTGTCCTACCCTAGTGATTCAGTTACTCTTGGTTAAAGTCTCTGCTGTGGAGAAATACCAGCAATTAAGTTGCCCCACCCCCCACAAACAACAATTGGGCAAGGAAAGTCAAACCTTCCCTCAACCATACACCCAGGGTGCCACTTTGAATAGTCCCTGGGTGGTCTGCCCAGTTTAAGGGGTCCAAATCAGTTGTCCCACTCAGCACCAGTTTCAGGTGGAAGAGTTCAAATGTCTCCAGCAGCTAGATAAGAGGGGTCTGCTCACAGCTCAGATATAAGTTGCTCCAGTGGTCCGTGAGGGCAAAGGGACCCACCCAGCAAATGGGTTAGTCTGGGAAGGTTAATACCTCCTTCCCCACCTTGCACCCAGTCACTAGTAATCCCCCAGGTCTGTGACCTTATTCACACCAATAGGCAACTGCTCCTGGGATTTATGACTGCCAAAGTCACCCAGAAGTCTGAGTCCAGCAGGGGGGCCTTGTGTGTTTCAATTAAGCTGTGAAAGTTCTCTCAGTTCCAGCCCCTTGCCTTCTATCCCAGCTAAATTCCTCTGCAAGTCAAAGGCTGCTAGAGCTGATAAGGAACTCAACCCTGGGCAGCAAGCAATTAGAGTTTACACTCAGGTGTCAATCCCCGCCTCTGCCCACCCACTGTCTTTGTCTCAGCTATATTCTCCTGAGGGCGAGGTGCTCACTGGGAAATCTGAGTCCAGTCTGGCAGGGTTAGAATTGAGGCTTTGGAAGTTCTCTCTATTCCAGTCTCACGCCTTCTGTCCTGTCTAAATTCCTCTGCAAGTCAGAGGCTATTAAATGCACTGGGAAATCTGATTCTGGCAGGGAAAGAATTTAGGCTGTGAAAATTCTCTCCATTCCAGCCTGTGCCTTCTGTCCTGGGTATGTTCTTCTGCAAGTCAGAGGCTGCTACAGCTGATAAGGAACTCAGCTCTGGGCAGCAAGCAATTAGAGCTTACACTCAGCTGTCAATTCCAGCCTCTGCCCGCCCACTACCTTTGTCTCAGCTATATTTCCCTGAGGGCTGGTGCTAATGGTCTCTTTACTTACAAAAGTTACCAAGTCCCTTCTGCCTGTGGCTGCTGTCTAGAACCTCTGGTTGCCCAGAGAGAGGGGGCTTGCCTATCTGGAATGGCGTCAGTTTGCAGCTCAGGATGCCACTGTTGCTGTATGGCTTCCTCCAAGCCAACTTTCTTCTCCTCACTCCCGTGCCACAGTCAGCACAGAGCAGCACCAGCCCTTTCCCCCTCCACTTCTCTCAAGGAGATGCCCAAGAATCTGGACTCCATAGGTAACAAACTCCCAGACCTCGGGGTGAAGCGGGGGGAATCCTTGGAGTTTAGTGTTGCAGGTAGGGAATATATACAGTTTTATACAGTTTTACAGTTTTATGCCTAGCAGGAGGGTGCTGTGGCATGCCAGCAGGGGTAGGAGGTCCAGTTTTTAGGGGGTCTCTCCCATGGGATAGAGTAGGAGGATGTTTGAACTCTGCTCACTTATTTGCATGGAGTAAACTGCAAGCCCTTCTTGTGGGGGAGGGGACTCCTGTATGCTTGGTGGTGGATTTCGTACCTTTTGATTGTATTTTCGGGGTCGCAGCTCGCCTCAGGAAGGTTGAAGTGTGCTCTTCAATCTTCTCTTTTGGCTCTGCTCCAAACCATCAGCTCCCTTGCTAAACTTCTGTCCTTTAAGCCTCCTTCTGGACGGGAGCCTCTGTAAAAAGCTGGCTGCAGTCTGACATCTTGGCTCCACCCTCTGGCTATTAAACTTTTAAAGCTTTGATGAGTTATAAACCATAGCATAGGACTTACTTCATTTTATATTGAAAAAGAGACTGAACTAGAGTAGCTGTACTGAAGATCACAGCAACTTTATTCATCTCATTTGGTGAGACATGTCACATTCAGGGTTAAAATAGCAAATGTTATCTCAGAAATGACTTCATGATGAGTAAAAGTTAAGAAGCTTCAAATATAGAGCATAAATTCTGCCAGATATAATGCTTCATATTTTGGAAATCTGGAAATGCAGTTGGGAGAGAACAAGACTAAAAACCCACTGACACCTGTGCTCCTACTGCACAGGCTCCAGTCAAGTCGGCCCAACCTCAGCCTCTTCATCTGAAGTGGGGAGAGATGAACATTTGCTTCATATGGGTGTTCTCTGAGGAGACATATGAGGACTAACGATTAAGTTCACCAACTTGCCACCCTACCCTTACAGTGGCAGCAGTGCAGAAACAGTTCAATAAGGTGTCATAACCTTGGTATATCAGTGTCTCATAGCTGTGTTCATTCTGATGTGTGATGTGTGATGTCTTGGTGAGTAGTGTTCAGTATTGGTGTTGTGTGTTTTTGCATGTCATTGCAAGAATGCCAGAAAAAAAATTATAAATTTCTTGTTTAACTTGGCAAGAGTGGAAGTGAAATCAAGAATATGTTAGTCCTAGTTTCTGGGGACAATGCCATGAAGCAAACGGCAGTGTACAAGTGTATTAAATGTTTTTCTGAGAGGAGAAAAATTGTCACTCATGAAGAGAAGTCAGGGTGGCCAGTAATGAGAAGAACTGACAAAAAATTGCAAAAATTCATTGAATTATATGCAGAAATCTTCAGCTGACTGTGAGATGCATAGGAGATCCAGAAAACACAGAAAAGGCACCAGCTCATGTATCATGACAAGGCACCAGCTCACACAACACTGTCTGTGAGGGCGTTTTAGCCACTAAACAAGTGACTGTATTGGAACCCCTCCCTACTCACTGATATAGCTCCCGATGAGTTTTTACCCAATACATAGGAAATTTTGAAAGGGAAGACATTTTGATGACAAAATGGACATCAAGAGTAATAGGATAATAGTTCTGATGGCCATTCCAGAAAAAGAGTTCCAAAATTGCTTTGAAGGGTGAATGAAGCATTGGTGTCAGTGGGTAGCTTCACAAGGGGGTGTCCTTTAAGGTGATCATAGTGACATTTAGCATTGAGGCATGTAGCACTTTTTCTAGGATAAGCCTTAGTCACTTACCAGGGCTGTGCAGAAAATATCCAGCCATGTGTGTCTAGATAATGACATCCACCCATGTCATTTTTCATATTTTGTGGCCAGATACTTTCTGGACAGCCCTTGCATATTGGGTTTCCATGTTCAAGATAACACAGCTATGGCATTTAAACCCCATTTAGCTGATTCTCGCTAAACTGAAACCTAAACTTGACTTCTGTTTTTTATTTATTTTATTTTTATTTTTATTTTTATTTTTATTTTTGAGACAGAGCCTCAAGCTGTCCCCCTGGGTAGAGTGCCATGGCATTACAGCTCACAGCAACCTCCAACTCTTGGGCTCAAGCGAGTCTCCTGCCTCCGCCTCCCAAGTAGCTGGGACCACAGGCACCCGCCACAACGCCTGGCTATTTTTTGGTTGCAGCCGTCATTGTTGTTTGGCGGGTCCAGGCTGGGGATTCAAACCCGCCACCTTAGGTGTACGTGGCTGGCGCCTTAGCCTGTTGAGCTATAGGTGCCGAGCCATAAACTTGACTTCTGCATGTTGACTCTCATCTCTGGACCCAGAGCCATGGTGCTTATGCTTGGCTGTGGTTAACAGCAATGATGTCCCTTCATTGATCAAGCCCTGTTGGTGCCTGTGTTGCAACCATGGCTCCAGGGCAGTTTTGGCCCCACTTTGGATATACCATTCTGGATGCCAATCATCAACTGAAATGTCATTCCTGCCAATAAAAAATAGCTAAATAGTTGCTCCATTTCTATATTGACTTGAGGTTACAGTTTGTGGTTTTATGCATATCTGTCATGTTAATGGACTTATTTCTTCTTAAGTTCACTCAACTGATATTATTCCAAATAATATTTTAGCAAGTTAGAGTTAATTTCTATAACTCTTTCTGATATGGATTGAACTTACCATGCTTTACTTTTACATACTATTGGGATGATGCTCTTCTAATTGATAAGAATGTGTAGTTTAGTTTACTGAATAACTACCTCTACTGCAGCCACCTGCCTACCTTTATTTGGATAAGCTGATTTTCTCAGAAAAACACTATGTATTTTTAGAGGCCGTCTAGACGTGATCCGTCTGGATACACAGACACAGTGAGGCATGTTGCATCTGTTTACATAGTAATCTGCATGTGCCAGCTGGTGGCCTTCTAACCATCCATGCTCTTGATCACCTGACTTGCTGGGCTCTGACCGGCAGGGCAAGCAGTGTAGCACCATGAGGGGCAGGAGCCGGGGCTGTGTGAGGCCTGCAGGCAAAAGCAATCACAGCTACATTTGGCAGATTTCTCCCAGGATATGCTTTCTATTGACTCGCATTTTCTTGCTTAACATTATATTGCAAACATATTCCATTATCAGCTACATTAAAAACATTCATTACTAAACCAAATATCATTTAATAAAAGCATATGATTTATTTAAAGCATTCCTTTATTTATAGAGTTTTTAATACCTTTATTTCTTTCCTTTCTTTTCTGTGTGTGTCCTAATGTAAAGACATTTGAAGAAAATCTGATCATTTAGTTTAGACAGATATTTCAAAGTATAATTAATAAGCAAAAGAATAGAAGCTTTTTAATAGGTAAAATTTATTTTGCTGCTTTGTGTTACTGATAGGTGGTACCAGTTTAGGGTTCATCTTTAAACCGTAGCACTGCTTTCTCATTTTTAAAAACTCATAATTTGGAAGACATTTTATTATTTTTATTATTTATATGACTATATAGACTTTATATATATTTTTTAAAACTGCTTAATTTTGTAGCATATTAACATTGTTTTAGTCGTAAACACTTGACTTGGATGTTGCTGTCTGCAATTTGCTCCTGAGTCCTTAATGAGAATCTTGGCCAGGCCAGTCCGGCCATGGTGCAGTTATGGGACTGCCTGCAGTGGTGTGAGCAGTGCCTGGAGAGACCCGCCCTGCCCATCTGTCATCGGAACACTGTGATGTAGCTTTGTTCTCCTGAACAAACCCCTAAAATCCTCTGCTCCCACCCAGAGTCAACTCAAGTATCTGTGAACTAAAATAAAATTTAAAGGCTCCCCGACTCCTGCACCTGACTTGACCCCTGTTGGCCAAGAGGATCCCCTAAAACTGAGTTGCTGCTGGTCATGAAAAAGGAGATCGGGCATGCCTCATCATGTACCCCATCCATCTTAGGGATGTCCTTTCTAACTCATTACCAGGCCTAAGGCTCTTTAAGACACACCTGTAGATCCTCAATATACACAGCAAACCACTTGGGTCTGGGCACATGTCCTGTAGTTTGTTTCTAGTTAACAGACTCTTATCTTAACTCTTAACTCAGCATTCCTTTTTTGCTGACTTCTGATCTATTAGACAGAGCCTGACTCTTTCAGCCAATTGTCAGCTAAAGAATCTTTAAATTCACTCATAACCTGTGGCCCCTGCTTGAGATGATCCACCTTCCCAGGCCAAACCAATGGATGTCTTCCACATATTGATTTATAACCTCACCTGTAATTCCTGTCTTCCTGAAATGTAATCAAACTGTAACCACTGTCTTCCACATATTGATTTATAACCTCACCTGTAATTCCTGTCTTCCTGAAATGTAAATCAAACTGTAACCACTACCACGAGACTATGTGCTCAAGGCTTCTTGGGCATGGCTCCTGGTCCTGGTCCTCAAATTTGGCTCAGAATAAACCTCTTTAAATTATTTTACAGGGCATGTCTTCTTTTCTGTTGACACAGCCACAGCTTGTCTGCAGTTTATATTTTTCCCAGGTACATCCCCCAAATCATAGCTTAATAAACCTCTGTTGATTGAGATTTTTACCTTAGTCATTTATTTGGGTCAACGTATTAACAATCAGTTCATAGCAACGGGTTTTGGAAACAATCTTCTGAGTCAGAGAGAGATGTGTGTTTCTTAAGTACAACGTAATTAAATCCCATCAAATCACAGACAGCGCTTGTCCCTGGCCTCCCTGAGTAAATATGCCAAGTCACAGCCCTGTTCCCATAGCTTGTTGACACAGGCCTTTCGATTCCAGCAGCCCCACCTGCCCTGCCAGAACAAGTCGGGTGATGTGTGAATTGCCAGGTACATGTGCAAAACCACATGTATTGAAAAAACACTTGCACACGGGCCTTTAAAGTTTGTGGCAAGAATTATAAACTTGTGGCTGCAGTTTAACACTGATGTTTCTTCCACCCATTAAAATGTCACCATTTGAAGTACTAAACTTATGATTTAGAAAACAGGGTTTTGGTTAAGAAAGAACAATTATGCCACTTTATCATTTTGACTAGCTTCCAATATATTCCCAGAAGTTTTGTGTATGAACCAGGAATTTGGCCTCAGCACCTATGGGCAGCTCCAATTTTCAAATGGAGCTTCCTGGAATGTCTCCTGGGTGCCCAGAGCAAACTAAGGAGAGTGTGTTCGATCTTGACTCTGAAGGCCCAGCCTCAGCCAACCCCAGAGGGACGCAGAGGCCTGGGAGTCCTGACTTCAGGGGTGATGACTCAGCAGCTTCTCTGTACCAGGAAGCCTCCCTCCCCTTTGTTTCCTGTTTTCTGATAAACTGCAGAGCTGCCTTAGAGCAATTATAAGAAGGAGAATGGAAGACTAGAGAAAGTTCAAGAAAAGGTGACTGAAGTGACTCAAAGTGATGAGTAAAATAGCAAGAAAAAAATGTTAAAGGAAGTTATTAAATGGAAAACTTTTCCTTATTATTATAATTTGTGAAAATCATCAAGGAGAGATAAGCTTAAATTAATACAGATATTTTAGTAAGTTAGAGAAAATAATGTTGATCTTGTCAACGGAAAAGAATCCACACTGTGAAATAATTTAAAGAAGTTTATCCTGAGCCAAATTTGAGGGCCAGGAGGAACCACATCAAAGAATCCTTGAGCACGTGGACTTGTGGTGGTACTTACAATTTGATTTTACATATTTCAGGAAGACAGGAATTACAAGTGAGGCCATATATCAATACATGGGAGGCAAAAGGTAGAACTTCTCAAAGTGGGGGCCCACAGGTTATGGTCAGATATAAAGATTCTTTAGCTGACAATTGACTGAAAGAGTTAGGCTTTGAGTAATAGACCAAGAGTCAGCAGAAGGAATAGTTAAGTTAAGGGTCTGTTAATCAGAGACAAACTATAGGACCTGTGCCCAGACTCAGGTAGTTTGTTGTGTATATTGAGGACCTGCACATGTGTCTTACAGACCCTTAGTGAGAATAAGATAGAGTCAATCAGTCTGGGGCCAAGACCACACAGCTGGTCTGGCGGTTTAAGTCCTGCCTGACCTTCACCTCATATCTTTCATCCTTGTCGTTTTGTAAATTTAGCTTTAACATAAAAGTGTATATCTTGAGTAGTTTGGGACAATTGATTTAGGAGATTAACTTTTGAATTAGAAATGTTATTTTGGGTCATGGGTTATGCCAATTATTGTTGTTTTAAGATAAGTGTCAACAAGGTTGTTGCTTTGAACATGTACATATAAAACTGTAGTTTTGGAAATGGAAGAACAGAACAGTCCTAGAGAGGCTTCTCTCACTGTTCTCCAGAATTGCTAGCCTTCTGATAATAAAGCTCCTTGTACCTATGCTCTGCCTCTGCAGATTGGCTAGACAGTGACAGGTGGCCAGACCCTCTTCGTCTGATAACATTAAGCCTGTTAATAAGTCACAAAGGACATCTCTAAGAAGGCAGGGGGCATGATGAGGCATGGCTTATTTCCTTTCTCATGGCTAGAACTCAGCTTGAGGGGATCCTTTTGGCCAAGAGTAGGTCCAGTCAGTCAGTGGCTGGGGGGAGGTTTAAGAGTTTATTTAAGTTCACAATCTTTCATTATCTAACATGAGTTACAACGATGTCACTCTATGTTGTAAGGAGTAAAGGGATAATACATAGGAAATACAGCTGCTGACACAAAATACTAATAAGTGTTTTATCTCTTTTCAACTTTTTTTTTTTTTTTGAGACAGAGTCCCACTATGTTGCCCTGGGTAGAGTGCTGTGGTGTCACAGCTCACAACAACCTCCAACTCTTGGGCTTAAGCAATTCTCTTGCCTCAGCCTCCCAAGTAGCTGGCACTACAGGTACCCGCCACAACGCCTGGCTAGTTTTTGTTACAGTTGCATTGTTGTTTTAGCTGGCCCAGGCTGGGTTCAAACCCACCAACTTTGGTGTATGTGGCTGGTGCCATAACCACTGTGCAGTGGGCACTGAGCCTTTTTTCAACTTTTTTAAAGCATTACATGGGCATTTATGCTGAACTATCCTGTTCTGGGTCAGAGTTTCCAGGATGTCTGTCAGCACTGTATGTATGACACACGTGTGGGTAAACAGGAGTTTTGTTCTCCAATAAATTTATGACATTACGTAGCGAATAAAATTTAATACATTTCTTTAATGTAGAAATTCTCAGTGTTTCAAAATGCTAATATGTGATTCTAATCACAAAGAAGACAACTTAAGTGGAAATTTTTGAAGTTTATCTGACAGAACCATTACCTGGGCATCCCTCTTCCCATCTCTGACAACAGGGCTCTCCAGACCACTAGGGGAACCTCCTGGCATCAGGGAGCTCCATGTAAAGTCCCCTTAAGAGCTTTAAACATGATTCTGACTTAAGACCTAAGAATTCTACTCCTATTTGATTTAGGGCCCAATTGTTCCTCTCCCAGTCAAATACCTTTGGGTATTTTTGCCTGAACTTTCCAGGCCCTTCCCTGCCCACTGCACAGGGAACATCAACTTCTGCAAGGAGCAAAGCAGGCAGCCCACAAACTTAGAAAAAGAATTCATATGTAGTAACTGCATCCTGATAAAATGCCTTGGTAAAATCCAAGAACTCTGTGGAGTTGGTAGAAAAGCCCAAAGATGGTAAACTTGCACTACAGCTGGGGTGGCACAGGGCAAGGCTGTGACTTGCACCAGGAAGTTTCTGTCCCTGGGAGGAACAGCACCCAAACCACAGCAGCATCCTCAGCTGCCCCAGAAGGGCAGTCACAGAACAGCTTAGCTATCATGTTTGGCTAGTTCGCTCTTTCTTTTATTCCCACAGTGGAGTCTCATGATTCTGGATGAACACACAGAGGTCTGAAGCTATCAAGGGCTGTAGATGAGCAATTTACACTTGGATTTTCAAAATACTGAAAATACTAACAGCTCATAGATCGTCTTATTACTTTTGAGGATCTCAGATATCATAAATTGGGGTTGACAGCCCCCATTTAGTCGACACATTCTCAGCTACCTGACTCCGAGGCAGCACCACCCCTGCTCAGAGAGGCAGTGGGTCTCCTGGCTACTGTAGGGCCTGTAGTCTCCTTCACCAGGGTTGCTGCTGGTCCATATTGTTTCTTCCTGTTCTTCTCCAACCATCTACCTCTTTCCTCAGCTTATTTCCACAGAATACATAACATTTATTTAACTTAAATACTTAGACTATTGTATGCCCAACCACTCTCACTGCTGGTTATATACCCAAAGGATGGGAATTCAGTATATTGCAAAGACATCTGCACTCCCATGTTCACTGCACACTATTCAAAATAGCCAAGATATGAAATCCATCTAAGTCTCCATCAGTGAACAAGCAAATAAAGAAACTGTGGTACATACACACAATGGAATATTATGTTAAGTACAAAAAAGATGAAATCCTGCCACTTGTAACACAAATGGAATGGGAGAGCATCACGGTAAGTAAAATAAGCCCAACACAGAAAGACAATTTCACACGTTCTCACTCATGTGTGGGAGCCAAACATGAAAAACAATGATCTCATGGAGATGGAGAGTAGAATGACTGTTACCAGAGGCCAGGAAGAATATTGGGGAGGAAAGGATAAAGTAGGGACTGTTAATAGGTACAAAAATGTAGTTATGTAGTTAGAATGAACAATATTTGA
>NW_003852534.1:38134-66586 GCF_000181295.1 Otolemur garnettii | reverse complement strand
TAACCACTGAGTTACAGATGCTGAGCCAGAAATTGAAGTATTCTTAACACAAGGAAATGATAAATGCCTGAGGTAATGGATACCCTAATTACCTTGACTAAATTTACTCACATCACCTGTGTATAGTAAAATAGTACATGTACCCTGCAGAGATATACAACTATTACATACCCATAATAATTTAAAATTATAAAAAACAAACAAAAAAAGGCTTCTAGAGGACTAAGCTGTTTGTGGAAAGAGCTTTGCCACCCTTGACAAGCCTTTACAGGAGGGAATGAGTCACAGACTTTAGCACATGTCAGCATATCTGAGTCTGATCACAGAGCAAGCAGAATTTGGATTTTTATCTTAAGGAAAGATATTAAGGAAGGCTTTCTGTGAATTTCTTTAACAAAGTTTGTTTTTCTGAAAACTAGGGGCCCATAAGAAACACCACCCTTCATACCCGCCCCCGGAGATCTTCCTTCATAAGCCCTATAGCTAGGCAGATCAGGCCCAGGGCATGCAGGGTGACCTCATTTTAAAAAAGGGGAATTGAGCCCAGACAAAGTTAATTAACCTACATAAAGCCATACAAGTGGTTAAAACTGGTGGTATAACTATGGGGAGCACGTCATCATTCAAACTAAGATACTTTTGAGAGTGAAGGGGCGGCATTAATAACTATGCTGGGATAACAGGCAAGAACTAGAATTGCCTGAGACAAACAGGACACACGATCCCCTGATAATAATCAGATCTTCTGCATCTTATAGTCAGCCCACACTAACATCAATTAGTAACAATAGTTACAAGTACTTTTGTACCAGTAGTTTTTAAAAGTACTATTGAAAATGAAAATGTTTTTGATGGAGAAAATAATTCCCATTGTGGCTCACAAACTGAAAAAATATTTTAGTGTTTATGCAATTTACTTATTTAATTAACTTTAATTCAGAATCCATTCTGCATCTGCAGAATTATAATTAGCATTAGAATATTATAGCTTTGCATTATCATAACTAGAACAAAACCAGGCAATTAAGTAAAAATATGTTTCAAATTCCTTGGCTTGAGTAAAAAAAGGCAAAGAACTCAATTCACCAGAGATTGGAATTTGATAATTCTGAAAGGAACTCTGAATTTGGCTGTCACGTTAAAATCAAGGATTTGCCATTATCTGAATGTGCAGAAGATCTCAAGTTCATAAACAAAAATACTAATACTGTAATTTAAATTTCTGATTATGAAGTGAAACTGAAACATGAAAATATGTTGTTATAATCAAATCTAGGTGATGCATTTTAATAATTTATAAAGAAGTAGCTAAAAAGCAGAGATGTCAACAATTGACCAAGAAGATATAAATACAAATCAATTGACAAACTTCTATTGATTACCACCTGTGTGGAGATCAATACTCAGTTATTGATCTCTTTTAGCAATCTAAACATAAAAAAGTCAAGGTTCAGATCGAGGAACCTATATAATAATATGGTTGGAGAAAATATTGCATAAACTTTTAAAAGAAATATACCTAACAGTAGCAGGCAGGCTATCAGTTTCCTGTGAGTAGTGGGGCTGGACAACTTTCAGATGGAGAAAAAGAACAGGTAAAGCAGGGGAGGGTGGAGTTAGATGCAGGGCATGTAGCAGTCATGGGGAAGGGAGGGTTCAGAGGAGTATCACCAGGACACGGCTGAAGCTGAGCAAGGCAATGGCTTCAGAAGCACAGGCCCTGCATATTCCTGCCCTATAACTTTATGTATACCAGGTGCCATGGACACTATTTTTTTCCATTTCTCTGTTACATTTATAATGAAAAAAATTGATAAAAATAGTAATAAGATAGGCAAACAACTTCTAGTCTTTCCCACTGGGTAGATATTAAACCAATTCCCCCAAATAGTTGTCATCGCTTTTATTATAGTATTTGTGAAATATTTAAAGCTCCTCCCTAGCAAAACTTCCCTAATAAGGTCAGCGTCTGGCATTGATCCTCTGACTATGTAGCTGGAACTATAGCTTTGCCTATTTTTTGATAATTTTAATCTGATGTTTCTGTCCATTAGTGGTCATGTAACAATTTTACATATTTATAAGATAGAGTGATATTTGGACACATGTATACAATGTGTAGTGATCAAATCAGGGTGATTAGCATATTAATTACCTCACACATTTATCATTTCTGGAAATATTCAAAATTCTTTCTGCTAGCTATTTGAAAATACAGTGTTCTCTTTTATCTACTGTAATTTTGTGTCTTGATAATTAACTTCTATCTGTTCCCCCCCACTCTTCCCAGGCTCTAATAACCACAATTCTACTATCTACTCCAGTGGTTCTCAACCTTCCTAATGCCACAATGTATTTTCATTGTTAGTCATGACCCACAGGTTGAGAACCACTGATCTACTGTATAAGATTAACTCTTTCAGCTCCCACATGTGAGTGAGAACATGTGGTATTTGTCTTTCTATGCCTGACTTATTTCACTTAACTTAATGATATCCAGTTTCACCCATGTTGCTGCAAAAGACAGATTTTATTCTTGTTTATGGCAGGGTAATATTTTATTGTGTATATGTATCACATTTTCTTTATCCTTTCATCTGCTGATGGACACTTGTGTTGATTCCATATCCTGTGTGACTATTATGACTAGTGCTGCAATAAACATGGGAATGCAGATATGTCTTTCATATACTAATTTCCTTTCCTTTAGATAAATAACCAGTAGCTACATCATATGGTGTCCCTCTTTTTAGTTTTTTGAGGAACCTGTATACTGTTATCCATAATAGCTGTACTAATTTATATTCCCACCAGTAATGTATAAGAGTTCCCTTTTCTTCCCATCCTCACCAACATATGTTATTTTCTTTTTGATAACAGCCATTCTAACTGGGTTGAGATGATATCTCATTATGGTTTTGATTTGCATTTCCATGACGAGTAGTCATGTTGAGTATTGTTTCATATATCTGTTAGTCATTTATATTTCTTTCAAGAAATGTCTATTTAGATACTTTGTTTTTTCTTTTTGTCATCATCGTCGTCATAGTTTTTTGAGGCTGTCTTGCTCTTTTGCCCAGGGTAGAATACGGTGGCCAGATCATAGCTCACTGCAACCTCAAACTCCTGAGTTCAACCAATCCTCCTGCTTCAGCCTCCCAAGTAGCTGAAACTGAAGCTTTGCCAATTTTTTATTTGAATTATTTTTTTTCCTACTGAGTTATTTGAATTCCTTGTATATTCTGGATATCAGTCCCTTGTCAGATGAATAGTTTACAAATAGTTTCTCCAATTCTCTGGGTTGTCTCTTCTCTGTGTTTATTGCTTACTTTGTTGTAGAGCAGCAGTTCTCAACCTATGGGTCGCGACCCACAGGAACTGTATTAAAGGGCTGCGGCATTAGGAAGGTTGAGAACCAGTGTTGTAGAGAAACTTTAGTTTGATATAGTCCTAACTTTGTAAAGTTTCTTTTATTGCCTATGCTTTTGAAGTCTTACCCATAAAAATCTTTGATCAGTCCAATGTCATATTTTCCCTATGTTTTCTTCTAGTAGTTTTATATTTTTGATCTTATATTTATGTCTTGAATGCATTTGAGTTGATTTTTTTTATATGGTGAGAGATCAGGGTCTAGCTCTTCTGCATACAGATACCCACCTTTCCCTGCAACAATAGATGAAAAGGCTGTCCTTTCCCCAATATATGTACTTAGTGTAATTGTCAAAAATCAGCTGGATATGAACACATGGATTTATTTCTGTGTTCTTGATTCAGTTCCACTGATCTATGAGTCTCTTTTTAGACCAATATCATACTGTTTTGGTTACTATAGATTTTTAATATATTTTAAAGTCCAGGGTGATGCCTCTAGCTTCATTATTTTTGCTCAGTATTGCTTTGGCTATTTGGGGTATTTTGTGATTACATACAAATTTGAGAATCTTTTTTCTATTTCTGGAAAGATTTCCATTGGTACTTTGATAGAGATTACATACAGTGTGGCTTCTCCTCCCTCTCTCTGTTGCTCCCTTTCTTACTGTGTGTCACACCTGCTCCCCTTTCACCTTCCATCTTGATTGGAAGCTCCCAGAAGCCCTCACCAGAAGCAGATGCTAGCACTATGCTTCTTGTGCAGTCTACGGAACCATGACCCATTAAAAATTACCCAACCTATAAGGTATTTCCTTATAGCAATGCAAAATAGACTAACACAGATAGCAGGGATATTTTAACAATATTAATTCTTCCAATCCATGAACATGACATGTCTTTCCATTTTTGTGTATGCTTTTCAATTTCTTTCATCAATGCTTTGTAGTTTTGTTTTAGAAATATTTATCTCTTTGGTTACATTTATTCCTTGGTATTTTATAATTTTTGTAGATACTGTAAATGGGATTGCTTTCTCGATTTTTTATTCATCCAGTTTGTTATTGGTGTATAGAAAATCTCATATACTGATTTTGTGTCCTGAAACATAACTGAATTTGTTTATTTGTTCTAAGAGTTTTATGGTTGAATAATTAGGTATTTCTATAGATAAGATCATGCCATCTGCAAAGGTAGACTATTTGTCTTTCTTTTTTCTAATTGGGATGCACTTTGTTTCTTTCTCTTGCCTAATTGCTCTAGCTAGACTTCCAGTACTATGTTGAATGAAGAGCAGAGAGAGTGGGCAGCCTTGTCCTCTTCTAATTCTGTCAGAAAAGTTTTCAGGTTTTCCCCATTTCATGTGTTGTTAGCTGAGGGTTTGTCATACATGGTCTTTACTGTGTTCAGGTACGCTTCTTCTACACCTAATTTGTGGGAAGTTTTTATCAAAAAGGGATGTTGAATTTTATCAAATACTCCTTTTGCATTGAGATGTCCTTCATTCTGTTGCTGTGATACATCACATTTATCGATTTGCATATGCTGAATCATCCTTGCACCCCTGGGATATACCCCTTGACCACGGTATTATCTGGGTTGTTGAATTTGGTTTACTGGTGTTTTGTTGAAAATTTGCTCATCTTTGTTCATCTGGGAGATTGGCCTATAGTGTTGTTGATGTTGTTGTTGTTGTTGTTGTTGTTGTTTTTGTGTCTTTGTCTGGTTTTTGGTGCCAGGGCAATGCTGTCCTCATAAAATAAGTTAGGAAAAAATTCCCTCCTCTTTAGCTTTTTGGAATAGTTTGAGGGAAGTTGGTATTAGTTCTATAGAAGTTTGATTAAATTCAGTAGTGATGCCATCAAGCCCTGGACTTCTATTTTTGGGAGACTTTCTATTACTAATTCAACCTCCATTACTCACTATTGTTCTGTTCTGGTCTCCTATTTCCTACTGTTTCAGTCCTGGTGGGTTATATGTGTCCAGGAATTTATCCATTTCCTCTAGGTTCCCTAATTTTTTGGTGCACAGTTACTCATAGAAGTCTCTAACAATTCTTTTTATTCTGTGCTAGAAGTTGTAATGTGTCTTTTTTGTTTTCTGATCGTATATATTTGGGTCAATTTTCTTTTTTTATTCTTAGTCTAGCTAATAGTTTCTCAGTTTTATTTATGTTTTGAAAACAGATTTTATTTTGTTGATCTTTTCTTTTTTGCCTCTATTTTATTTAATTCTGCTCTGATCTTTCATTATTATCTCTTTCCTCATTCAAAGTTTTGGTTTTCTCTATTGTTGCTTTTTGAGTTCCTAAGGTATATCATTCATTGGCTTATTAGAAATCTTTCTATTTTTTTTTTTTTGATGTAGAGGTTTAATGCTATAAAATTCCCTCTTACTACAACTTTTACTGTATCCCATAGGCTTTAACATGTGTGTTTATATTTTTGTTTCAGGATTTTTTTTTTTAAAGACTCACTCTATCACCCTGGGTTGAGTGCCATGGCATCACAGCTAACAGCAACCTGAAACTCCTGCGTTCAAGTGATCCTCCTGCTTCAGCCTCCTGAGTAGCTGGGACAATAGGCCCCCCACCACAATGCCCAGTTGGTTTTTCTATTTTTAGTAGAGAAAGGGTCTTGTTCTTGCTCAGGTTGGTCTTGAACTTCTGAGCTCAAGCAATCCACCTGCCTGGGCCTCCCAGAGTGCTAGGATTATAGGCATGAGCCACTACATCTGGTAGTCAGGATAATTTTTATTTCTTTCTTAATTTCTTCATTGACCCACTGGTCATTCAGGAGCATGTTGTGTAATTTCCATGTGTTTGAGCAATTTCCAAAGTTCTTGTTAATTGACTTCTAATTTTTTTCTATTGTGGTCTGTGAAGATACTTGATATAATTTCAAAATTTCTTTAATTTATTGAGACTTGTTTTGTGGCCTAACATATTATCTGTCCTGAAGAGTGTTCCATGTGCTGATGAAAAGATATGTATCCTGTGTCGTTGGATGACATGTTTCGTAAACATCTGTTAGGTCTATTTGGTCTATAGTGCAGTTTAAGTCCTATGCTTCTTTCTTAATTTTCTGTCTAGGACAGAGGTTCTCGACCTTCCTAATACAGTTCCTGTAGGTCGTGACCCACAGGTTGAGAACCGCTAGTAGGAGATCTGTCTAGTTCTGCAAGTGGAGTATTCTTTAGCTCTAGTAAAACCTACTTAATATATCTAGGTGCCCTAGTGTTCTATCCATATATATTTATAGCAATTATACATAGGAATCCTCTTGCTGAATTGATTTCTTTATCATTTTATAAGGAATTTTGTCTCTTTTCATGGTTTTCGACTTAAAGTCTATGTTTTATGTAAGTATAGCTTTTGTTTTCCATTTGGGTGGAGTATCTTTTTCCATCCTTCACTTACAGTGTGTCCTTATAGGTGAAGCAAATTTCTTGTAAGCAGCAGTATACAGTTATACCTTGGTTGGTATATACAAGGGATTGGTTCTAGGACCCTCTGTGTATACCAACATATACATATACCCAAATTCTGCAGTTAGCCCTGTGGAATCTACATATATTAAAAGCTGGCACTCTGTATACATGAATTTCATATCCCGTAAGTACTGTATTTTCTATCTGTGTTTTGTTGAAAAAATTTTCACTTATAAGTAGACCTGTGTAATTTGAACATGTGTTGTTCAAAGATCAACTGTTGTTGGGCCTTTTTTTTTTTTTCTACTCCATTCCATCATTATTTCTTTATCTTTTAATTTGGGGGATGCAAACTGCTTATATTCAAGGTTGTTACTGATAGTTGTGGACCCACTCCTATCATTTTGTTCTTTGTTTTCTGGTTGTTTCATATATCCTTGTTTCACTTTTCTCTCTCTGCTGTTATCTTTCTGATTTGGTGGCTTTCTGTAATAATAACGTTTGATTCTTTTCTATTCTTTTATTTTTTCTTTTTGGCAGTTTTTGGCCAGGGCCAGGTTTAAAACCACCACTTCTGGTATATGGGGCTGGCACCCTACTCCTTGAGCCACGGGCACTGCCCAGTTCTTTTTTTGGAGTGGGGGGATAGAGTCTCAAGCTGTCACCCTGGGTAGAATACCATGGCTCATAACTCATAGCAACCTCAAACTCTTGGGCTTAAGCAATTCTCTTGACTTAGCCTCTCAAGTAGCTGGGACTACAAGTGCCCACCACACCTGGCTATTTTTTGGTTGCAGTTGTTATTGTTGCTTAGCAGGCCCTGGCCGGGCTTGAACCTGTCACCCTAGGTGCATGTGGCTGGCACCCTGCCAACTGAGCTATGGGCACCACCTCTATTTTTCATTTGTATATCTGCTCTACCAATGAGTTTTATACTTTTATGTGTTTTCAGAATGATAGATAGCATTCTTTTTGCTTCAATATGTAAGACTCTCTTCATAATTTTTTACAGGTCCATTCCAGTATAGAATGAGCTTGCTTATCTGGGAAAAATTTTATTTCTCCCTGATTTTTGAAGGATAGATTTGCTGGGTATAGCATTCTTGGCTGGCCAGCTTTTTTCTTCTTTCAGCACTTTGAATATATGATCCCATTCTCCCCTGGCCTGTAAGGTTTCTGCTGAGAAATATGCTGTCATTCTTGTAAGAGGTTCCTATATATGTATCCTAGATGCTTTTCTCTTGCTGTTTTTAGAATTCCTTTGTCTTCTGTTTTGATAGTTTAACTTTAATATGCCTTGGAGAGGACCTGTTTAGGTTAAATCAATGTTTGAACTTCCTGTATCTGAATGTTCATATATCTTCCAAGACTTGTAAAATTTTCAGCTAGTATTTAATTAAATACATTTTGTGTTTCTTTTCCCATCTCTTCTCTTTCTGGAACTACCAAAATATAAAATTTTCTATGACGGTATCCTATGTGTCATGTAGAGTTTTATCATTCTACTTTATTCTGTAATTTTTTGTAAACTTTTCTCTGACTGGGTTATTTCAAAAGACTTGTCTTCAAATTCAGAAATTCTTCTGCTTGATTGCATCTAGTATTGAAACTCTCAATTGTATTTTTTATTTCATTCATTGATTTATTCAGTTCCAAGATTTCTGTTTGGTTCTTTTTTATAATGTCTATCTCTTTATTGAATTTTTTATTCAGATCATGATCCTGCCTCCTGATTTAGTTGAATTATCTGTGTTCTCTTGTATCTCACTGAGTTTCCTTAAGATCATTTATGTTGAATTCTTTTTCAGGCATTACATAGATTTATTCTCCTTTGGGAGTCTGTTACTATGGCATTATTATGTCTATTTGGAGGTCTCATATTTCTTGTGTCCCTACATTTATATCTGGGCACCTGGTGAAAGAGTCACTTTTTCCAATTTTACGGAATAGATTTTATATGGAAAGACACTTACCTATAGATATATTCTATGGTGTCAGCTGTGTAGGGTTCTTTGGCTGTCGTCTGGATGGGCACAGAATTGTATTCTCTTTACTATTTCTTTGGTTGTAATCAATGTCAGCAGTGTCTGCAAGAGTGTGAGTGGTCTACACCATGGTTGTTTTGTAGAGGCTGTAGGATGACTTTGTTGACCAGACAGGCCAGTCCTTGGTCCCTTGAGTGATGTACCTGGTGCATGGTGGCCTCACCACTACAGGAGGCAGGTTCATTGGTGGGGTGGTGATGAGCCCTGGGCAAGCTGGTCTCTGGGTCCCTGGTAACACAAAAAAGCACATGATAGCCCCACTGATGAAGGGGTGAGGTCACTATCAGGGAAAGTGTGGGCTCCAAACAGGTAGCACTGGCTCTGGTGAAAGCACATGTTGGTTCCCTGTGTCTAGTGAGCAGCCTCCCTGCTGTGCTGAACCACCTGTGTGGGTTTGTGTTCTGAAGTCATAGTTGCACTACTGAATCCAGCTGGTGTAATAACACTGCAGCCCTTCAGGTAATTGTGATGAGATGTCACCAGGGACTCAGGGATGTGAAGATGCAGTGGCTATTTGGTCCTTGGGATGGTGAGGGCAATCAAAATGGTGATGTACTATAGTAGCCTGGGCCCCAGGGAGTGAGGAAATCCAGTGTCAATTCCTTTTTTGGAATAATGGAGTTGCAAGGATTCCAGGCAGCTCTCTGCACTGCACTGAGGGTGTGTGGGGGCTGTGGGCTCTCCTGAAGCAAGAATTGCAGGTGTCTCTGGTGGGATTGTGGAATGCTGGGAATCTCCCACTTATCCTTTTCCCACAATGGAGATTCCCTCTTGGCTTTCAACCAATCCCCATGAGCTGCTTTGCTTCCCTCTGAATGGTGCCATCTTGAGTTTTTGTGGGTCAGAGGGTCTTTGTCACTTCCTTGCTGAAATCTGGTGTTCTTCCTTAGTCACTGTATTCAATATGTGGTTATCTATTTGTTGTTTCAATCTTTCTTTGCTGAGGGGCTGAGTTCTCAGTGCCTCTAGCCAGCCATCTTGATAACATCTTCAGCAGTAAGTTTATTTTAATGTAACTTTACAGACTTGGCTTAGGATATTTAGAATCTTAGTATGACCATGGGTAGGCAGCAGAGAGCTCATATGCACTATATGATTCATGACTTGATTTCTAGTTTCTCCTCAATACTACTTTTAAAGAGCATTCAACAGGGAAATTTGTGTTCCTGCAATAGAGAATGTTTGTCTTCCTAGTTTCTGGTAGGTATATGGTAATGGTCACATGTTAGAATATTTCTTTAGACACTTGAACTGCCCATATCACCATTCATGTCAATTTTAACTGAAGGGGGTTGGGAGAAACTTAGTAAATAATACATAGGCATTCTATACTCATTCATTCTTTAAAAATAGAGGAAGAATAAATAAAAGACAAGAATACCTGAAAATTTAATACATTTCCTCTACTATAAAAGAGTTTCCTAAGATCCTTAGCCAGAATTATTGCGACGAAATTAGGATAAGATCAAATTTTATCTGATTGTGCCTGTGGGTTTACCATAACATAAACTAGTGAGATTTCAATAGTTGAATCTTATCTAAAGTTTTCAGGGGGGTTAAAAATTGATTTAATTATGCCATTTAGAAAACAACCAGGTATATCTTTAGTTTGCAAAATGTACTTTAATCTTAATTTTAGTTAAGTATGTTTATCTAGAAAGTTAAATAATTTCTATCATAACATAAACTAGATCTCAGTCTCTTTTTTACCTTTACTTCAAATTTCTTCTAAGAGTGTTATTAAAACTACCCCAGACAGTGTGTATATTGAGATGGTAAAAATGATTGTTATGGTTTGTTTTATCTGAAGACAAATTAAACTCTTTATCAGACTATTTTCTCTCTGGAATTATCAATCCTTTTTCAGTACTGGCTTTTCTTCTCTCCCACCTACAGATGTGCTTTACCCACTCAGTCATATCCTCTACCACAAGTCGATTCAATATAGCTTCTAACTGTACCTTTTACCACCCAAAGTAGCTTATCTCTTTGACCATCTTTTGGGTTATTGTCCTTCTGTTTTTCTCTACCATCAAACACTTGGAAAATGACCCTACCCTTCTATCTTTGCGTTGTTCATCTGTTCTCTAATGAGCTCAGCATAAGCCAGCTTCTGCTCTCAATCAGACTATACCATGAGTGTCCACAGCAGAGCCTCCAGAGGCAGCCACTCATCTTCACTGCTCCACAAGGCTGCCATGGCTTGTCACCTTTTCTCTCATCTGATTCCCTCCTTGGCACAGGCCTGATCTTCTGCCCCCGCGCACATGGTGGGCCACACTGGTGTTAGTTTCGAAGTCTCTATGTGTCTCTCTGCTTCTATTATTTAAAGTCTCTTTTTTCTACTTGACATATCTTTCATTGCCATGATTTCAGATGTTATTTTTATTCCATTGTATTGCTTGCCCAGGCATCTTTACTAAATTTTGTGGTCACAATTAAAACTGGTTATTGTCTCTTTCCATTTGAATTGATTACTAAAACCTAAACCAAAGATGTTTCAAACTGAGTTAATTCTCTTCTCTCTATATATTCACCCCTTCCAACTGGGTTTTCAACTTGTACAAATAGTTCTAGTCCACAAGTCACATAGACTAAAACCCATCAAGTTCTATTCTTCCTCTCTCCCTCCATACTCAACCAGTTGCCTGCTTTTGCAGGTTTAGACATCCTAAAATCTTCACTATTTAATCTTCCATCTCTATCACACTGTATTTATTAGGGTTCTCCAGAGAAAAATAACTAATAGGATTTATGTATGGATATACAGACAAATAGACGTATGCTAAGGAATTGGCTTACATGATTATGGAAGTTGGCAAGTCCAAAGGCTGTCTGCTGGTAGAATTTCTCCTTGCTCAGGGAGAGGTCAGTCTTTGTTCTATTCAGTCCTCCAAGCAATTGGAAAAAGCCCACTCATAGTGTAGAGGAAAATCTGTTCTACTCAAAGTCCTTGGATTAGAATGTCAATCATCTGAAAACACCCTCCCAGAAATATCCAGAGTCACGTTTGACCACATATCTGGGCATCACTGTCCAGCCAAGTTGAGACATATAATTAGCCATCACACCCATTGTCACTGCCATTATTTTACAACACACATAAACACTGATACTCTCCAGTCCACTTGCTGTCTTTCAATCCCTCCCTACTCCAACTATCCTAGATAACATTGACAATGAAATGTTCTATTGGTACAATATCCCTCAGTTGTTCATATTTTTGCTTATCAAATCAGAAGTAGATTTCTATTCATGATCTTTAAAGCCATCCCTGATATGTGGTTGACTAGTTTTTTTAAGTCTTAATTACAATAATGTTTCATTTTACCTGTTACTATAGCCAATTTGTCATTTCCCTAACCCTCCAATTGTTTTCATTTGAAGCCTTTGTCCCTGAAGTTCTGTATAGCAGGAAACTTCCATCTTCCAATGTGTTCATGCTAAAATGTTAACTATCATATCCACCCCAGATTTACAATAATATTTACATTCTCACATATTTCTTTAGACATTTGACCTGCCCATATCACCAATTTCAACTTTAAGTGAACAGAGAAAAAGAAAATTAACAAATGATGCATGAACTTTTATACTAAAGGCTTATTCTGGGAGAGAGAGAACTTGTGAGAAAGACATGTACATTTTTACATATTTGTTTTTAAATCTATTTTTCCTGAAAGTAAATATTGGAACTAATATGGGACTTTCTGTTCCAATCACTTCCCCAAAGGAAATTGCATAATGATTTGGTATATATTCATACCATAATTCTATACAATTCCTCATAGTTGAGTATGCAAAACAACATAGTTGCCTATTCTTTTTATTTGGATATGAAAATTTGCATTATATTCTGTGGCTTATGTTTTTGCAGTTTTAGGCTGGTGCTGGATTTGAACCCACCACCTCTGGTGTATGGGGCCGGTGCCCTACTCCTTTGAGCCACAGGCACTGGCCAGTGGCTTATGTTTTTATTCAACATTGTTTTTCAGAATTATCAAAGTCCACATATATGAATCTAGGTCATTCATGTTAGCTGTTTTAGTGTATTAGTTGCATAAACATTCAGAATTTATTGTTACATTTACTTACCAACAGTTGAGTTGCTGAAATGCATGATTCAGTGAACATACATATGTCATACTTTCCTTGTGTACATGTATGTAATTAGGGGAATATACTTAAAACTAGAATTGCTAAGTGGCAGAGTACTTTCATCTTCAAAGTTATTAGATAGTGCACAATGATTCTCAAAAGTGACTTAGCAATTCACACTCATCCAAAAGTGTATGTTTCCATTTCTCTGTTTTTAAGTCAATAGTATTGTCAGATTTCTCTGAATTACTTTTATATTTGTTGTAAGATAAAGATAACCATACTTTTCTGTTCAGAAAGACAATTGTCCCTAAACCATTTTTATGATAGTTTACCTTTCTGCTGCTGACTTTAAATGATCCCTATATTATAAATAATTTGAGGCTACTTTTTTGCTCATCTATTTCTCTATCTCTGCAACACTACCATACTCAATTTGTTATTATAATTTTATAGTAAGTCTTTGATATCTCTTGGCAAACAAAAATCTTTCTACTTGTTTCAATATTTTCAAAATTTTCCTATTTCTATACCTTTACTATTTTTAAATTTTTAATAACCTGTAATATTGTATTCAATTAAAAATATACAAAATACTATTCCTTCAATATAAAATGGAACATATTGCATCTAAATTTAGATTCACCACATTTTAAGGGGTGGCTAATATCTATCATATTTTTAGATAATGCATTGAACCTTTATGTTTGCAAATAATTTTTTGAATTGTTTGTCAAGTTCCATTAAGCAAACGTTAAAATTTTGTTTCTAATTACATGAAATATCTCTTGATTATTGCTAGTGCCTATGGACACTGTTGATTTTTATATGCTGTTCTTATGTCTAACAATCTTGCTTAAGCATCTCTCTCATTCTCACCTGCTCCTCTTTTCTCTCTTTCTCTCCCTCTCTCCCTCCCTCTCTCCTAGTTCTACTTGGCCTACGGGAACAGTGTCCGTTTCCTCTGGTTCTAACAGTTTCCAAGGAGGCTATCTAGGTTCTCAGAAGACTTGCTTCCTTGTGCTTCCACCCTTAACTATGGGATTAGCCTCGCCACAGCTCAAAGGAACCAAACATAATCCCCCAGGTCTGTGGCCCTATTCACTCCAGTAGGCCACTGCTCCCAGGGTTTACCTGGCAAAATCAGCCAGAAATCTGAGTTTGGCAAGGGAGCCTTGCGTGTTTAAATTAGGCTTCTGTCCAGCTAGATTTCTGCGTAAATCAGAGCTTGCATTCAGCTTTACACTCAGGTGTCAATTCTAGCCTCTGCCTGCCCACTGCCTTTGTCTCAGCCTCAGCGGCATTAGCCCCCTGAGGGCTGGTGCTCCACCCAAGAAAGTTATGTGCGCCCTGCCTGTGGCTGCTGTCCAGAAGCCCAAGTGCCCATCAATCCATGAATGGATCAACAAACTGTGGTATATGTACACCATGGAATACTATGCAGCCATTAAGAAGGATGGAGACTTTATGTCCTTCATGTTCACATGGATGGAGCTGGAGAATGTTCTTCTGAGTAAAGTATCACAAGAATGGAGGAAAAAGTATCCAATGTATACACCCCTATTATGAAACTAATTTATACCTTTTATATGAAAGCTATAACCAAATAGCCTAAGAATATGGGGAGGGGGGAGGGATGAGGGGAGGGGGGAGGGAGAAGGGGAGGAGGGAGAGAGAAGGGAGGGGGGAATGGGTGGAGGGAGGGGGATTGGAGAGATCACTTCTGAGGTTTATCTTACAGGGGTACAAGTGAATCTTTCTAAGAGTAGAATGTGAACGTTTTAAAACAATAACTGAGAAAATGACATGAAGGCTGTGTTGACCAGTTTGAAGAAAGTATTTCAGATTGCATGTGAGAACCCCACACTGTACCCCAGAAGTGCATTAATGTACATAGTTACCATTCAATCAAAAAAAATAAAAAATAAAAATAAAAAAGTAACCAAACATCTCCAAGGCCCGCTTGGCACAGCCTTACCTTGATCTACTTTAGACTTGTTTCTGGAAACCAAGCAGACCCGGCCCGCTGCACCTTCCCTCCGCCCCCAGATGGCTGTGCTGCACTGGGCTTTTGACCAGAGCCTTTCAAGGGCCGCGTGTTCGGGAGTTAGCCTTCTCGGAAGAGAGACGTGGGCATTTCACTTGCCTGGCAGATATGTTTAGTGTTTTGTCCAAACTGTGTCAAGAACGGAATTTGGGAAATTTTTCTTACACTTTTAGCATTCCGATGCTGATTCGCTGCCTAATGAAACCTGTTTCCCAGATGCTTTGGTTACAGTGAACATAGTAATGATTCTGGGCTTTTTCCAAACCCACTGAGCTGCGTCCTCTCACCAGCCGGTTGACCCGCGCAAGCCGCTGGCCTGGCCACGCCTGCTGCCGCAGGCGACGAGACTGTACACACCGGGTCCCTGACGACTTCCGGGGTTCCTTCTGCCCCACAGATGAAGAGATGAGGGCTGCGTTTTTTTTCCTTTCATATCCTAACTCCTCTCTGATAATAAGAATATGACCTCGGGTAGAGACTTAGGCAATTGATTTTCAAGCACGCGGAGGTCACTTTAAGAATTCAAAGGATGTGAGGCACCTGCCTGGGGGCAGCCCATTCATTCTGCCTCCTCCCCTCGGAAAATGCAGCTTCTAGCAGTGACTTTCTGGGACCCTTGAGTAGGGGAGGAAGCGGCTGGTACCTGGAGCTTGTAGAGCGCCGCCTCCCTCGGCTCCACTACCCCAAGAGCCCCCGGACAGGCGCGCCGCCCTTTCAGAGCGGGTTCGTCCCCGCCCAGTTGCTTGGCTGCGCAGCCAGGACTTGAGGGAAGGTGGAGGCCTGGGGCTGGAGGTGAGGAGGCGGCGAGACCCGGAGGCGAGAGGGAGGGAGGAGGTGAGGAAGAGGGAGGAGCTGAGGTGCTGGGCGGGGACGCCTGTAGCTCGCAGAAGGTGAGGGCGGGCGGAGGCTTGGGGCGGGGAGGTGGGGCCGGGGCTAGGGGTGAGGCCTGGCGGAGAGGAGCGGCCCGGGCGGCCACTGGGGCGGCCAATCCTTGCAGACTGAGGTTTACCCCAACTCCGAACTTGGGTCACAGGGCACTCGGGCGCTGTTTCCAGCCCAACACGGACTTCGGAACTGACAGACGCTGCAACCCGAGCGCGTCTCCGCGGGACCTGGAGTTCGGGCAAGTTTATCCCCCGCAGGAATGCGCGCCCAGGCGGCCCTGGACCCGCCACCAAGCGAGCGGCTCTTTCTCCAGAATCCTGACGCTTCCAAGGAACTGGATACAGCGCGGCCAGCACGCAGGAGCGCGGTGGAAAGGCTTGCGGCAGATCGTGCCAAGTACGTGCGGGGTCGACCAGGGGCTGGCCGGAGCTCTGCTTCCGAGACCAGCAGCCCGGTGGCGATCACCGGGCGGGGAGACGACCCCGGGTCTCCGGCTCGCGCCTCGGGTCCAGTGGTGCGCAGGACTATTGCGCGGAAGCCTCTGAGACCGGACTCACTCGTCATCTACCGGCAGAAATGCGAGTTCGTGCGAGGACCCGGCGCCGACGGCTCCAGAGCAAGCCTGGTGAAGAAGCTCTTCCAGGGGCCAGGCAAGGACAAGGCGCCGGTGTCCCCCGAGACGCCCGTAGTGGGAGAGGAGGGCAAGGCCAGGGGCGGGGAGGCCGCCCGGACCAAGCTTGGCCCCTCAAGGGTTCCCGAATCCCTAGCTGCTCTCGAGCCTTCTGAGACTCTGGGCCTGGCTCCACCGAGTGCGGCGACCGCCGGGGTTCCAGCTGCGCCCCCTTGTCCCAGGCCGCCGGTGACCAGGCGTGGGGGGCTGCGGCGTTCGCAGTCAGACCTCAGCTCCCGCTACTCCATGGCTTTGGCCGAGTTTGACACCTTCTTCCAGTACTGCGGTCTGGACCCTGAGGTGGTGGAGACTCTTGGGAGGGAGAACTTCTCCGTGGGGTCGGACCCTGCAGGCTTCAAGGTACGCAGCGTGAGCGTCGCCACCTCCGACAGCGGCTTCTCCCGGCACAGCAGCGGAGGTGAAAATGGGCTGCAGGAAGAGGAGCTGATGGAGCAGGTGCCCAGCACCACCTCCGTCATCGAGAGGAACGCCCGCATCATCAAGTGGCTGTACACGTGTAAGAAGGCCAAGGAGAGTCCCAGCCAGGGGCTACAGGGGCCGGCGGGACTCGCGGTGCGCGCCCAGAAAGCTAGGTTGGGAAGCCCATCCACGCGCACAGATGAGGGCTTGGTGACTAGTGGATGTGGCTAGTTACTTAGAATTCAGTGCGCTAAGTTGGAAGGGACCCACGAGTTTTGGCACACAGAGGCTTAGGAGTTGAGCCATCATAGCTGAAGAAGAGGAGGCAGCAGTCGTGGCACCTGCAGGCCGAGTGCCCTCTCCAGTTGCGTCCAACCACCAGGAAGGGTAGTCTGTAAGTTAACACTGTCCCAGCTGGCTTATCACTGTGGAAATAGAAATCCGAATTGTAAAATCCTGTCAGCAAGCAGCTTTACACCCCTGTCTTTATTATTTCTTGTGCTGAAAATAGCCTGAGCCCTGACCTTGGAGTCAGCTGCCTGGTAGGCCTGGAGCCCTGTGCAGCTGCTGTCTCACCTCCCCATAGGGAGGCTCTGTGTACTTTGCTGGGGCTCTTACCAAAGAGACAGAACTTTTCTATAGCACCTTGTCAAAACTTTGGCATTCATATAGCAATAAAAAAAAAAAAAACTTTATTTAGCTAAATTTTGTTTAAATTGTTTTGAGAGCTTCAGTTGTTAAACTGGGGGAATTGGACTGGATTGTAACCAATGTTTCATAGTTCTGAACTGCTGTGATTCTACAATTTATTTGCCTCTGGTGATGCTTACAGGAACTAACTTCCCTTTGAATAGCCAGTAGCCCAGAGTTGACCTCAAGCTCTTTTTGTTGAGGAGTGATTATATGCACTGTCACCCCCTCTTCCCTGCAGTGAGGGCATTTTGCAGGGTTCTCTTTGAGAACCAAGAATTTAAACAATGCAACACCTTTTTTTCTCTTGCCCTTCAAAGACAACTTGCTAAATTATGAGATTAAATTATTTTGTCTGCCATTGAGATAAACTACTGACAGACACTGCATCAGCCTGTAGAACTGTGTAGAGCTGCCACAAGACATTTGAAGATTTTATTTCTAAAATTAAATTGAAAATTAACAAGAGGAGGGGAATTCTTTATTTTTCTTGAACTCAGAAAGCTCAGGACTTAAGTTCTTCCTTCTAAATTATAGAAGATTTGCTTTTTCTGCTAGCCTATGTCTCCAAAGAATGTATATAGGGAGTCAGTTTTTTAAAAAAAAAAACATTAATTTGTGTTTTTCACAAATTGTCTTTTGGACTTGGAGATGGGTGAAGGGCATTCTCACAATGCGATGCTGTTGTGAACATGTAGTGGAAGGTTTGGGGGAGTGGGCATGGTGGGTGAAGAGATACCTTCTGGCTATGGAGCACCAAAGCAGAGGGGGGCCTGTCTTCTGTTAGCAGGTGACTCTGGCACTGTACCCCAAGCTTCCTTGATCCATAGAATAAAGAGGATGGTGGATGATTTCTGACCTCTACATTTTATATTCTGTGTAGTGATAATCTGCTTATCTGTGTTCCATAACTGGAACCTGGAAAAGGGAAATAAAACACCCCCATCTATTGGATCATGTACACATACAAGGTAAGTTTATGAATACATTTCTTCCAGGCAGCCAGAGCATGTGCAACCAGTAAGTGGTATAAATAGTGGTGTGTCAAGAAGTTGACAAACAAACCAAATAAAACCTGACAACATAAAAATGAGAGTGGCCCCTCCAGACCCAGGCCCACCCCTGTCTCTAGCATGCCAGTGTCAGAACAGTGACCTGAAAGAGAACTTAGGATCTATGAAGTAGCCTTCCCAAAGTCCTCTTAGATTTGAACCTATGAAAAATATAAGATGTTTGGTTAGCCTGTGAAAACTTTCACTTTTATGACAAAAGTAGTTGAAGTGAGAGGAAAGGGAGGGCAGATTTGAGAAAGGATGGAGGGCAAAGTGACAAGAGAACAAGGACTCCCTGGCTTGTTTTTCACCTTCTCTCCCTCCATCTTAGCCCCATTTGTTCTAAGCAGGACACAGTGTCCCTGCCTTCCAAGAAGTTTCACATTGTTGCTCTTAGCAGAGGATAGTCACCCAGAACCTGTCTCAGTTTTCGTATGGTATTGTATGGTGGACACCAGCAATATAAAAATTTATATTACAAATTTACTCCTCAAGACTCAATCATAGTGTCCCATTAGGCAGAGACCTGATGCCTGGGTGCTGGGAAGGTTGTGAGAAGGAAATAAGTTCCCTGGCCCTTCTCCAGCTAGCTGGGACAATGTCTGCTCAAACCTCCTTCACACCTCACCACTTCTAAACACTGCTGTTCCCTCTGAAGATGTGCCGACCCCCAAAGCCCACATGGCACAGTGACACCAGCAGCATGGTGCACACTTGGTCAGTGAGGTGAGCCTCTGATACTCTGCACTGGAGTCACCTGTTCTGAGACTAGATCTGTAGCTTCTGGATGATATAAAAGCTAGAATTCAAGCTATCCTTTTTTTGATGAAATCTGTAAGGATTCAGTTTAGGATTTTATTGAAAATTTAAAAAATTTAAGATGAACAATGGTAGATCTTCTAAATGAAAGAGAAAACAAATATATTTTATATATAGGTTTTTGTCCCCTTGGTAGGTAGAGATTTATAAAGTATAATGCAGGTATCTAATCTAGAACTAAATAATCAGCTTATGAGTTTCTTACCCCTTGGGGTAAAAGTGTTTACTTTTCAAAACTGAGGATATCGGACCTGGAGAATGACTCATAGAATCTGCATGCAAGTCCACTGGGGATTTATGAGTAACAGACAGTTACATATGGGTAATTTTCATATTCTGTTTCCCAGAGTATAATTCACAAAGATTGCTCTTCTGTCTCCTGGGTTTAGTCATCTTCCTGTCATTCAATTAGTCAAATTGGGGACTTGCCAAAATGTATGTCTTTCTGGTTTTCTGTTTTGCATAAAATAAGTAAATTGTTTTTTTTAATATTGTCAGAAAAGAATGGTAACTTGTCCTTTGGGATAATTAGAGATAAATGTTGTTTAATTTCATGGCAAAAATATTCAGATATTCCACAGTTATCTTTACATTACCCTTATCCAAAAAGGAAGAGAGGAACAGAGGGAGGGAAGGCCTGAAGAAACCCACTGAAGCTCCTGGAACAGAATCCTGCCTCACATTTATTATACAAAGATACTGTAGTCATATAGAACACATAAGTTGGGGACACTCAGGGCTTTATGCTCCTTTGATGACCCTGCAAAGCTCTGTAGTTGCATTGGGGAGCCCATTTCAGGTGAACACATGTTTGAGTAGCCACCTTTCCCTGTCTCCTGGCCAGCACTGGGCCTTCAAGAGATATGGTATTTGAAAAGAGAAGAATCAGTTTGCTTTCAAATATTTAGTTGGACTGTCTGCCTTGTTCTGTTGTCTGACTCTAGCAGTTAGCACTGGCCTTACCAACATTCAAAAAAGTTATCTTTACTGACTGTGAGTAGTTTGAGGTAAAGAGAAATTTTGAAAGCCCAGGAAAAGGGCTGCTGGGAGAGGGAGATTTCTTCTGACAAAGAAAGCAGATGATAGTCATTCTATTAAAAATTAGATATTTTAAAATTCAGAGAATGTCACAGAACTAGATACTATAGGGCTCAGACTTAGTAGTATAGTCTTCTAAGTTTTGCCTGAATTGGGGTTGACTCACTGTTTCTTTAACTCCATAGGAAGCAAGAATTCCCAATGGTATGGACTACTGGAGTGTGTCAGGTGACTTGGGACCCCAGGGCTATTTGTCCAGTGCCTCTGTACCCAGGAATAAAGCACCACGGACAAAGCTTAAGTTGTTTCAGAAGGTTTGAAATGCTACTGAGAATATGGAAAACACAGATAATGAAAATTTGCTGACTTATAACCAAGAGACATTCTACTTATTTAAAGTGGATTTATCCTTGCTTTCAGGGGGCATCTGGAAAGCTGTTTGGAAATACTTCTAGGATTATCTTTTTAACCCTAATTTTTTTTTTCTTTTGAGACAGAGTCTTACTATGTTGCCCTCAGTAGAGGTCACAGCTCACAGCAACCTCCAACTCTTGGGCTTAAGTGATTCTCTTGCCTCAGCCTCCCAAGTAGCTGGGACTACAGGCACCCACCACAACGCCTGGCTATTTTTTTTGTTGCAGTTATCATTATTGTTTAGCTGGCCTGGGCCGGGTTCAAACCTGCCAGCCTCAGTGTATGTGGCTGGTGCCGTAACCACTGTGCTATGGGCACCGAGCCAAAATTTATCTTTTTTTAAATGCAAAGAGCATGAAAAACAAGTGTAAATGCTTGGTATGTGCTCCTTATGCCCATCTGGGGCTGACTGGCACCATTTGAATCAAAGTAATCAGAGCCAACAAAGAGTAAGCACACATTCACACACACATGCATGTTTCCAAAGCATTCCTATATGGTGAATTATACTTAACTCCTAAACTATGCAACTGATGATCTCATGTAACAAATCAGAAAGCACTTTTAAAATCACTTGGAAGTACAAAGTCATTTTATTAATGCCATTCTCTATTTGGGTTGTAGGCATGTGGAAGTCCCCATTAAAAGATGAGTTAGAATTGAGGCACTGCCAAATGACACCTTTTTTTGTACCTGGACAGTTTCTGGAGAGCTGGCAGAGAATCTGGGCACTCCTTCTGGTCAGACCAGTGGTGGCACCCACTTTGCTGCAGCACCACTTAGAGTGAGCTCCACAGTTCTGTGGCTCCCAACTTCCTAGAGAGCACGGGACATAGCATCTTAGGTGGGAGCTCCTCCTTCACACCTATGCACGTCACATAATCATCCCAAATTTGGCACCAATACACCCAAAGGGAGTATTTTTTTTAAAAGGAACAACCTCTGGGTGGCTGGGAAACTAGGATCAGAATGTGGTTAAGGGCTTATTGGAACCCTTCATTCTGAAATTACTCATGACACCAAGATGACCAGATTGAGATTTTGAACCTTCTGAGAGGAATTTTGTATCACTCAAAGAAAATTCATTAGCAGGTTGGGTGCAGCAGCTAATGCCTATAATCCTAGTATTCTGGAGGGCTAAGGCAGGCAGATCCCTTGAGCTCAGGAGTTCCAGGCCAATCTGAGCAAGAGCAAGCCCCCATCTCTAAAAGAAGCTGGGCATTGTGGAGGGTGCCTATAGTCCCAGATACTCAGGAGGCTGACGCAAGAGGATCACTTGAGCCCAAGAGTTTGAGATTGGTGTGAGCTACACTATGGCACTCTACACCAGCGACACTGAGTCAGACTATCTCAGAAAAAGAAAAAAGGTGTGTTACTCAGCCAACTGTTTCAAAACTTACCATATTTTATCAAAACATATGTCTTCAAGAACAAAATCACTACAGAAGTATATGGAGAGAAAGAAGTGAGTTTCTCAGTGATGTCATACTTTATAAACCATTCCATTTGAATATATTCTGTGTATTTAATTTTTTTTATTTCTATAACTTTTATTGTTAGAGTTGGTCTTTGAGTTACTTACATATTTATTTTTACACAGTTTTTAGTCTTCAGATAGTCTTCCTTTACTTCATGTGGTTTTAGTTCTTGTCAGTATAGTTTTAAATTATTTTGTCTATGGTCATCGTTTTTGTACATGTACATATTGTTTATTTGAACTTTCATCTTTTAACTATGAGTAGAAGGCTTGGCACTCCATAAAGTATTCACTACTATAGTGATTTGTTTCCCAGGAAGTCCCAGGTACACATTTTTGGAGGCTTTGCAGGCTGACAGATATACCTTTTTCTTCCTTTTTTTTTTTTTTTTTGAGATGGAGTCTCACTATGTCATCCTCAGTAGAGTGCTGTGGCATCACAGCTCACAGCTGACACAGTTTCTAAATAGAGTTTTTTCTATACACTACACTATTGCAACTGGAGTGCAATATTGTATGTTCTCTATTAAAGAAATAAAGTACTTTTATCATTTGTTAAATTGACTTGAATTTTAACAAAGCAAAAGAAATTAAAAATGAGAATATGGGCTTGGCGCCTATGGCTCAAGTGGCTAGGGCACCAGCCACATATACCTAAGGTGGTGGGTTCGAATCCAGCCTGGCCCACCAAGCAATGATGATGGCTGCAACCAAAAAACAAAAAAAATAGCTGGGCATTATGGCGGGCGCCTGTGGTCCCAGCTACTTGGGAGGCAGAGGCAGGAGACTCGCTTGAGCCCAGGAGTTGGAGGTTGCTGTGAGCTGTGATGCCATAGCACTCTACCCAGGGGGACAACTTGAGGCCCTGTCTCAAAAAAATAAATAAATAAATAAATAAAATAAAATAATGAGAATATGAATAGTTATACAAATCTTTTGTTTCTTCTTTTCTTCTGGACACCATCTCATCAGATTATCAGCAGAAATGAGGAAAGCATTGCCAGACTAAGCCACACCAGTTGCAGGACACCTGAACTTCCCAACTTGAAATGCAGTAAAAACAGTATTAAATCTTTAGCACTTTGCTTTTCTCTAATTATTTTTCAGCCTTCTGCTTAAAAAGATTTTTCTTAATGTTTTGTTTAAAAAATACTACTGGCAAATGAGCACAAAGGTACAAGTGAACGCATGGTTTGTACCCTTTCTCAGTAGCTCATCACGTGAGGTGAACTCTGCTCCTTTCAAGGTGCTTTCAGTATGCTCAGGGCAGCCTGGGCAGAGGTGAGGAAGGAGCAGGCTCTTCTCTTGCACTGACTGTGCCAGGCCCAAAGATGGGCCTTCCTGAGCAGAACAAATACAGTACCTCCGTGTGTCCACAAAGCACATGGACGAAAGCCCCAGTCCTACAGAAACTCTGGTCACTGAGAAGTAGCTGAGGTGCTATGTGGTAAAGCTTCTGCCCCAGGGGATAGCCACAGTTGCCTTTTCCTTTCTCAGGTAAACCTGAAGGCTTACACAGTGGTTAAGTATATAAACTTTGTATGTACATTAATGAAGCAAATAGATTTGTGTAATATTTAGATATTCTGGGTTGAAAATACTAAACAAGAAGGAAATTGCTTGTCTCAGGCACTTTTGTAACTCTAGTCTTGCAAGTAGCAGGGAGCAGCTGATGTGAGGAACATGGAAACACCAGAAATGTGCTCCTGTCAGGAATGACTTCCCCATTATCTCTGCTATGACCCTCAGATTTTACCATTGATTACCTTTGTGTTCTTTCCTTAATGACTGTCATTAAAATTAGAGTGCTTTCTGAGGCAAGAATGTGTTAAACTGTTAATAACTATTCGGCCTTTAAGTCAGAATGTGAATTTGCCTTTAAGAGAGAATGTGTCAAACTGTTAATAACTATTCTCCTTTCAGTCTCACTTTCCTTAAAAAGTGAGAAGCTAAACCACAGGACCAGGTATGGAAGGATCTGGATACTTGGTTCAGTATACCCTGTGGAATACTCAATTTTGAGTTTAAGTAGGACTCATAATTACATGTACCAGAACAGGAAATTACGGAATTTAGAGACCCAAAGCCCCACTATCCACTCTGTGGTATCAGAATACCTGTGCCCCGAGCAATGTGACTTTAACCAAGGCTGTCACTGCATAGTAGCAGAATCACCCACAGGCAGGTGCCAAGGGTGAGCCCAGCTCCTGCCACACTTTATCAGGGGCACTGATATTCAATAAGGAAAGAGAATGAGCGAGATGATGAAGATGAAGAGAGGGAGAAAGGGAGGAAGTAGTGAGTGACTCTATGAGACAGATTTATGAATTTATATAACCATTTTGGTTCACAGTTTCAATTTGGTGGCCAATCTGTCTGAATCATAAATGGAACTCAAAGTCCAAAGCATATAAAAAGAATCAAGCAACAGGGAAAGTAAACATGTAAGTTATAAATGGCTTTTTTTTCTTTCTGTTTTATTTTAATCTCTGGAGGTCCTTTACCCTGGCATCGAATTAGCTCTGTCAGTCAGAAGGTCCTAGGTAGGGGCTGCATGCCGGCCTTTGGGTTTTAGAAGCAGTCTTCTTTTCAGACTTAGGGAGAGAATAAAAAGAGTCAATGTAGCAAATAAACCCAAAGCCAGCCCAGGAAATGAAGGCAGTGCTTTTTCTGAGTGACCCTGAGAGCTGTTCACAGACCCGCCCTTGGAGGCACACAGCAGGCTCAGGCTAGGAGAGATGTTATCAACACTTGAGGATCCTGCTGTTTTCTCAACCTGCTTGGCAAGTCAAGACTGGAGCATTAGCCTTCAGAGTGTTTCCAAAGTGCCTTCCGGTGCCTCACACCATTCCTATTCTAGGTGACTGAGAACTGTGGGCATCTGCTGGTGCTGACAGCAGGGACCCACTCAACCTGCGCCACACTGTTATGGCTGGAAGTGACCTTGGAGATCCCTTTCCAGAAGCACCTCCAGGTGGAGCACTCACACATTGGACGACCCCTTCCAGGATGTCCTGGGGAACCTGCCTCAGGACATTAGTAAGGTAACAGCTGTCCCTGGAGTTTCAGCACTGAGACCTGAGGAAACTTTCTGTTCCCAGAAAACTGGAAAGGCTGCATAGCCCAGAGGGAGCCTTTGAACATACATCCATGACATATTCTTGAGTTCACTTTAGTTCCCACTTCCTGGGAAAATGAATGTCAAAATTGTGAGTACATGAGGATTTTAGATGCTTAATTTTGCATTTCCGTCCTTGCCTTAAATTAGGGGAGCTTAGTGTATTTCCTTCTTACCAGGGAAGACCATGGTCAGGCTCGAGAAGAGTTCAGAGTTCCTCTGACAGGACAGACCAGCAGGCGAAGGCCCAGCACTTCCCAGCAGCTGAGCAGCAGGGCCTGTGCAAGAGCTTCAGATCAACATTCTGCCCATGAGAGGGCCACGGTGTGGAGAGATCAGTGCCTTGCCTGGTTCAAGGGCTAATAAGTTGGAAGAGTAAGAATTCAAGCCCAGTTGGCTTGGCTCCCTAGTCTCCTCTTGTGCTCTCTTTGGCCTGCCTCATATGGAGGATACCTACCAGAAGGCCTAACATTTATGACTTCTCCCAGCACATCTGACTCAACGGATCAAAACCCCAACTCTTTTTTTTTTTTTTGAGACAGAGCCTCAAGCTGTCCACCTGGGTAGAGTGCTGTGGCATCACAGCTCACAGCAACCTCCAACTCCTGGGCTCAAGCGAGTCTTCTGCCTCTGCCTCCCAAGTAGCTGGGACCACAGGTGCCCACCACAACACCTGGCTATTTTTTTTGGTTGCAGCCATCATCGTTGTTTGGTGGGCCCGGGCTGGATTTGAACCCGCCACCTTAGGTGTATATGGCTGGCACCTTTGCCACTTGAGCCACAGGTGTTGAGCCCAAAACCCCAACTCTTGCCAGATTCTGATACAAGATGCCATTGCAGAATTGCCTGAGGGTTCAGTCACTGAACTCAGGCCACATGGGGCAGCGTCTGCAGAGACAGCGCAACCCCAACAACTCCCACACGGAGAAATGTCCACATAGCACATTTTGTTATTATAGCAGTGGCTTTCATGATAGCAGAGCCGTTTATCTTGATAATTTTATGCATGGTGGTATGTGCCTTTAAAATAGAAATAAGGAGAAAATAAGGGATGCTGGAAGAGCGCGGAGCAGGCGCTGACGGTGTGGGCCTAGGCAGCACAGTGAGGCCTCCGGCAGCATTGTGACATCAGCGCAGCCTCTCATGTGCGCCCCAGGGTCCACCTGAGGAACAGGAGTCCCCGGCCTTCTAGACACCTGAGAGAAACCACGGAACTGTGTGATTACTTCAGTAGTGGCTAACTATTGATTTTAGGTAAGTGAGAAATGACTACAGTTATAAAAAAAAGAGCAACTTCCTTAAATTTATTTTGAAGTACCAGAAAGTTTGTCACAGCTTTAGGTTTGTGATGATTTCTTTATTTTATTTTTTTAGCAAAAGAAAAGGCCAAGATATGCACATTCCAAGTAACAACTTGAAGGCTCTTAGGTGTGTTTCAGGGCCACACAAATGTTACTCTTTTACAGGTGAGAAGACAAACAGAGCCAGCTGTCAACATGGTCACCTTGCAGGCAGATGCAGGAGGAGGTTCAGGTAGTGAGGACAATTCCAGCTTGAAGGTTCTTGGAGTGAGCAATGCTAGGGGTTAGCGCCTGACACCAGCCCTGGGCAGTGTGTTTATGTGGTCAGCACAGCCAGCCAGAGCAGTTCACCATGTCAAGGAGTTGTCTACAGGTCCTTTTTCAAGGAAGAATATTTTATAGCAAATATGTTTTCAGAGATTTAGCTCTAAACTCTGAAAAAGGCAGTGTCTGCTAGAGGTCCATGAGAGCATAAAACTGCCACAGTCAGTCACAGCCACGGTACTGAGGAGCTCCTTGAACTGGAGCACTCAGTTTTAAACATTCCTCAGTTTTCTTATCTGTTAAAAAATGATCATGAGATCCAGAGGATGGAGATATATTTAAAGACACTTAAGCCTGAAGTCCCAGCATGGGATCAAGAGGATCACTTGAGGCCAGGAGTTTGAGACCAGCCTGAACAACATAATAAGATTATGTCTCTACAAAAAAATTTTTAAAACTTAGCTGGGGATGGTAGTGCATATGTCTTCCAGATATTCAGGAGACTGAAACAGGAGGAACATTAGAGCCCATGAGTTGGAGGCTGCAGTGAGCTGTGATTGTATCTCTGCACTCCAGCCCAGGTGGCAGAGGGAGACCCTGCCTCTAAAAACTTTAAATAAATAAATCAGAGGATCTAGAAGGCCTTAGCACAGAAGAAGCCCCAATCCTGGGTGGGGAACCTGTGGCCTTAAGGAAACTTGTGACTTCCTTGGTTCTCCAGTATGGCCTTTTGACAGAATCCAAATTTTATGTAATCTTTTCATTACATGGGGTGCAGCAGAGAAAGATAAAGCTTTTCTTGCCTCCTTTTATGCATAAAATAGACCTCTGCAAGCTGAGAGTCAGGAGGCAGTCCAAAGGCTTCAAGGAAGCCAACAGTAACCATAGCTGGAGGCTGAACGCTGGAGAGCCTGGGGTCTGGGGCCAATGGCATGCTGGTAGAAGAGCCAGAAACCATGGCATTCTCAGGGCAGGAGAACAGGAAGTCCCAGCTCCAAAAGAGAGAAAACCAGAACTTTGCAATGATACATTTCAAAACTATTAAGAAATGAATATAGGGCAGTGCCTGTGGCTCAGTGAGTAGGGTGCCGGCCCCATATATGGAGGGTGGAGGGTTCAAACCCGGCCCCAGCCAAACTGCAACAAAAAATAGCCTGGTGTTGTGGCGGGCGCCTGTAGTCCTAGCTGCTCTGGAGGCTGAGGTAGGAGAATTGCCTAAGCCCAGGAGTTGGAGGTTGCTGGGTTGCTATGAGCTATGATGCTTTATTGCCCTACCAAGGCCAATAAAGTGAGACTCGGTGAAAGAAAGAAAGAAA
>NW_003852534.1:29975-37933 GCF_000181295.1 Otolemur garnettii | reverse complement strand
AAAAAAAAAAAAGAAAACCAGAACTTCTCCTTCCTCCACTCTCTGTTCCATCTGCACATCCAGCCTGTGTCTATGGCAGATCTTCCCACTCAGTCCATTGACTCACCCCTAGTCTCCTCTGGAGACATCCCCAGACACAACTGGGACAGCCCAGTCCTTCTCATCAAATGTTCAAACACCTGGGTTTCTCTTTCAGCAGAAGAGGGATGGACTCTGTCCCTACTGAGCCATTGACGGTAAATGAAGCAGCAATTAAGAATAAACATTTGCTGGCCATTTAGGTATCCCTCAGTCTAGCCAACCACCACACTTCCTATAACAATCCCTTCTACTTCATGGTTTTTGGATGGAGTGTTTGCTGACCCACTCTGTGTTAGTTTGTCATTCCTCTATATATAACAACAAAAAATTTCAGCACAGGGAGAGACTGTGGTGATTGTTCCAGTGTGTCTAGAACACTGGTTCTCAACCTGTGGGTTGCAACCCACAGAAACTGTATTAAAGGGTTGCAGCATTAGGAAGGTTGAGAACCACTGGTCTAGAAAGTCCTCTCCTCACCATGGTTTAGTAAGAGAGGGTGAGTTTCAAAACAGAGAACAAGAAAGAAACAAATGCATTTTTGTTAATCTAGAGGAGGACCATAGCTATACTAAGGAATTCTCAAGAAGTATTGTTGGAATTGCAATTATATACTTAAATATCTAGAAGGTATTAATGAGTATTAATGATAAAACAATAATATCCTGTACTTATCTAGAATTTTAAGGTTTACAAGGATCTCCTATACCAGGTTTCTTATTTGATACTTATTATAAACATCTCGATGCAGTCTGAAGTATCATTATGATTTTTGTTTCATAGAGCAGAAAATCAAGAGTCAAGTTGAGTCACCAGCCAAATTCACACTTCCATGCAGGGGCAGGGCTGAACTGAGTGGGATGATGTATGGGAACTTGTCTGTTGGCTTCGCTGAATGGTTAGGTGCTTCCTGAGGACCTGTCCTGGGACTTAATGGGGGAATCTCTGCTTTTGGCCTTTACTCCTGGGTTATCCTAAAGCATTTTGTCTTTAGAAACCCCTCTCTATTTCTTACAAGATTCATCATTAATCTTTATCCAGTCCAATGTGAGACCCAACTAAACTCTAAAATGTATCTTCCTGCATGAAGCCCTTATGTGCCCATGTGCACATGTGTCTGTCCCATGTGGACATAATCGTTTTCTTGCTTTGGCTGCTGGGGTCAGTCAACTCATTCACATGTACAAATAGCTTTTTACTCTTAATGGAAGGAAAATCTACACCTGCTTATTTTAAGACTAGCTTAGGCCGGGTGCTGTGGCTCACACCTATAATCCTAGCACTCTGGGACACCGAGGCAGGTGGATTGCTTGAGCTCATGAGCTCAAGACTAGCCTGAGCAAAAGTGAAACCCCATTCTATTAAAAATAGAAAAACTGAGGCAAGAGGATTGCTTTAGCCTGAGTTGGAGGTTTCTGTGAGCTATGATGCCACAGTGCTCTACCCAGGCCAATAGCTTGAGACTCTGTCTCAAAAAAAAAAATAGAATAGCTTATGTCTGACATTTGCAGACACATTTATAAGGGCATTGACATACACTGTTGTCTCATTCAAAGTGTGCTGGCTTGTGACACAGGTGGAGTAGACACAAATTGTACTACTTTTCAGATAGACTCAGATCATAGACCAAAGTTCTCAATGTTGCTAAACTATGGGGTTCACTCCTCTGAGTCCATCCAACACTCTTCCCAACCCAGAATTCTAGGGTGCCTCGCTGATGTTTTATTTGCTTTGGTTTTCCAGTTCTTTCTAATAGTTCATTTTTACATTCAGAGCCCTCTAAAAATTAGTATCATAAAATGCATAACATTGCATGAGAGCATACTGTCTAAAATCACTAAAATAGTGATGAGGTAAGGAGTATTTCCTACACCCCTTCATTTCTGATTAGAAAGCATTTTTTTCTGTTTATAGTAAATTACAAAATTTGAGCATAAAACCTGACTACTACAAGAGTTCAAAGAGTTCAAAATTGCCTTTCATAAGGTGTACATGCTGGCTGGACAAAACCCTCAGGGAAAGGCAGAGAAAACAGAATCTTACAGGCTTCCAGCTGCATTTCACAGAACTCACGGTATTCAATAGTACCAAATCCAGTTTAATACCAAAGTTTGGTTTGGAATGTTCAGAGACATTGCAGGTACAATGGTATTTATGTCCAGAGAGAATGTTTGAGCAGCAGCAGGGGTTTTCCTATACTGATTATTTTCTCTTATACACCAGAAAATAAAGGTTACAGCACAGATCTTAATTCAAGTCTGAAAAGAATGCCACAGAGGAAAGGAGCTCCTGACAGGGTCAGAGTTGATGGTTTTCATCATCCATGCTGTACAGATGGAGGAGATCACAGGTCAGAAAACAGAAGCGACACAAAGCTGATCCCCAAACCACACTTCCTGCACTGTGTGAGGCCACCCTCTGAGCTCTCCTGTTCATTGCACTGGTGTGAGAAACACCAGCAGGATTAGCATCTGCTTTAGCAGACAGCTTGTGATGGGAAAGCAGTAACTGCACAGTCAGGGGCTCTGCAGGTACCAATCTGTGCTAAAATGTCTCTGGACTAAAAAGAAGTTATAGCAGTCAATTTTCTTTTTTTTTTTTTAGAGACAGAGTCTCACTTTGTCACTCTTGGTAGAGTACTGTGGCATCACAGGTCACATCAACCTCAGACTTTTGGGCTTAAGTGATTCTCCTGCCTCAGCCTCCCAAGTAGCTGAGACTACAGGCGCTGGCCACAATGCCTGGCTATTTTTAGAGACAAGGTCTCGCTCTGGCTCAGACTAGTCTCAACTGATGAGCTCAGACAATCCACCTTCCTCGGCCTCCCAGAGTAATAGAATTACAGGCGTGAGCCACTACTCCTGGCCAGCAGTCAATTTTCTTTCTACTCCATACCCATGAGACAGAACCTCACAAAATCGCAGAGATTCTATAAAATGCCAAAATGTCTTTCAAGATAATCTGTGCAAATCTCTCAACTTACAGATTTGCCCCCCAGAGAAATAACTATCACAGTTACCAGCTGGTGAGAGTCAGGCACCACCACCCTCACCTCACCTCACTCTAGTATGAATTTAGGCAACCTAAGTTATGCTGTGGCCCTAAAGGCACGTGATTACTACCAGAACACCTGCTCACAAGCCTGCAAGAACCCCTGGGGAGCAAGAGTGGCCTCTAGCATCACTCCATAGGCTCCTGCTCAATCCTTCTTCCCCCAAAGGGTAGTTGAACTGTGAGTTGTTGTGCTGATACTCAATTAACAAAACAAATGTCATTCTTGCTACCTTGGCACAAACCCTCACTTTAGATAGGAGTTCCTCCAGTGTGGCATAGCACCTGTGGTGACCTGGCTGCTGCATGCTGTGTAGACAGCCTGCTCACTCAGCAGCTGCCTCCAGTGCAGAGTGAAGGGTGCCAGGTTCTGTTTGTTTTTGTTGTGTTTTATTTTTTGGTTTAACACTTGATTCTGAGAAAGAAAGCAAATGTGCTACACATTTAAAAAGCACTCTGTTTGTTTTTGGATTAGCATTTCAAATACATATTTCTATATCAGGATGGCATTTTAAGATTTTTCTAAGTGTCAAAAATATAATTCTGAAAATCCAAAAGAATTACACTAAAACATATAATAATTACATTGCTCTCATTTTATTATAAATGTAAAATTCTAGAGTAAATACTACTGCAACATTACTAACAGCTTTTTAGGTTCACTTTAAGTTCAATAAACTTCAGTTTGTGGAGTCAAGGTACAATATGTTCAAAGCTATATTCTGAAAAGTTCCTAAAAGAGAGAACCAGGCTTGAAAAACAGGCCACAAGATCAGTGAGAAAGATAGTGAATTGTTCACTGTGTGTTGCTCCCAACACCACACAAAGTATTTCATATTTTATAGAAAGAGAAAACTCTTTAGACTTGGGCCACATGATTTTTTAAGTGAATCTCCTAATTATAGAGTTAAGAACGCCAATGCTGGCTTGGCACTTGTAGCTCAAGAGGCTAGGGCACCAGCCACATACACCAGAGCTGGTGGGTTGGAACATATGAGTGACATACACTTGAGGGGAAGGGCCTTGTGTAGAGGCACAGAGGCCATCCACACCTGAGCATGTTGACAAGACCTTCCACTACGCTGACTCACGGTCATGTTTCTTCCTAACTCAGCCTGTAGTCCATGCATAACTGGCGTTCTGTAGGCCCACACATTCGGGGGTAGGGGGAGGGCATTATATAACCTGGTCATTAGCCATCTTGCTTTTCCTTGGGTTAAAAGCTATTCTCAAGGCTTTTCTCAGATCTACCATCTGGCAGGGCTTCTGGGGTCTTAACCACAGAACTCTTTCTATTTATTTTCTGCATCTACTCCATTTTTGCCGTCTCTCTCACTCCATTTCCATATTTCTATCTTTCTTTTTATTCTTCCTTTGTTTTTTATAGATTTAACTTGTAACTAATTCAAACTACTAGTCAGTATTACTTTATAGCAAACACTTTCATGCCTGTGCCCTCTTCCAGAACATTGGGGATGGGAGCAGGCAGTGGAGGGAGAGAGAAGGAGAGAGGGAAAGAGAGGGAGGAGAGGAGTAGGGACAGAGGAGATTGGAACACCTGCCTCAGTAGAGCTGCTGTGGCACACAGGTGACTTTGAGCTGAGAGCACTGGAGAAGCAGCAGGTATGGGAAAGATGTTCTGGCCTCCCTATGTCTACCTAAAATCAAGGCTCATTTCCTGTGAAGAAGGTGCTTTTCCTTTACCATGAAGAGAATGCCATTTCTATTATCAGAAATGGGGAGTTAATACAAAGAAAAATCTACACAGACAAACCTACTAAAATAATGTACATCTTCCACCAGTTTTCCAAGTTTCCTGGTCACTTTCCCACCCCTTGCTCCCTTGTGTTGTTTTATCTCCACAACATATACTCTGTTAAAGTGATACATAAGCTCTCAGGAGTCTTTGCTCCTTTGGGTCTTTATTTCTCCTGCATGAGGACTCTGTGTACATGGAAAATATTAACATCAAATAAAATGGGCCTGCTTTCCCAGCTAACCTGCCTGTTGTCTGTTCAATCCCAGGCCCAGCAAGAGCCACAGGCTGTAGAGGAAGAGACTCTGATATGTATCCACAATTTCCTAGAGCCCATGGCTACTTTGGCAAGAGCATTTGCAGTGAACAATTTTGAGTTTTATAGTTTTAATCATTATTTAACTCCTCTGGCTCCAGTCAACTGGGCCATCACCTGACTCTCTACAGTTTTCGGTAAGTTTTGTACCAAGCTCTGGGGCATCATGGTCTTCACACTTCACTCTCTTTCCTTCACTTTCCTTCCCATCCCTGATCCTGCACCCTCTCCCTCTTAAGAGAACCCAGTCTCAAGTCATCACCCTGCTTAGTTCTATCTGTCCTTTATGTTGGACCTTTCTGTTGCTGGAGATGCCCTGTAGCATAATCTGCTGTCTCACCATGGATTCTCTTTGTTCCCCTCAGTGCATCCTTGTAAAGACTAGCTTAGCCATGAGACAAGCACTGTAACATTCTCAGATGCAAACTCACCAGCATCAGCTTCCCAGCACACCTTCAAGCATAAGTGACTAAAAACCCAGCTTGATCTGGCTTCAAGAGGGAGTTCATTTAACCCCTGGGTAGTGCAGGAGCACAGTGGGCTTTAGGGTAGGTTTGAGCACAGAGAAGCTTCTGGATGCTTCCAGGGACTCGGTTTCTCTCCGCCCTCAGTGCAGGCAGCACTATTCCAAGGGTGGCACCACTCTGGACACAAAATCTCCACGAATACTTCTTGAAGCTACATTCTTGTCAATGAGAACATGAGCTAGCATATCTAGTTCCCAGTCCTCCAGCAAAGCCTGTACATGGGTCTAAGTGGAAGAGAGCTCAGGCCACTTGCCACCCCCAAGTCCGTGGTGACCTAAGGAGTGTTGTGTGGTGCCTGTCATGTTTCTTAGTTCTGTGCTCATCATGGAACCAGTAACTATGCTGGGTAGTTAAATCAGCCAGCATCTAACTCATGCTTCAGATAGTGTGACTGGATAACTCAGGGCACCACTAGGAAGGAGAGGGGCTCAACTGCAATCTAGTATGATAGAAGCCCAGAGAGCTTACCCATAGAAATCTCCCAAAACTCCTTGAAAGAGAAGCCCTTAGTACAAAAATCTCTGTGGCATCAACTCTGTAACCTCAAGAGTACCACAGACTTGGTATGGAGGATGGGGCAGGGAAAAGCCTGGGGTCCATCTCTCTCAAGGATGAAAGCAGAAGAATGACTTAGCACAGCGAAAAATGTCTAAACCTGAGAGACGCCTACATAAGCAGCTGAGTCGTACCAGAGTCCTTGAGAGGCTCAGGATTAGGGTTTCCAGGTGCCCAAGGAAATGGAGGGGATGGGGAGGCACAAAGGAAGGGTTGTCTGACAGCATGCTGACAGAGTGACAGAGTGCGATGCCAAGACCTCCTCACTTCACACTGACAGTCAGATACTCCTCCCTGAAAGCAGAAGAAGAAACAGAAGTTGATTCTCCTCAGACACTGAAACTGAGCTTTTCTAAGCTTCAGAACACCAGGTAATACAGTTTATGAAAGTCTACTGTCCAACAGTGGGAGCTTCACACTCATTGCCCATGTGGCTCCCAGAATATGAGCTTGGGCATGTGGCCCTGGACAGGAGAGGGGAAACCACTTCTTTGGAGAAAGGCCTGTGGGCACTAACATTTGTGGGGCTTTTCAGGCCCAGAGGTGTCAGCCTTCTGTGCACTTTCCCCGCTCATGCCCACAGAGTGTATTAACTATGATATTATACCATATTAACTATGACATTGTATTATTTTAACTATGATATTGTATTATATTAACTATGACATTGTATCATATTAACTGTGTTTTCTTATTTTCCATATTCTTCATACTTTATCATCTGGGGCCTTACTGACCAGGGAGGGATTGCCTTTGGCAGAACTAGCCAACTAAACTACCCAATCCAGAGCCTCCTCCAAACCACCTGCTTATCTGGCTCTTACACTCCAGGAGACAAAACCATTCTGCCCTATAACCTCAGCCAGGTATCAGAGACCTAGAGATAGCCCCTGGGCCCCCAAACCTGCTGATCCTGCTCAGACTAGCTCACCTGAAGCCTCTCCACCCTGCCCTGCCTTGTCTTTCCCACAGAAACCACAGCAATGGCTCCTGCCTGTCGGCCCCCTCGTTCCTTCAGCCCCTGCCTAGTGTTTCCCATGTGGCCCTGTGTGGGAGCCCTGCCCCCTGTTTCACATCAGCTGACTCCCACAAGGCAATCATTTGTATGTCTGTATGTCTTCTATCCCTGATTTGCACAAATCCTGAGTACATTTTAAAACATGAGGCTTCCAGTGGAATTTTTAAAATCTTTATATGGAGAATATTGAACACACATGTAAATAAATAACAAGTTCCAAAACCCTATATATCTATAACCCTTGAGACCAACCAATAACTAATGACTTATCTCATCTGTAACCCCCAATACAATCTGTACATTGGTATTGGTTGATATGTATTTTAAGTTTATATTATTTATGTTTCCCTGTATCTCTTTTTTCTTCTAATTTATTTGTTGAAAAACATATGCTGATTTTGCTGATTCACCTTCAGGGCTAAAAAAAAAAAAAAATTCCACAAAGAGAGAAAAATGGAAGCAGAAGGAATAAGAACATCAGAAAAGTGAATAGGATTTAAATGGTACAGCAGCTTTGGAAAACAGTCTGGCAGTTCCTCAGAAAATAAAACACAGAGTTACCCTTGGACCTGTCAGTTCTACTCTTACATATACAGTCCAGAGAATTAAAAACATATGTCTATAGAAAAACTTGCACAAAGGTAAGTTTAGAACAGC
>NW_003852534.1:15692-29769 GCF_000181295.1 Otolemur garnettii | reverse complement strand
AGTATTAAACCACATAAAGGAATGCAGTGCTGAAACATGCTATGACGCATGTAAACTCTGAAAACACTATGCTCAGTGAAAAAAGCTAGAAACCAAAGGCCACAGAGTGCATGATTCCCTTTGGATGCAGTGTCCAGAATAGCAAATCTGTCAAGACAGAAAGCAGGTCAATGGTTGCCGGGGCCAGGGACAGGGAGACATGTGGAGTGACTGCTAAGGACTACCAAGTTTTGTAATGGGTTGCTGAAAATGTTCTGGAGTTAAACAGCGGTAATGATTGTGTTAGTTTGGGAAAATACTAAATCCCACTGAATTGAATACTTTAAATGGGCAAATTATAGCATGTGAATTCTATCTCTACTTAAAAATCAAGAGCATTTTCCAGAAATGGAGTTTATAAGTTTCCACATGTAAAAGGTCTATTGAGTTCCCATCAAAATGAATATCAAGGAAGTTCTTCTACACTAAAGCACATTACAAGGTCTGACCATTAAGTTCACGAATTTGCCTCTGTGTTTACTATGGCAGCAGGATACATGTATCTCAGTAAGGTCTCATAACCTCAGTATATCAGAGTCTCACAGTTGTGTTTATGTCCACGTGTGGCAGTATCTTGCTGAGTGGGGTTCAGTAGTGTGTGTTTTTGTGTGTTGTTGCAAGAATTTCAGCACTTGAATTAGAGCAATGAACATACATGAGATTTCTTGTTAAACTTGGCAAGAGTGGAAGTGAAATCAGGGATATGTTATTCCAAATTTATAGGGAAAACGCCACAGAAAAAAATGGCAATGTACAGATGGATTAAACATTTTTCTGAGAGGAGAAAAAGCATTACAGAAATTTTTAAAACATAAACGGTTCATAGTTAATGGCAACCTTTATTTTTTTTTTTTTTTTTATTGAATGGTAACTGTGTACATTGATGCACTTTGGGGGTACAGTGTGGTGTTTTCATACACAATCCAAGACACTTCCATCAAACTGGTTAACATAGCCTTCATGTAACTTTCTTAGTTATTATGTCAAAACATTCATATTCTACTCATAGAAAGATTCACTTGTACCCTTGCAAGATGAACCACAGAAGTGAACCCTCGAATCCCTCTCCCTCCATCCTCTCCCCCCTCGCTCCCCCCTTCCCATATCCTTAGGTTGTTATTAGGTTATAGCTTGGTTAAAAAAGGTTTAAATTAATTTCATAATAGGTGTGTGTACATTGGATACTTTTTCTTCCATTCCTGTGATACTTTGCTAAGAAGAACATTTTCCAGCTCCATCCATGTGAAGCAACCTTTATTTCAAAGTTGGTATGCATTTTATAAATTTTTAAATTTTAATGGCACAAAATTACAAAATAATAATTCATGATGTCAAATTTATCTAAAATGTCATAAGACAGGTCAGTGCAGCCAGTAAGGAGCAGAACTGATGGAAACATTGCAAAGATTCATCAAATTGTGTGTCAAAATCATTGGCCAACTGTGAGAAGCATAGCCGAACAAGTAAACATAGATAGAGAAATGAAAATCTTAACTGGAAATTTTGGCCTGAGAAAGGTGTGTGCAAAAATGGTTCTGAAGGAGCTCACCAGTGAACAAAAGCAAGGGAGAGCCAAGTTTGCCAAGACTTTTTGGAGAGGCAAGACGATGTTTTAGGCTGTGTTATCCCTGGTGATGAAAGATGGGTGTACCAGTAGGAACCTGAAACAAAGTGCCTAATGGAAGTCTTCCCTAAGGAAGAGGAGAACATGACAAAAAAGTTCTATCAGTCCAAATTAAGAGTCAAAACAATATTACTAAACGTTTTATTATCAGAGGGATTATTCATTATGAATTTGTACCAACTGGACAGTTAACCAAGTTTACTACTTGAAAGTTCTGAAAGGATGTATGAAAAAGATAAAACAACCTTAACTGCTCACCAACAACTCATGCACTTGCATCATGACAATGCACCAGCTCACACAGCACTGTCTGTGAGAGAGTTTTTAGACAGCAAACAAACAACTGTATTGGCATACTCTCCCTACTCACCTGATCTGGCCCCCAAGGACTTTTTGCTTTACTCAACGATAAAAGAAACAGTGAAAGGAAGACATTTTGATGACATTTAGGGCATCAAAGGTAATATGACAACAGCTCTGATGGCCATTTTAGAAAAAGAGTTCCAAAATTTCTTTGAAGGGTGGACTAGGTGCTGGCATCAGTTCCCAGGGGGAGTACTTCAGAGGTGACTGTAGTCTAGGAGGAGTTCATGAACTTAGTTGTCTGACCTTGTATTGTGAAATTTAAGAACATCAGCGATAGGGTGTTACCCGTAGCTCAGTGGGTAGGGTACCAAGTACATACACCGAGGTTAGCAGGTTCAAACCTGACCCAGGCCAGCTAAAACAACACTGACAACTGCAACAACAACAACAACAACAAAAATAACCCAGTGTTGTGGTGGGTGCCTTTAGTCCCAGCTACTTGGAAAGCTGAGGCAAGAGAATCACTTAAGTCCAAGACTTTGAGGTTGCTGTGAGCTATGATGCCACAGCACTCTACCCAGGGCAACATAGTGAGACTCTATCTAAATTTAAAAAAAAAAAGAACATTAGGGATAAAGATCCAAACAGCTTCCAGAGCGATGAAAGAAAGAAGTTACGTACAAAGAATCAAGAACTAAAATGGCTTTGATGTTTTCAATTGTAATTCTAGATGTAACAAGAAAATGGAACTTAACTTTAAATTCTGGGAGAAATAATGTGTTATTTTCTCTAAACCCAATATGATTGTCAACACAGTGTGAGAATGTAATAAGGCATTCTGGGACAGGCAAAGCATCAAGAGTTTATCTTTTCTCAGGAAGCTACTGGGTGATGGGTACCCTAAGGAAGGGGAAAACTTGAGTTTCAGAGCAGACTCCATGCAGGAGAGAGAAGAGGCATCTCCACGGTGAGTCCTTAAAAGAGTTGTATGCAGGTGAAGGTAGGAAGCCTTCAAGCTGGAGAACACCATGGGACAGGTGCAGCCATAACATTCTACAGCCGGTGCTGTGGTTCACACAATCTGTGTACATAGTAATTACCTCCTATCTGGTTAAAATGTATCTCCCAGGCTTACCACTGGGAATTCTAGATCCTGATGCAAATGACATGTCAACACTAGTGCTTATAGACGTGAGGGTTTGAATCACAGATCCTGGTTCAAACCCTAATCCCCTCAGCAATTAACTATGTGCAATCATTTAATTACTTAATCTCTCCAATCACCAGTTTCACAGGTCAAAATGGGAATATGACTACACAGGAGTATTATAAAGGGTAGTATGGGTTCATGATAGTATTAGCATCTACAAAGTACCTAGTAAATAGTAGGATGACACTCATTTTTTTTTTTTTGACACTCATTTTATTATAGAAAAACACACCAAAACCTAGAAAATGGTGCTCATCATAGATTAGGGGAAGTTACACCTGAGTAAGCAGGGAAGCCTGCTGTGGTGTCCCTTCCCAGGACAGAGCACCTGTGTCACCTGTGAGTAGGGTGAGGGGCCTGTACTGCCCACTAACCAGGATAGGCAGAAATGAAGCAAACCACTTACATCTATTTCCTTCTGAGTCAGTTCCTTTCATTCACTTTTCACTCTGAGGTAAAGTTAGAACTCTTCCCTGCTCAAAGGTCAATATTCTTAATAAAATAAATAGGTCTAGAAAATTTAATTGAGTAAAATATACTGTCTCATCATGGTAAAGCCAATGAGAAAAGTTTTGCAGGGGGCCACCACTATCCATCACAAAAGCACAAAAACAAAATTGCTACAACCTACTCTGCTTGAGACTGAACAATTGCCACAGAATCTGGAATTGGTCCCTCCTGTCCAGGTGAGTACTGTAGCCACCCCCCTGAGCAGGAGGACTGGGAGGGTAAAAACGAGCAGTGTCATCTCCCCAAGGATCTTGACTATTTGTCAAAGTCTGTCACTAAAAGGAGCAGAGTGCTTAGGGCAGAGGCTATATCAATTATTGCTCCAGGCCTCAGCACATCTCATTTGTAAAGGAGGGATTTGGATAGGGTTGTTTAAATCATTTTTCAGAGAGGAGACCCTGATTTAGGGAATTGAGCAGAATGGCCCATGCTGCTTGAATGGAGCTGTGAAATGAGAGCCTACCCTCTGTTCCCAGGCCTCCCAAAGTTCTCCATGATAACTTTGACTTCCCCCAGCAGCAATGAAACCCACAAGTCTTCCAGACCTAGAGCCTGAGGCTCCAGTATTTCAGCTGTGGTTAGGCGCTTCCACACGTGTGACGCTCAAGTTCTCAGTCTATCTTGGTTTAATGTTTAATTGAAAAAAAAAACCACTTTGTTTACTCATTACACCACAGCTTGCCTGCACTCTCCTGTGCCATCTCAGAGTCAACCCCCTTTCCTAGAACTGCTCCCCTTTCCTGGAACCTGTTCTGTCACTGGGAGACAGATTTGGTCAAAAGTTCGAAGTATGGTGCATAAAGACTTAGAAACCCAGGTGCTGTTCTCACTGTTGCTTGGATTTTTTCCTTTACCTGCGAACAGGGCCATGGCTGTTTGCCACCTGAAACAGTGATGCATGGGTGGGCGGAAGTGCTTGCCCAGGGCCATGCAGCAGGGAGAGGAGCTATCACAGAGTGGTTCCCTTCCAGAGAACTCAAACCAAGAAGTAAGCAAAGAATGCCAGCAGGGGAGCAGCCCCAGTGAAGAAGGAGCCTGTATGGGCAGGCACTGTGCTCTCAGGCTCACCTACTCTCTCTGCCCAGGCCCTGCTGGCTGTGTAGAAGCACTGATAGGCGTGACCTCAAAAGATTGTATCAGTTTCACTATCTGGGTTTGAGAGCATACATTTCAGAAAGAAGAAAAATATACCCTTGAATTCACCTTTTATTTCACAATTATACAATTTTTACATATTTATGAACATGTAAAACAAAGAGTGTGGAAGTAATTTCTAATCAACAAATGTGTCCACTGAGCAGGTAACTCATTACACACGGGGCATCTGTGAGTGGGACACTGGGCTGTCCATAGCCGGGCATGACCTACAGCTGTCCCCAAGCTGCTGGCACACACATCTGGGGTCTCCTTTAATTTAATGACAATGGCACAAAGCAGTCACACATAGTCTTACGCATGTAAGAAAACCAAGGCTGAGTGAGAGCATTCAGAAAGGCGGTGGCATGGTCTGTGTTTGACTCCTTCAGTTTGAAGATTGTGCAGCCTTTCTTATCTCTAACTCTAACCCTGGAAGCCTATGTTGGGAAGCATTTAAACATATAACCACAGTAAATTCATATTGTATACAATGAACTTCTAAATAAATGCTCAACAAGATTATGAGTGATTAAATTGTATATGGATAAGAGTAATACATTGATGTGTTATTCATAGGATAAAGTAATCATTTAAATGACTAACAGTATAAGAAATAAGCATAAAGTCACAGTGGCTTATGCCTGTAATCCTAGCACTCTGGGAGGCTGAGGTGGCAGATTGTCTGAGCTCAGGAGTTCGAGACCAGCCTGAGCAAGAGCAAGACCACCTCTCTAAACATAGCCAGGCCTTGTGGTGCATGCCTGTAGTCCCAGGTACTTGGGAGGCTGAGCCAAGAGAATCATTTGACTCCAAGAGTTTGAGGTTGCTGTGAGCTCTGATGCCATGGCACTATATTGAGGGTGGCAAAGTGAAACTGTCTTAAAAAAAAAAAAGAGCAGAAATAACTGACTTACAGATATACTTAATGCTATGTAATGCTATGTAAAATGCTTATAATCTAACATTGAATAAAAAAGATACAACATAAAATGTACAGTATAATCTAAAATTTCAATATATAGTTTAAAATATATAAAAGATAATTATCAAAACTTTAGTGTTGCAATTTTGGGTAGTTTTTGTTTCCTTTACAACTCCACATTTACCAAAGGCCCAACAAAGAGAATATATACTACTTTTGCAATTAGAAAAATATTACTTTTACAAAGATCATAAACACTCTGAGAATGCTGAGGCTGGAGGATTACTTCAAGTTAAGAGTTAGAGAACAGTCTGAACAAGAGTAAGCTCTCCCCTGTTTCTACAAAAAAAATAGAAAAATGACACAGGCTTTGTGGCAGGCCCCTGTAGTCTCAGCTACTCAGGAGGCTGAGGCAGGAGGATTACTGGAGCTCAGGAGTTTGAAGTTGCTGTGAGCTGGGCTGACATCACTGCTTTCTAGTCTGGATGACAGACTAAGGCCCCTCTCACAAACAAAGAAACAGACAAGCAAAGGAGAGAGAGCACAAGATGGTAGATTGTAGTTTAGAGAAGTCAAAGCTGAGGCGGTGACACTTCCAGGGCACTGCCTCCTTTTCAGTCAGCACTCCTGGTGGAGATACTCTCACTTCCCAGCTACCTCCCTTCATTCTTAACCAGGCTGTAACACAGAAAGTAGTCAAGGAGACAAATAAAAAAGATCACAGTGTTCTAACAGTTACATATAACTACTTTTTTAATAACTGGTCTGCTTTTAGATTTCCTTCTCCTCATGCAGTCCATATAAGCATTTACTTTCAACTCAGCTTTCGCCATTTTACATATTGAGATGAACAACTGCAGGCAGCAGTGTGCACAGTGTCCACAGTCAGCACGGGATGGTGGGGGGACAGACCCAGCTATGGCACTTTACTGTACTGCCAAGACAACCCCTAGGTAGAAAATACTTTCTCCTAAGGGGAGATTCAGCCCTCTCTGTAGGCCAATTAACTTTTGAGAAGGAAAAACCAAGGTCTCATGCCAGGGGTTGCAGGCAGTCTGCCCAACTGAGGAGACTCTCCCCAAACCCCAGAAGGGGAGCACCCATGTGGCCATGTTTTTGTCTTCTCAGGCTGCAGGCCTCTAACAGGTGAGCAGAGTCCACCTTGTGGTTGGTCCTCACAGGTCCCTGACCCCACAGTCTCTCTGACCCCAGAGCTCACACACTTAAAGAGTCTAGACATAGGTATTTTGAGGAGAGAGCATTCTCCAAGTCTCAGTGGAAGTTGCTGTGTATGTGAACTCAATGGAGCTATTTTCCATGTGCTTTTCTAAGTGTGGGGGAGCAGGGCCTGCAAGGTCTGCTGGCTCTAAGGTTATTGACACCTATGAAATCAGAATAGCTTGGGATTGAAGGCCCTTTCTAACCTGCTTATAATCCACAGTTGATTAATCTATATTTACAGTGCAAGACAGAATTCTTTGTCAAAATGGAGAAATACCATGATCATAAATGAATCTCTTAGAGACACAGACCTCTTAATTTCATTCCATTAAAATAACTAAAATATAGGGGAAATCAAATTAACATATCAAACATACATTGACAAGATACTATATTTTGGTTTGAAAAAAAATTTTTTTTTGAGACAGAGCCTCAAGCTGTCACCCTAGGTAGAGTGCTATGGCATCACAGCTTATAGCAACCTCAAACTCCTGGGCTTAAGTGATTCTCTTCCCTCAGCCTCCCAAGTGCTGGGACTACAGGTGCCCACCACAATGCCTGGCTATTTTTTGGTTGTAGCTGTCATTGTTGTTTGGCAGGCCCGGGCTAGTTTCGAACCCACCAACTCTGGTGTATGTGGCTGCTGCTCTAGCCACTTGAGCTACGGGTGCTGAACCTGGTTTGAAATGTTTGTGAATGGTTCACAAACCATTCTCCAGATGTATAGGGAGTTTATTCATTTAATTTAGTTTAAAAATTTATATATCACAGTAGATTTTAAAAGTAGTGGAGACATGTCTTATTTTGTTTTTGGCTATTTAATTGCTAAAATAGACTTTTGCCTTCTGTATGCTAGTATTGTGTAGAATCAAGCATCCTCAAACTATGGCCTGTGGGCCACATGCAGCCCGTCTAGGACATTTATCCGGCCTGCCAGGTGTTTTTGCCGCTGCTGCCTGTCCTGCTTAGCAGCCGACTCGTCCCGGGGCCCACAGTCCAGCCCTCCAACGGTCTGAGGGACAGTGAACTGGCCCCCTGTTTAAAAAGTTTTAGGATCTCTGGTGTAGATGATGCAGATTTCCTATTTTTCACCTCTGCCTCATCACTGGAGCTTAGCTCTTGGAGGGCAGGGGAGGACATCTGCTTTTAACACTGCATTCTTTCTAGAGGAGATTTAATCCTTTTTTTTTTTTTTTTTTTTGAGACAGAGTCCCACTGTGTTGCTCTCAGTAGAGTGCCATGGCATCGTGGATCACAGCAACCTCCAACTCTTGGGCTTAAGTGATTCTCTTGTCTCAGCCTACCAAGTAGCTGGGACTACAGGTGCCCACCACAACACCCAGGTATTTTTTGTTGCAGTTGTCATTGTTGTTTTAGCTGGCCCAGGCTGGGTTTGAACCTGCCAACTTCAGTGTGTGTGGCTGGCGCCGTAACCACTGTGCTACAGGCACTGAGCCTAGAGGAGATTTAATTCTAATGAGAGATTTTTTTTTCTTTTCTAAATGTTTTGATAGATAAAAAGTGTAATGCTGGAGATGTTGAAAACAAAGAAATTGCATTTTCTTTTCTACAACTGTGAAGACTGAGCCCTTCCTCAGAATTGGCACAGGTAAGCACAGCAGTTCCAGCCTGGTCATACCAGCATTAAGCGAGCATGTGGAGTAAGGTCAAAAGACCAAGTTCTACCTGGAGGGAGAGAAAAAGACTATGAGCAGCTGCTTATACCAGGAAGAGCATAGCTGTTTAGAAGGTCAGATCTTCAGAGGTGGCTTGGCTCAGCCTCCAGCCTGTGGAAGGGCAGGCAGTGGGGCCAAGCGGGTGCAGTGATGTGGCCTATCAGGCAGTGTGCACCTAAGGGCCACACAGGCTGTCGTTGCCTCACAGCCATCTGCTTCTCTGGTGTGTAGACCCACTCACCGCCAAACTACTCTACAAACTACAGAAACAAAGCCCTTTATGGCATTGATTGCGCAACTGGTGATTTTTCAGAAAATGAAGATTAAACTTACTAATTATAGATTCAAAGTATCAGAAGGGATACTAGGTTTTCCAACCTCTGCCACCATCTCTTTTGCAAGATTTGTGAAACATTGTAAATAAACTCACAGAGGCCAAAGGCTCATCCAAAGTCATCCAGAAAGAGTCATCTGTGCTTTCTTCAATGATAATATAAAAGTTGAAGGGAAAGGGGTAGGTATGGGGAGAGAGACCAGGAGAATTAGAGCAGAGAGGAAACACCTCCAGGTTTTACCCTCCCAAATTTCCTGCAGACATTTCCATTTCCAGAGGGTGAAATCTGAGGTCCTGGATCTCAGATCCTAATCCTTTCTTTGGTGACTGCAGTTCTAACTTGACAGAGGAACAACATGGAATTTTGTCCACCTCTCTGGAAAAGTCACCTTTTTCATGCTTTGGGCACATGAGCCTTTCCTCCCAGAGTACACCCTGAGTAGCTCCTTCTCACTATTCCTAGAAGAGCCCAGATGCCTCCTCCTGTACGGACCCTCCATAGCCAAGTCTCCAACAGGGCCTTTACCATCCCTCTGTGCACTTGTGTCCCTTTAGAAGCTGCCAGCACTGCCCTGGGAGCTGGGATGCCCCACATGCTAGACGTTCCAGGCACTCACTAAGTGTGTGCTGTGTGAATAAGGTGCTTGTGCAGTCTTACAACTTAAATTCTCCTGTCGGGGACCAGAGCTCTATTCTCACTGTTTGTAAAATAAGCAAGTGGGCTGGGTGACCTCCATGGTCTCTTGAACTCTGAAGTCTATTGTGAGCCTGACTGCAAATTGCCCACCAGCCAGCAGCAGGCCTGACCCTTGGTCTTCTGTTGCTGTCTGGGCCCTTGGTGCAGGTGAGCAAGCACAGAGAAATGAGCCTGGAAACACCAGGTTTGTAGAACCAGGATGCAGACTCTCCCAGGAGATCTTGGTTGTTAGCTATGATGGGTCTGGGAAGGGCATGTGTTCTTATTTTTTTTTTTTTTATGAGACAGACTCTCATTTTGTTCACCTCAGTAGAGTGCTGCTTAGGCTCAAGTGATTCTCTTGCCTCAGCCTCCCAAGTAGCTAGGACTATAGGCACACGCTACAACCCCCAGCTATTTTTGGAAATGGGATCTCGTGCTTGCTCAGGTTGGTCTTGAACCCATGAGCTCAGGCAATCCACCTGTCTCAGCCTCTCAGAATGTTAGGATTACAGGTGTGAGCCACTGCACCCCACCTTGGCATATGTTCATTTTTAATTTGCCAATGTATAACAAGAGATAGTAAATTTTGAAATGTGGTACGTTTCCCTCTTACTAAAAAAAATAGTCTCATCTTGGGGACTAGTGGCATTAGGTATAGGTCTGATGACTTAAGAAAATTTGAAAATGAACGGAGTAAAGTAGTAAAGCTTAAATGGATAGTGAATAGTGTCATTCTTTTTCCTTTCTTTTTTTTTTTCTTGAGACAGAGTCTTGCTCTGTCGCCTTGGTTAGAGTGCCATTTTTCAGCATAGGTCACAGTAGTCTCCTACTCCTGGACTCAAGTGATCCTCTTGCCTCAGCCTCCTCAGTAGCTAGGACTATGGTGCCTGCTACAACATCTAGCTAGTTTTTCTATTTTTAGTAGGTACAGGGTCTCACTTCACCTATGCTGGTCTCAAACTACTGAGCTCAAGGCATCTTCCCACCTCAGCCTCCCAAAATGCTGGGATTATAGGCATGAGCCACTGAGCCTGGTTAAACAGTGTTATTCTATATTACAGTGAAACTATTGCTTATGCAAGTGAAGGGCAGGAAAATGTATACGAACAAATGGTGGTGATGCCCCTAACTCCAACCACCCACAGAGAACATGCAGCTCTGACTCCGGGGACACAAAGGAGCATGCACAGCTTTAACTCTGGTAACCCATGGGAGCACGTGCAGCTCAGCTCTGGATCCAAGCTATCAGTCGACACTTGATGTCACTCTGCACCTTTCTTTCTCAGAATGTTCAGGTGCAAAGGCCTGTGAAAAAAATCATGATGCAACTCATTTTAAAGGCTGTTAAAATTTGTCCTCTTCAAATAATGGTCTTGGCTTCTGATGGTCAGTAGCTTGTCGTAGAAAAATAGTGCAGTCCAATGGAGTGAGCAGCAAGGAGCAGGTGGCAGACACGGTGTCTGCTCTGCTCCCTTTGCCCAGTGATGCTGCCCTTTAACGGCAAGGTCCTTTCCTTCTTGTCCTATTGACAGAACTAATACTTTATGAGGACCTGATATATACCATGTTCCAGAAAGCTAAATGCTTTGCTTTTGTTATTATTCACTAAATATAAATCATAACATAACTTAAGCTGAGGGAGATTGAGTGATTTGCCCAGGGTCACACAGCTGTTAAGAGCAGAGCTAATTTTAGATCCATTTCTGAACACTGAGCACAGAAACGTCATACATGCTCAGAGCTGCTTGAGTCATTTATTCTCTTTGTAATGAAACTCTTTACGCTAATTTTGAACTCCAAACACTTATGAGTGGCAATCAGAAATCTAGAGATTAGATGTCTGGTGTCAGAGTTGATGATCCTTAGCATGCTAGCTAGTTGTTGCTACCACCACAGACCCAAGCACCTTAGATAAATGGGGTTCAGTAAGACTGATGGGTCTGATGTTGCCATGTGCAGCCTGCAGCTGTGCCTGAGAGACACAGGACAGTTCTGGGAGGTGGAGAAGGGGCATCTCACCCAGATAGGATCAGATGGACATCCCCATGGCAGGGACACTGGAGCTGCATCTGAAAGAATAAAGAGGAATTTGTCACAGAGACATGATGGGAAGGTCTCTGGAGCATGAGCAATGTGTGCAAGAAGCAGAGGTATCCTTGCACAGCTGAGGAGCTGAGGATCCACCAGGACAACCAGAAGGAGGGTGAGGAGGGATGCAGAAGCATGTGTGGCTGGAAGACCTTGTCTGTCATGGCAAAGAGTTGAGATTCTATCCAGAAGGCAATTCAGAGCATTCTAAACAAAGATCTTTTGTAATAGGGATTAGTGAACTTTTTATTCAAAGGGCTTGATAGCAATTATTTTTGATTTTTCAAGTTATAAGGTCTCTCTCATAACTAGTCAACGTTTCCACTGTAGCATGAAAACAACCATAGTTGTTATGTAAAAAGAGTGTGTAGCTGTGTCCCAGGAAAACTACTTATGAAAGCAGAGTCAGATTTGCCCCACGTGCGGTAGTTTTCCTCAACATGTTTCAGAACAATCAGATTTGTGATGTGACACACAATGCTAGAGAGGGCTCTTGTTTTTAAATGGTAGAGTGAACATACTCTGAAAGTCTATCCTGCTTGACCCATGTTCTTGAAATTAGAAGGAAAGATACATAGAGAGAAGATAGATAGATAGATAGATAGATAGATAGATAGATAGATAGAGGCAGTCCTGGATTGTGAATGTAGGTTTCTTCTTAAACTGAGTGTATATGTAAGTTGGAACAGGTGCATTTACCTATTACCTGTAATAGCCGCTGTCTATAAGTTGTATATATGTGCAATGCTTGTAACTTGGGGACTGCCTGTAGATAGAGAGATAGATCGATTATAGAAGATAGAGGGATAGGTAGATAAAATAGTTAACATAGAAAACACATTTGTATGATAGAAAACACAAAAGAACAACTTTATAAAAACAAAGTGATATGTTTTAAGCAGAAAGCAGGCATGAAGCCATTAAACCCAGGAAACTCTAACAAGGCAAATGGAACTTCCAACTGCCCCTTGTATTCCCTTCCTAGAAGCGGTCACAGCCCAGGGTGCTTATTTCACAGAAGAGGAACACAGAACCATTGTCACCAATATCTGAAGAAGGCTGACACTGTGAAAAGCAATTGGAATAATTTACATCAGAGGAAGCAGAGGTAAGGCAGGGATGGAAGAGAGCAGGAGCATCACTTACTCACAAGCAAGTCCCACTGCCTGGGCTGGAGCCTGGGTCGATTTTGTAGACACCAGTAGCCCCATCAACACGGTTTTGATAATGAAGAGCTGCTAGAAGCCTCCCTTTATCTGCACCTACTGAATACACTTCCCTACCATAAAGGTGGAGACTGACACTGTGCAACACCAAACCAGTTTGTAGCTGGCCTACTCACTGAAAAGTAAAAGGTGTCTTGGAAGTGGTGCAGCTGAGCACTTCTGGAATCACTGAAGACACTTTCACTAATAAAGATAAGCTAAAAACAGAACCTTAGCAATGTTGTCCATCAATTATAACTTCAGTGTCAAGGGTCTAGGAAGAGTTTCAGCAGCTCATGATTACTACCATGGCTTCCTTGCAGGCAGGAGCTATAGAGAATGGTTTACTCTGGAATCATAGCCCTAGCTGGTTTGGGTGGTGATTGAGGGAGGGAGTGCTTCAAGTCTACCAAATGTTTCAATTTGTTGCTCAGATTTTGTAGTTTTTTTCATCCCTTTCCCTGCTTTTTTTGACATGCAGGGGTTTGTCACTTCAAACACTGAATCTTCTTTTTTAAAGTAAAAACTTACAAGAAACTTTCAGTAAAAGGCAACATGTTGGAAACTTTGTATCTAGAGAGGAGAGATGGACAAAGGAGCCACCCACTGTCCTTGTAGCAGCTGCACCTTGCACACACAGCGCCTCTTTCTGTGCACTGAAGTCCTGAATCCCAGAATGCTTTCATGCTCAGCCTTCTCATTCTTCAAGTTCCCATTCTGGCACCAGGAATGATGTTACTGGGCATTTTTTCCCCAATCTCAAGGGTCAAGAAAAACGGGCAGCTCTAATAGAACTATGACCCAGAGGCTTCTGTTTCTAGCTTATGTTTATTTTGTCACAAACACAGACATCCTTTGTTTTTTTCTTTCTTTAGAAAATAATGAGGCAAATATCATTTGAACTTGGGGATTTGTAGAGTTAATTGTGTTCTGAAGGAGAAAAACTACTCTGTTCTCTTTCTGTTGCATTCCACAACAGTGACAGAGCCATCTCCATATGTAGTTTAAGTTGCTGCACTGCAAAGTGAGCAACATACAGACTAGGAAAGAAAACGCTGCTTCACTCCAGTAACAGCCTCCTCCAACTCATTTCATTTGTTCTCACTAAGCTTCTTTTCCTAGGAGG
>NW_003852534.1:5323-15578 GCF_000181295.1 Otolemur garnettii | reverse complement strand
TCTCTCTCCCTCTCTCTGTTTCTCTCTAACCCTAACCCTCAGCTCTGTCTGAAGGAATGAAGTAAATTCTCTAAGCCACTGTGTGGGTCACGACCCCTTTGTAACAATGAAAATACATTATGGCATTAGGAAGGTTGAGAACCACTGCTCTAAGCCATCATTTCTAAAATTCAAAACCCAAACTTATGAGATCTACTTCAGTTACTTTAACTTTTTAAACTTGTGTTTTATTTGGAATCAATTTATTGCTAATTTTATTATTTTTATGGATATAAATGTTTAAAACCTGTCTATGCCTTACGTTTCCCTGACCTATTATCAAATCACTTGTTGCCTCAGGCTGAACTTTGGTTTCTGTTTTCCATTTTTGTCAGAACAAATACTATTGATCGCAAAGCATCTCCTGTCACGTGTGTTTGGTGAACTAGCACTGCTATCTTCACTGCTCTTGCCTGCTCTCCGAGTGGAAGCTCCCCAGAGTTTGCGTCTTACCCACCTTCACTCTCCCATCCCATTGCCTGTATGTTCTCACCTCCAGCCAAATCTGCCACCTTAACCACCTGTGACTGGCACCCTGTGACTCACTCCACTCACCCGAGGACTGTTTTCATTTAAAGAGTCCAGGGGCATTGAAGGAAGAAAGGTCAGCAAGTGGGCCCCTCTTCATGAGAAAGTCCTTCCACAGTACCCAACATGGCAGAATATCCCTATTTAATAAGCTCCTGGCAACATGACTGTGTGACTGCTGCACATGCCTACCCACTGCTATCTACCTCAGACACCCTGGTCATTCATCTCTTGCATCTAGGAAAGGGAATTACAGATCCGGATAATAATTTTCAAGTCTATAAAGAGTTAAAATATATTAGAGTGAGGTGCAGACCACAGCTGGAGAAGAAATGTCAGGTCTTTTTCTTGGGACATTCCCCCTGAAACAGGATTGAGAACTCTGGACATTCTTGGATAAAAAGCTGTGATATTAGACATGTATCATAATGATGTGCTCAATGATCACAACCCCAAATACTCTGCTGAGTGATTGAATCTTTTCACAGTACAAGTTGAAGCTGTCTCTTAACATCTAATTTCTCATTATTTTCATCTAATATTGACTGATGGAACAGCTGGAAGGTTTCAGAGCTGGAGGGCAGTGTGGCTGCAGCAGGTGCCCCATGGTAGCCCAGATAGCCCTGGAATGGGAAGGCGCGTAAGCACCCAGCTGAGGGAGCGCTGGGGGAGACAGCCCACTCAGGTAGGGAATGCTGGGCCCATAAATTTATGAGGTTAAATTTATATAATATAAAAATTAACTCTTAGTATGTACACTTCCCCTACTAATTAGGACTACTACCCAGTCTGCCCTCTCTTTGACCTTGGCGATCACTAATCTGCTTTGAATCTATCTATTCTGGATATTTTACATGAGTGAAACCCCACAGTATGTGACCTTTTGTGTCTGGCTATTCTTTGCACAGGATGTTTTGGAAGTCTCTGCACATTATGGTGTCAGCACCTCAGTTCTTGTAACAGCTGAGTATTATGCCATTGAAGAAGTAGAGTTCATGCCTTCCCAAATATGTCAGATTGATGTGTTGATTACTTTGGATAGGAACATTAGAGAAATTGTAGATTCAGAAAGGATGAACTGACTTATCTTTTCCTGCATGCAGCAAGCCGTAGAGATTCCTTTGGGAGGGGCACCCTCTCCATACCCAGGTGAGAAAGTAGTCTTGGAGCTGAAGCCTGTGTCTTCTCCCTGCTCTTGCCCCCCACATACCTCCTCATTGTCTCCACTTAGCAAATATTACTGCCCTTGGCCAGGCACACTGGTGAATTATCCTAAGTGATGTTAAATTTGATCGGCTGCAGTTTGTCACGTTCCTTTATTGTGGAGTTGCTTTCCTACTCTTTGGAGATGGTCCCTGGGTTGAGCCCACACCAAATCAGTGGGAAGAGGAGTTAGCTTCATCTCTTTGACAGCTGAGTGTCTACACTAATTATTTGGAATTACTTTCCAAAGGAGATTTCTGTTAAACCTCACAGAGGTGTTTCCTCACCCTTGTGTTTATACAAGCTGTTGGTTATTATTCAGTATTCAGTATTTTGTTGCTGTAACTTCCTGTGGCAACTGGTGCTCTTGCCATTGGCTTCTGGTTTTCTATGACTTATGTCCCTCCTTACTTTGTGAGACTTCAGGATTATCCTGGCTCAGGAGGATCTGTTCCAGTCCTAGCACTGGCCATTTCTTCATAGAGACTTGGTCCCTATATTAGAAAATGGTATTAAGGGTGGCACCTATGGCTCAGTGGGTAGGGCACCAGCCCCATATACCAAAGGTGGCAGGTTTAAACCCAGCCCCGGCCAAACTGCAACACAACAAAAAATAGGCAAGCCTTGTGGTGGGTGCCTGTGGTCCCAGCTACTTGGGAGGCTGAGGCAAGAGAATCACCTAAGCCCAAGACTTAGAGGTTGCTGTGAGCTGTGTAATGCCACAGCACTCAACTGAGGGGGATAAAGTGAGACTCTGTCTCTACCAAAAAAAAAATAATAATAATAATAATGGTATTAAAAACTTACATCCAGCAACTAAATTCAGCTGTATTGTATGTTGGCCCTCAGAATGGACAGTGCAAGAAAGTATATGTGTGTATCCTTGTGTGTTAAGTTTTAGCTTACACATGCACCCCAATTGTTGAAGATCTTCATGCTAAACCTTCTGTGTCTATGTTACGGTCTACATGAGTTTATGTTGATGTCTCTGCCTCTGATGTCTTGTCATGAGGATCACACTAACCTCCTCCCCTTGCTAATCTGTAACCTTCCACTTCAACAGTGAGAAAACTGGCCCTCACCATCTGCCATTTATGTAAGTCATTGTTCCATCTCAGCTACAGATATAGTGGTCTTAGAATTGTTAACTGTTAACCCTACTAGAAAGAACTTTATACAACAGAATCCAGTGTTGGGGGCACAGTTAATTTTCTTGCAGAAAATTAGACATTCTACTCACTTCCAAAGTCACATAGATCTTCCCCAATTTGTCCTATACTGTCAGTGAGTTTTTTCATACATTTATTTCTTAGTCCATTTTGTGTTGCTGTAACAGAATACATGAACCTGGGAAATTTGTAAAGAAAAGAGGTTTATTTGTCTTGTTATTCTGGTGGCCAGAGCATCCAGGATTGGGCATCTTCATCTGCGAGGCGTTCAGCTGCTTCAGTTCATGATAAATTCCAAAAAATTCCAAGTAATTAATGTAGACACTCAGCCCTCAAAGAGATGGAGCTAACTCCTCCTCCCACTGATTGTGGGTCCTCACAGGGTTTGCCTTTAAAACAGTGCATATCCTGTGGACCTGGGGAAAAGTGACTCCACAATAAAAACTTTGTCAAAGTCTAGCTCATTGAGCTAACCAAAATTAACAGCAGTGATGATAATTCATCCTGAGAATATGAAGTGACAAAGTGGAAAATAGAAAGGGAACAGGTGTGAGCAGAGGTCACATAACAAGAGAGGATACCAGAGAGAGAAACTGAGGAAGGCAGTCTCTTTAACAACCTGTTCTTAGAGAATTAGTCCAGCCTGTGAGAGCGAGAACTCATTCAGCACCCACTAAGGACAGCATTGATCACTGTTTGGTTCTTTGTCACATCATGCATTCTTTGCTGGGTATTCAACATTTGAATAATTTAATTTAATTTGAATGGATTAGATTTGTTGTTTAGGCTATAAAATTATGTGTGTTTTGACAAATGCACAGTGGCAATTAAGATATCATATGGAATACTTTAAACTCCTACCATACATAGCCACTGTTTTATCATCCGCAAAGTTTTGCCTTTTCCAGAATCTGATTAAATGGAGTCAGTTAGAGTGAGAGTCTTCCTGGGACTGTCTTCTTCCACTGAGTGCTATACAAGTAAGATTCATCCATGTCAATTCATTCCTTTCTGTGGCTGAATAGTGTTCCATTGCATGAATATAGTCCAATTTTTTTAATTGTTGGAAGAAAAACTTTCTTCTAATTTTGTTCAGTGGTGGGAGGCCTACAAAGTAACTGACAATAGACACATTAATAGGAGGGATAATACTTGGCTTTTTGTCTCACAAGTATCACTATGGCACAATTCACCAGAAGGCAATCTCCAATTCACAAAGACATAAAAATAGGTTGAAGACAATGGGCAGGGGTAGAATCTGATCACCCATAAGAGTTATAGTTTTCCATGGAAACAAAATTGTTCTCTATAGTAACCTTTTTTTTTTTTTATCATAGATCATCAAAGTAAGATTATTCTTGTTTTCAAAATAATTCTAATTCTGTTAGAGTTTGCCTATTTATATAAGTGTAGCAAGAATGGTACTAACCTCATGAGTCTTTCAAATTTTGGTTTTCAGCCAGGCACAGTGGCTTGTGTCTGTAATCCCAGTGCTCTGGGAGGGCGAGGTAGGTGGATTGCTTGAACTCAGGAGTTCAAGACCAGTCTGAGCAAGAGCCAGATTCCATCTCTACTAAAAATAGAAAAACTAGCCAGGCATTGTGGTGGGCGCCTGTAGCCTCCACGTCTGACATTGTACACTGTAAGACTCTGTCTCAAAAATAAAAAGAAATTTTCATTGCTATAACTTTTCATAAGGACTCTGTGATTAGACTTTTAATAGCATCATTGAAGGTAAACTTCAACTGCAGTACCTACAGATCTTGGTGAATTGTTGTTTCTTGAACTCCCCCCACATATCTCAAGATTCCTGGGCCTATCAACTCACAAATGGATAAATATGTGTGTGTATATATATATACACACATAAACTATGGTGTATAGTTTATACACTATATATGTGTATATAATCATGAAATACCATTCATCCATAAAGAAAGACAGAAACTTTACATTGTTTGTATTTACCTGGATGGATTTGGAGAACATCCTCATAAGTATCACAAGGATGGAAAAAGCAAGTATCCAGTATACTCTATACTAATATGTAACCAGTAGATGAACAACCTCATGCCCACACAGCCCACAGGAGGGAAAAACACAATTAAATTCAAGGGGGGGGATGAAGAGGAGGGAGGGCATTTGTGAAGCTCTCACCTAATGGACATAATGTAGGGGTATATCGCACACCTCCCAGGTGAAGGACTCAACTAAAACTTGGCCTTTACTTAACAAGAGTAAACAATGTAACCTAATCATATATGCCCTTATATGAATCTGAAATAATAATAAAAAAAGATTCCTGGGCCTTCTAGGAAATGACCTTCCTTACTTACCTGTAATCCAGGTAACAGGCCAGTTTTTCCCAGAGGGTTAGTAAGGTTTGGCTCCATAAAGTCACCCTTACCATCTTAGTATTGTCTGGTCATAGCTGATCCTATGTACATCATTCTCAAATGTGACATTGCAGTCAGAGTCTTGGAAATGTAACCAAATTTCCCAAGTATGTCCTGTTACTAGGTGAACAGATTGTTACTGAGCTTTTGCAAATACCTATATTGCCATGAAAATAAGAATATTCAACAAGAATTTAGAAATTCTGAAGAGATCAGATAAGGTAGAAAAAGATAAATGTTTCATTTCTGCTTGTGTTCAAATTTTCTCAAAACAATCAGCTGAAAAACAAACATCCAAAGAGGCGAATTTTATGAGTATCATCTTTGGTGGGATATCTGTTTAGATCTTTACCCCTTTTAATTGGGTTGTGGCCTTATTGGGTTTTAAGAGTTCTTTGTACATTTTGAATATAAATCCTTTCTTAGATATGTATTTTGCAAATGTATCTGTGGCTTCTTTTTTATTCTCTCAATACAGTCTTCTATAGAATATAGACTTTTAATAGTATAAAGTCCATATTATTAACTTTTTATTCTGTTGTAGGTAAGGTTTTGGTGTTATGTGTATGTGTTAAAAACCATCACTGACCCTAAGGTCACATATTATTTCTTATTTTTTTTCCAAAATTTTTATATTTTTGGCATTTCAAGTCTGAGGATAATTTTGAATAAGTTTTTGTTCAAGTTGTAAAGATTATGTATACACTTCTTCCAATCCCTATATTCTCCACTGATTGTTCCCTCTCCCACCATTTCTGTAAACAACACAGGGTGGTGAGCTGTGTTTCACATTGAGTCCCCAAATCCTGGTACTGAACTCCTGGCCCTGAGCTCTGTATGCCCTGCTTCTGTAGTACAGCCAGAGTGGAGGGGAGCACCCTACCTGACCCACCGTGTCCATGCTCATACAGCCCCTGCAAGCCAACGGCTGGGACCTTCCCATCCTTAGGACTGAGTGAGCCCCTGGCTGAGAGGGCACAGGGTGGTGGCTGAGACCTTTCTGTCTGCACATGATTTTGTACACACGTACATACATATGTCCTTCTGTGTGAGTGTGTGTGAGGTGGGATGGGTGTGTCTCATGTGGTGAGTGTGTATGTGTGTGTTCATCTGTGTGTACACACAGATATGTTTGTGTGTGAGCATCCAGGAGTGTGTCTGTGCCTTTTATTATATGTGTGAGTGGGTACATGGGTATGTCTGTGTTCATGATGGTGTGTGACTGTAGTGAGTGAGGTGTGACTCTGCACATGCATGTGTGTAAGAGTGTGTGTGTATGCCCATAGACCTGTGCCTGTGTGTGCATAGGTATATTCATGTGTAAACACAGGTGTGTCTGTGTGTTATTTGAGTGTGTAAATATACCTGTGTGTGCAGGTAAGTACATTCTCAAGGGCTGAGGGGCCCAGCCCCACTCTCAGCACTTGCTAACTGTCCCCAACTCCACATTGGGTCCAGTACAAGGCCACATCACTGGGGTGACATGCCTCATCCTTGGGCCACCAAGTTGGTCCCTGGATTGACCTCTGAGGCCAGGCTCCGTGTTCATGTGGCCACACTGAAGGATGATGTGGCAGATGGAGAGCATTACTGGGGCCAGTGGGAGCGGCCTGGGTGCGGCTTCTCCTCTCAGAGACCAGGGAGGTCCTGAGGCAGGTGCTGCACTTCAAAAGCCTGAGCTGGCCCTCCTCTCCCCTGTTCATCCCAACCCTCCACCCTTTCACTTTCCTGGAACCCCATCCCTGAAGTGGTCATCCCCTAGTCATCTCCTTTCCCTGGATACTTGAGATGTATAAGGAGAAAACAAGCACTTGCTGAACTGTACTGTGGATTTCTTTTCTTTCTTTCTTTTCTTTTTTTTGCAGACAGTCTCACTTAGTCACCCTGGGGTTGAGTGCCATGATGTCATAGCTCACAGCAAGCTCAAACTCTTTCTTGGGCTCAAGTGATTCTCTTGGGTCAGCCTCCTAAGTAGCTGTGACTACAGGTGCCCACCACAATGTGTGGCTATTTTTTAGAGACAGGGTATCGCTTTTGTTCAGGCTGTTTTTGAACTCCTGACCTCAAGCAATCCACCCACCTCAGCCTCCCACAGTGCTGGGATTACCTTCATGAGCCACCATGCCCAGCCTGAATGTGGATTTCCTGGGAACCAGAGTTATTGGCTGTTATTAGGAGTGAGAGTGGCCCATGGCACATGAGAAGGGTGAGGCCCAGGGGCATGAATCTCTCAACGTCTAACATTTTAGCAGGTGTGACACAAACCTCCAAATCCATTAAAACCTTCAAATTTGGCTCACACTGGCTCCACCAAAGAGTTCCAGAGGCAGGAAAAAAGGACCTCAGGCTTTGGGTCTAGGTGACCCTTGTCTGATTGGGCTAAGCTAATATCTGGCCTAGTCCACAAACCCCACTTCCCCTCTCTCCCCAGGCAATTTAAGAACCCTGAATTGGCCCTTGGTAGATACTTGAAAAGCAAGTGACCAGAAAGTGGAGAGGGGAGGGGAGGATGGGTGTTTGGCACTTGACGTCCCCCCCTCCATACACACACACACTAATGCATTCACACACATACAGTAACATATGCATGCTCACACATTTGCTACCTACCTGGGTGACACCTTGAACATAAGGTTAGGCAGCTCAGCAGGAGAAAGATGGACACAGCAACTGTGTGTCCCACAGGGTGGGATCAGGGGTCCTGTGGGCAAGAAAGGCCAAGGGCTATGTGCAGCCTCAGTGCCAGGAGGCTCCCCCAAACTCACATGGCAAAGGAACCCCCATTAGTGCCCTGGGCCAAAGTGGAAGGTCTCACTCACCCTCTCCAATGCCCAGTGAGTTGGAGCCCCCCCCCCGTGTCTACTAAAAAACAGAGCAAGTGAGGCAAGAGGAGGAAGTCTCACTCACCAGGGGACTCTCAACTGTACCCCCAAGGTGGCACCCTTAGGTGAAGAGACAGATCTCCCTCACCTTCCTCCCTCCTCCCCAGTGAGGGGGTGCCCTCAGGCCTGAGAACAGCAAGGTCTCACTGTCTTCAGTTGTCCCCAGAAAAGTAGTGCTCCTGGGCTGGGACAAGGGGTCTTACTGACTGTTAGATGCCTGTGCTGTATCCAAAGAGGTAGCATCCACAGGTCTGCTGATAGGAAGGTCTCAATCACCCTGGGGGTTTCAGTTTTCTGTTGCCATTAGGTCTGGATACAGAAAGTTCTTACTCACTATGGGGGCCTCTGCAGCCCCCAATGAGGTGGTAGCCTCAGATCTACCTGTAGGAAGATCTAACTCACCCTCCACCACTCCCCAGAAAGTTGGTGCCCTCAGGCCCACAACAGGAAGGTCTTCCTCACAGTCCTTGGTAGTACCAAGCAAGATGGCTCCCTCAGAGCTGGGACAGGAATGTTTCTCTCACCATCCCTAGTCATCTCCAGTGAGGAGATACTTTCAGGTGTCCCCACAGGAAGAACTGTGTCTCCCTTGTCTATGCCTGAAAAAGTTACCCTTGTCAGGCCTGGAGACAGAAGGTTTCACTTATCCTTCTCATTCATCCCTGGGAAAGTAGTGGCCCTCTAGCCCTCTAGCTCTAGCCCTAGGCCAAGTTTTAAGTTCCTCCCCCGAGTCTGCCTAGCTCCTCCTCTAGCCTTCTTGCTCATCTATCTAGCAATAGCTGGCAATAAATAACCTCCCTGCCTGGAACTTGGACATCATTTAATATTGCAGTCTCCTCCCCATCTCTGCTTAGCTCCACCTGGACCTGCCTGCCTAGCTCCTCCCCTACTCTGCCTTCCAGTCTGAAATGGAATGGAGTTTGCCTTGCTCTAGTTTTTTAATTACTTGGGATCAGAGAGACCTTTCTTTTCCTTTTGTGTGTCTCTCTTTGTTACTAGGAGTGTCTTTGACCAGTGACCTAGACTTGTCTCATCATTGTACCTTGGGTGCTGATAACTTGTTTTCTAGTTTCAAGGGTTCACAGATGGAGAGTGATTTTTTTTTTTTTTTGCAATTTTTGGCTGGGGCTGGGTTTGAACCTGCCATCCCCTGGCATATGGGGCCAGCGCCCTACTCCTTTGAGCCACAGGCACTACCCATGGAGAGTAATTTTTCCTTAGGATGGTTCATAGCCACAGTCTCAACTATACTTAATTTAAATAATTTAGATTGATAAGATTTGGATGTTTTGAACTGATGATACTTAAATGAGATTTATAGACTTGAGTTGCTGCTATAATGGGTTGAGGCTTTGAAGGACCCTGGAATGAATATATTGTGCATATGGAATAGGTGGAGATACAGAGGACTGCCCAAAGCAGACAAGTAACAAAGACACAAAGAGAAAGAACTGTAATATTAAAAGTTATATACTGTATGAACTCCAGGGGCTCTGTAGTCTTAAGAGCAATAAAAGCAGGTTTTTTTGTGTGTACGAACAGGAGCTAGTGCTCCAGGATAAGAAAAGAAAAACTACATCTGCTGGTTGAGGTGTGCCCAGAGTTTACAAAGTGGTTGCGGTGAAGGATGGTGTGTGTGTGTGTGTGTGTGTGTGTGGAGAGAGAGAGAGAGAGAGAGAGAGAGAGAGAGAGAGTCAGAGACAGAGACAGAGAGGGACAAACAGAGCCTAGAGGCCTATGTTACTGAAGAATTCGGACCCCAAGTCTGAGCTACTCCTACAGAGATAGACATCTCCTCTCAGGCCACAGTCCAGGGCTACCTCTCTCCGCCCCTGTGAATGTTTTCTCATTTTCTTTCTTTCTTTTCCTCCCTCCCTCCCTCCCTCGCTCCCTCCCTTCCTCCCTCCCTTCCTTCCTTCCTTCCTTCCTTTCTTCCTCCCTTCCTCCCTCCCTCCCTCTCCTCAGCACCTGTGAATGTTTTCTCATTTTCTTTCTTTCTTTTCCTCCCTCCCTCCCTTCCTTCCTTCCTTCCTTCCTT
>NW_003852534.1:0-5260 GCF_000181295.1 Otolemur garnettii | reverse complement strand
CCTCCCTTCCTCCCTCCCTCCCTCTCCTCAGCACCTGTGAATGTTTTCTCATTTTCTTTCTTTCTTTTCCTCTTTCCTTCCTTCCTTCCTTCCTCCCCTTCCCTGACCCCTTTCCTCTCCTTCCCCTACTCCTCCCATTCCCCTTCCTTCCCCTCCTCTTCTACTTCCACTACACCTCTTTTCCCCTCCCCCCTTACCCTTTCCCTCCCCTCTCCTCCCCCCTCTTACCCTTTCCCTACACCTCCTTTCTCCTCCCCACCCTCCTCCTACTCCGCCCCTCCTTCCCTCCCTCTCTTCCTTCCTTTTGCCAGCGAGGGTATTTAAAAAATGTGAAACTTATCGCAGCTCCGTCCTGGGTCCTATGTGATTCTATTTTAGGAAAGGCTTCTCCCCCCGCCCCCCCAGTTTGTCTTTCTGTTAGTCTCTTGACTAACGGTCTTTGCGGAATCACGGTCTTTGCGGAGCGGAGTTCGGAGCACGATTTGTGTGATCAGGTCGACCCATTATTTATTCGTTGATGGCTACGATGGTGGGGGTTAGGGGGTCTTCGTTGGATGCCTTAAGAGAGACCTTCTGGACTCTGAAAGGAGGGGATCCAGAGGGTCGCCCGGTGTTGTCGTCGCGACCTTGGGTGGCTGGCATCGGCTGTGGTCGGGCTCCCTCTGGTGGCCGCTTTCCTCGAGTACTCTCGTCCTCCGAAGCTCCGGTGCGACAGGCAAAGGAAGGGAGAGTCACCCATAGGAGCAAGGCTGGATTCGTGGAGGCGAACAGCTTTGGGCAGCGCCAGCTGGTTTGTGCTCTGAGCAGGGAGGGCGCCGGGGGGCGGGGAGGCGGCGCGACAACTAGTGAGTCAGAACTTAGGCTGGCAGGCCTTATGTGGAAAGACGTTTAGGTCCGAGCCAGCCAACCGGGCGGTTTGGAGGGCTGCGCTGCGGGGTCGACCAGCGCGCCGCAGGTGTTGCGGCCGGCCGAGCCACTGGGACTGAGCTGACGTGGTGCGGATGAACAGCAGAGGGTGTCCGGCGACCAGTCCGCCATCCCTCGCGTGTCCCCGTACTCGGCCTCGACTTTCCCATGGATTTTCCCGAGTCCCGCTCAGGACACAGGGACTGGCCTGTGGCTGGGGAAGACTCGGTCGTCTGAGGTTATTTCCCGAGTCCCACTCTGGAGGCACGGGCCGGCCCCGTGCTAACACTGGTGGCCGGGGAGGGAGCCCTCGGCCCGGCCGCGGGCTCTCTTGGGTCCCGGTGGTCCGGGGCACCTGCTCGAATTCTTTTTTCCAAGTCCCCAGGAGGGATACGTGGACCAACCACAGATCGGCCCCCGGGGTGGTGGCGAAGGGACAGTGCCCCCTGCCGGGATGCCGTGGCTTCGCCCGTCCCGGTCGTCCTGCCCCAATTATTTTTCCAAGTCCCCAGGCAGAGCCGCAGACCGGCGGCCCCGGGTGGCCGGGACATAGCATCTCACGCTCGCTCCTGCTCTCCCATGTCCCTGACCTCTCCATGCCACCCGGTTCTCGCGGTCAGCCAGGTGGCCATACCTGCTCTGTGGCTGCTTGCTCTGCGGACTTGTTTGGGGAGTGGTGGTCGTGTCATTTCTTCGGGTTGTGGGTGTGGTCCAGCGCGGCGTCCCGCCCCCGGTGCGGCCTTTCCTTTCATTTCGGCTTGGCGTCTTGTGTCTCCAGGTTAGTGCGGACACACTGTCCTCTGGCGACTGTCGCCAGAGAGGTTGGACCTCCAGACGCGGGCGGGTCTCCTGGCGGTAATCGGGCGCCTGGGGGTGCCGCTTGCTGCTGGAGCCCACTGTTCTTGTGTGTCAGGAACCAATGACTGTGGTGCCACGCGCCCCCCTCCTCTGGTCTTTGGCCCTTGAGCGGGGAGGGGGTGGCTGCGGGGAAGAAGGGACAGTGGCGATTTGGGGGGCCCTCGGGCCCCCCCACCCCCTCTCGTGCTCTCTCTTCTCGCTTTCTCTCCCTCTCTCCACGCTGCGGGCACCTGAGGCAGTCCTTCCCTTATAACCCCCCGTATGAAACACTGGAGCTAAGAATGAGCACCCGGGTTCTCGGGCCAGACAGGCAGGCATTATATCCATGTGGGCTTTAGCTTTGGTCTCCACGGTGCCCCGGAGACGACCAGACGTCTGTGGCTGACTTTACATCGCGAGTGGGACCAGGAATGTAAATCATCTTAGCCCCATCGGTGGACCAGATGTCTCTTCTGCGTGCTTTGGCGCAATCTCGCTAGTAAGTGATGTTTGTTGATAAGTATTCATCTTCCTGAGACAGAGCCTGAGGGTGTTTTTCTTTTTCTTTCTTTCTTTCCTTCTTTGCCAGCCTGCCTGCCTGCCTCCCTCCCTCCTTCCTTCTCTCTCTCTCTCTCTCCCCGTCTCTCTCAGTAGAGTGCCATGGCATCACACCTCACAGCAACCTCAAACATATGGGCTCAAGTGATTCTCTTGCACCTGCTACAACACCCGGCTATTTTTTGGTTGTAGTTGTCATTGTTGTTTGGCAGGCCCGGGCTGGGTTTGAACTCACCAGCTCCCGTGTATGTGGCTGGCACCCTAGCCTCTGTGCTACAGGACCAAGCCTTTTTTATTTTTATTTTTTTGAAACATTTGCTCTGACAATAAGGACTGCCTACCTCCTCTGTATCTACTAGAGCTAATGGGTGAAGTCCCCAGCGTGTGAGCCTAGGAATGTGTCGTTCCATTTATCTTTAAAAAAATAAATTGATGACTACACAACCATCAACGACAGTGTATGTGTGTATGTGTGTGGGTGTGTGTCTTCATCATGAACGTTTTTTGTTTTATTTTTATGTATGCATGTATGTATTCATTGATCTGTTTATTTTTATTTATTATTATTATTTATTTATTTTTGGAGACAGTGTCTCACTCCATCTCTCTGAGAAGAGTGCTGTGGTGTCATCATAACTCACAGCAAACTCAAACTCTTGAGTTCCAGAGATCCTTTTACCTCAGCCTTCCAAGCAGTTGGGACTATAGTGGGGGGGGCGGTGGTGGTGGCAGTGGTGGTCCTGTCAGTGGCGGTGGCGGTTGTCTCGGGTCTCTACCAGCCTTGGCCTCCCAGAATGCTGGGATTACAGTGGAGAGCCACCATGTCCTGCCCTATAACTTCTTTGTCTATGAAGCTGTTCCACTGAGGACAAATCCATCCTGTGAAAGCCCAGTGGGGAGGCGGGGCAGGGAGAGATCCTAGATGTTCTTCCACTCAAGGTCAGGTCAGGTCAGTGCCTGGGCATTTGGCTACTTACTTCTCCTGTCAAATGGAAAAGATCAGAAATAAAGGTCAAAAACTTAAGCATGGACTGAAGTTTTTTCTGGAGTGGAAAGTGGGAGGAGGAGAGGGAGGAAGGGTTTCTGGTCCAGGAAATGTGCTATCTGACTATTTACTTATTTATTTTATTGATTGATTGGTTGGTTGGTTGGTTGATTGACTGATTTTAATATTTATTCATTTATTATGTTTTTTTGAGGCAGAATTTCACTATGTTACCCTCTGTAGAGTGATATGGCATCACAGCTCACAACATCCTTCAACTCTTGGGTGTAAATGATGCTCTTGCCTCAGCCTCCCAAGTAGCTGGGACTAAAGGAGCCTGCCACAACGCCCGGCTAGTTTATGGTTGTAGTTGCCATGTTGTGCCCAAGTCACAAGGTCCCCCATAAATTACTCTGAGACTGCTCCAATGCAAAGGGCAAGAGGCGGTTTTATTATCAGACTCGAGTCAGGGCCTTCTACTCTTCCTGTCGCAGCAGGAGAGCAGAAGAGCCCCGATTCTAAAATGGAAGGGGGTTTTAAGGGGTACAGAAAGAAAGAAGGGAGGGGTAGTACTTGTCTTAAGCTAATTGGTCTGGGTAGATGCTGTACAAAGGGGCAAGTTATGGGATGTGTGCACAGTGGAGCAAAGACAAAGAAAAGGAGAGGGGGGGTTACACAACTTCTCTGGTATGCAGCTTCTCTAAGTATAGACATGAGGGAGTAAACACAATGTCCTTGAGATGCAGGTGCAGCCTGAAGCTCTGCGTCTGGGCAGTTTAGGGAGTAATTAAAATAAAGTTAGTTTTGGCCCTTACAGTCATTGTTGTTTGGCAGGCCAGGCTGGATTCAAACTTGCCAGCTCTGGCATATGTGGCTGGCACCCTAGCTGCTTGAGCTACAGGTGCCAAGGCTATGATTTGTTTTTGAGACACAGTCGCAAGCTATTGCCCTGGATCCAGTGCCATGGCATCATCATCATAGCTCACAACAATCTTCAAATCTTAGGCTCAAGGGATCCTTTTGCCTCAGGTTTTCTACTTTTAGTTAGAGACATGGGTCTTGTGCTTGCTCAGGCTGGTCTGGAACTCTTGAGCTCAAGCAATCCATCTGCCTCAGCCTCCCAGAGTGCTAGGCTTATAGGCATGAGCCACTGTGCCCAGCCCCTCCATGACTTTTTAAGTTCTTGTCTTAGTGCACCTTATTTTTAAATGAACTCATGTGAATCTGTAGAAGCTTGTCAATGCAAAACAACACAACTTCTGGGAAATGAATATCCCTGACCGTGGCCAGAGAGCTACATCCAAGAAACCTTGAGCAAGCGGTCTCTGAAAGGGTGGCACTCGACTGGCAGAGATCTCACAGACAACCAAGGCTTGTACGAAAGGTTTTTATTGCCAGGGGAGGGATGCTGCAGAGCAACACTAAGGAGGAGAAAAGAGAAGAGAAAAGAGGAGAGGAAAAAAGGGAAGGGAAGAGGAAAGAGGAGGAGAGAGAAAGGGAGAGGAGAGAGGGGAGAAACTAAAAGAAAAGCACTCCCTTATATTGGATCAGTTAGGGGAAGTCTCAGAATGATGAGTAAGGAGTTGCTTCTCTGGCAGAAAGAGCCCTTGGGGCAGGCCATAAGTTTGAAATTTTCAGTGGGTAATTGGGACAGGGAGATGTCTAGCAGGTAACCTGCTGTTGTTCAGAGGGTAACTCCCTGTGCTTGGAAAGGAGAAAGCAGCAAGGGGCTTTCTGGGGAAGAGACATTTCTGGAGCAATTATCTAACAGTCTCACGGTGGTAGTTACAATTTGGTTGATATTTCGATGTTTTAGAGGGGTGGGAGTGGGTGCTGATTTGTAAACTCATAGAATCAATACAGGGGAGTCCTACCTGGGTTTGCTTTGCAAAGGCAGAGCATCCTCCAAGCAGAGGATGCAAAGGAACTCCTTGATGGGTTAAAGCAACAAAGCTTTGTCTATCTAAAAAGGCT
>NW_003852533.1:5294026-5313849 GCF_000181295.1 Otolemur garnettii | reverse complement strand
TTTTTTTTCTCCCTTCACCCCAGAAAGAAGGCTTCACAGCAGGAGGAGCCTTTAAAATTCTTTAATCCACAGAAAGTATTATGTCGAAATTCAGCAAGCAAACATTAAACCTAGGGCAGTTCAATTTAACAGAAAAAATCATCTGGTACCATCATGCATTAGGAAGCAAAAAGATGGGATGGGAGAGCTGGACAATATTAAAATTCCACTTAATTGGAACTTTAGAGTACTATTTCATTAGTACATTGCATAAAAGTAGGTTATACAATCTGCACACATCTAGAGAAATATAAATTTGCTTCAGCCTTCCTGCTAAAAAAGTGCATTCTGATGTTAGCCATCAGTGACTTCTTCATTCTCAGATTTGTGATTGTGTTTTAGTCCTTTTCTTACTTAAGCTCTCATCAGCTGTGCTGTCCTTGATTTACATGACATCACACATCCATGGTCTTCCTTCTCCCTTCCTGTTCCTTTGGCAATAAATTCCTTTTTTTTTTTTGTTTTTTTGTTTTTTTGTTTTTGAGACAAGGTCTCACTCTATTGCCCTGGGTAGAGTACAGTGATGTCGGAGCTCACAGTAACTTCCAATTCCTGGGCTCAAGCAATCCTCCTGCCTGAGTAGCTAAACTACAGGGGCACAACACCACACCCAGCTAATTTTTTCCATTTTGGTAGAGAGGGGGTCTTGTTATGTTCCTCAGGCTGATCTCAAACTCCTGACCTCTAGTGATTTTCTTGCCTAGGCTTCTCAAGTGTTAGGATTACAGGTGTGAGCCACCACTCCTGGCCTAGAAATAAATTCTTCATTCAGTCTCCTCTAGTAACTCTCTCTGTAAAACCACTGCCGTGCTTTTCATTGCCCTACATGCCAGTGATTCTCTAGTCAGACCCTCTACTGTTACACGCTCTCGTATGCTCTCATATGGTGCCATATGCTCTCATATGCTCTCTTACGACCTCATATGCTCTCACACATGTTCTTATACTCTCAGACACTCTCATATGGTCTCATATGATCTCATATGCTCTGCTAGGCTCTCATATGATCTAATATGCTCTCATATGATGTTCTGAACTCTCATAAACTCTCATATGCTGTCATAGGGTTTCATACGTTCTCATACATTCTCATGTGACCTCATATGCTCTCTTATGCTTTTATACACTCTCATATGATGTTATATGTTCTCACATGTTCTCATATGCTTTTACATGCTTTCATATGCTGTCATATTATGTCATACTCTCATATGCTCTCCTACAATCTCATATGCTCTGATATGCTCTTATATGGTGTTACATGCTTTACTATAGCTACGTTTTTAAAGGTGATTTTCACCTTCCTTTTATCAGGCCTGTGGGAACTGCATCTCTGGGCATGGCCAAAGCTCCTTCAGTATATGAAACATGCTGTCCCAGATCTCAGGGCTCCTCCTCACTAGTGGTGGCCAAGGATAGTGAGAGAGACCTTCCTGTCCCAGAAGAGATCACTACTTTGCTGGGGATGACTGAGGATGATGATTATAACCTTCCTGTCCCAGCCCTAAGGGAGCTGCCTCACAACACAGTGCAGAGGACTGTGAAGCAAACCTTATTGTCTGCAGGTCTGAGTTCACCAAATCGCTGGGGAGTGGAGGAGGGTGAGACTGTTCTGCATGGTGCTTTGAGGGTGCCACTGCAGTGGGGCTAGAGAGGCCCATGTGAGAACCTGTTGTAAACAGACCTGAGGCGCTGCCTCACTGTGGTGAACAAGGCCCCATGGGGATTGAGACCTTCTTATCAGCAAGCCTCAGGGCACCACATCACTGGGAATTGCTGAGCCAGTCAGTGAGGCCTTCCTGTCCCAGACTTGAGAAGAATGCCTTGAAGGTGATGGCAGTCTCAGTGCCAGAGACTCACTCAAGGTCTCAGTGAGTGAGACGTTTCTTTCCCAGGTCAGAGGCCACCTTCTTGCTGGTGATGGTTAAGTATGGTGAGACCTTCCTATCCCAATGAAAAAAATACTATTTCCCTGGGGAAGAATGATGATGCTGAGACCTTCCTATCCCCAGGCATAAGAGCACCTCCTAGCTGGGTAGGACCAAGATGAAGACCTTCTGCCTCTACACCTAAGGGCTGTATTGCTGGGGTGGCTGAGGCCCCAACAGTTAGTGAGAACTTCCTGTCTCACATCTGAGGGCACCTCTCACTGGTGACAGATGAGGATGGTGAATAAAAACTTCCTGTCATAGCCATAAGGGCATTACTTGGCTGGGGATGAATGAGAATGATAACTGAGACTTTCCTGTCCCAGTCCTGACAGTGCCATCTTGCTTGCTACTGTGGAGGACTGTGAGGGTCACCTTCCTGTCTGTGGGCCTGAGGGCAACAACTCACTGGAGACTGGAGAAGGGCATGCACTTCCTGCATGGAGACTTGAGAGTACCACCTCACTGGTACTGCTGAAGCCCCATGTTGAGTGGGGCTATGGGGACAGCTGAGGCACCCAAGGTGATTGAAACCTTCCTGTCAACAGGCCTGTGGGATCTGCATTCTTGAGGATGGGCAAGGAGAGCGAGAGAACTCTTCTTGTACTCAACACCCAGAGGGCTCTGCCTTGCTGGGGTGGCCAAGGACGCTTTTGTGAGAGATAACTTCCAGTCCCTACACTGATTGTGCTGCCTTACCTAGGAGTGCAGAGAACTGTGAGGGAGACCTTGTACACAAACCTGAGGGCAGGGAACTGCCTTGGTGTGATGTCCAAGGCCCAAAGATGCATACAACCTTCCTGTCAGCAAGCCTAAGAGTGCCACAACCCTGGGGACATCTCAGGCCAGTAAGTGAGAGCTTCCTGTCTCAAACCTGGGAACATCACTTCACTGGCAATGACCCAGGATGAGTGAGACCTTCCTGTCTCAGCCCAAAGTACATCTCCTCACTGGTGATGACCAAGGATGGTAAGACCTTGTTTTACCCTACAGGGCACCTCCACACTGTTGATAGTCAAGAATGGTGAGACCATTATGTCTTATCCCAGAGGTCTATTTTGTTGGGAATGACTAAGGACACTGAGACTTTTCTGTCCTCAGGCCTGAGGGCCTCACCAGGCTGGGGAAGGCAAAGGAGAGTAAAGGAGACTGCTGTCTGCACACTTATGGGTATTGCCTCTCTGCAGTGGGCCAAGCCTGCTATACAAGTGAGATCTTCCCATCCCACCCCCTTGAGGGCAACACCCTGCTTGGGAGTATGAACTGTAACACCTTCCTGTCTGCAGGCCTGAGGACACTAACTCACTAGGGAATGGAGCATGGTGACAGAGACCTTCCTGTAGGGAAACTGTGGGCACCACCACATTGGGGTTACAGAGGCCCCACACTGAATGAGAATTAGACCTGAAGACAATTTCTGGCTGCAAATAACCAAGGCCCCCAAGGTGACTGAGCTCTTTATGTGAACAGGCCTATGGATACTGCCTCTCTGTGTACTGCTGAGCCCCCTACAGTCAGTGAGACCTTCCTGTCTCACACCTGAGGACACTGCCTTGCTGGTGATGTTTGAGGATGTTGAGACTTTCCTGTCCCAGTAGTGAGGGTGCCACATTCTTGGTAGTGGGGAAGACCTTGAGGCCTACATATCTGTGGGCTGGAGGGCACCAATTCACTGGGGAGGGGGGACAGTGGGACCTTCTTTCAGGGAGACCTGAGGGTCCCACCTCTCTGTAGCTGCAGAAGCCCCATGGTGAGTGAGAACTTCCTATTGGCAGACCTGAGGGTGATGCCTGGCTACAGACAGCCAAGGGTGCCAAAGTGATTGAAATCTTCCTGTCAACAAGCCTGTGGGGTATGCCTTTCTGAGGATGTATAAAGAAAGAGGTATCTTCCTGTCCCTACAACTAAAGCACTGCCTTGCTGGGGAAGCTGAGGACCCTTTTGTGAGAACTTCCTATCCCAGCCCTAAAGGGGGCCACCTCACTTGGGACCTGTAGGCCGACCCAAGGGCACTGCCTCACTGTGGTGGCCAAGGCCCAATGATCAGTGAGATGACCTTGTTGGTAAGTCTGAGACCAGTCAGAGACCTTCCTGCCCCAGACCTGAAAACACCACCTCCCTGATGATGAATGAGGATGGGGAATGAGACCTTCCTGTCCCAGACCAGAGGGCACTACTTTGCTGGTAACAAATGAGGATTATGAGAATTTTCTGTCCTCAGCAATGGGGCACCTCTTAATGACGAGGGGCCAGGAGAGCGAGGAAAACCTTAGGGCACTGCATTGCTAGAGCAGTGTGAGTGCCCCTTTTGAGACCTCCCAGTCCCATGAGGGCATCATCGTGCTTAGGAGTGGGGAAGACTATGACACCTTCCTGTCTGCAGGCCTGAGGAGGTTACCTCACTGGGGAGTGGAGGAGGGTGAGAGAACTTTCTGTAGAAAGACCTGGGGGTCCCACCTCACTGAGCTGTAGACCTTCCTGTCATTGGGGCTGTGGACACTGCCTCTCTGGGTATCAAGGCCCCTTTGGTGAGACCTTCCTGTCCCATATCTTTAGGCACTTCCTTACTCATGAAGGCAGAGGATGGTGAGTGAGACCTTCCTGTTCCAGTCCTGATGGAAACCCTTGCTTGGGAGTACAGAGAACTGTGAGGGAGATCTCCCTGCCTGTGTGCCTGAGGGCACCGACTTACTAGAGAGTAGAGGGTAAGATCTTTCCACAAGGAGACCTGAGGGTGCTGCTTTGCTGGGGCAGCAAAAGTCCATAGTAATTGAGAACTTCCACTAGTCAGAGCCAAGGGCAACACCTGGCTGTAACAGCTGAAGCCACCCAAGGTGACTGAAACCTTCCTTCCAGAAGGCCTGTGGGTACTGCCTTCCTGAGGATGGGCAAGGAGAGTGAGACCTTTCTATCCCCACACCTGAGGGTGCTGCCTTGCTTGAGAGTGCAGCTGACCGTGAGTGAGACTTACTTGTCAGCAAACCTGAGGGCACCCTAAGGAGGGTTAACGCCAGTCAGTGATTCAATCTTGCCTCAGACTTGACAGCACTGCCTCCCTGGTGATGACTGATGAGAGTAACTGACACTTTCCTGTCCCAGCCCAGAAGGCATCTCCACACCAGTGATGGACAAGAATGGTGAGACCTTACTGTCCTAGCCAGAGGCCACCTCCACACTCATGATGACCAAGGATGATGAGACTTTCCTGTCCTCAGTCCCGAGGGCCCTTCCTGGCTGGAGAGGACTGAGGAGAGTGAGGGAGACATTCTATCTCTACACCTAAGGGAACTGCCTAGCTGGGGTGGCCAAGACTACCAGGGTGAGGGAGACCTTCCTATCCCAGCCCTCAAGGAGCCACCTTGCATGAGAATACAGAGAACTATGATCAACACCTTGTCTGGGGGCCTGAGGACTCATTGAGGAATGGATAAGGGTGTATGAGGCCTTCCTATTGGAGACCAGAGGGTGCTTACTATCCTTTTGGAAAAAGAGTTAGTGAGAGAACAATTACTTGGAAAACACAAGGAAAGAAATAAGAAAACATAAAAGATCAGTGTCCTTGGGTCACCTTACCTCTATGATCTTCCCCCAAACCAATAGCCTCAGAAAAACATCAGATAATAACAATGGGAGACATTCTCCAGAGTATCTGACCAATCTACCTTGACATTGTCAAGGTCATCAAAAGAAAGGAAGTCTGAGAAACTGTCACAGCCAAGAAGAGCCAAAGGAGACATGATGACTAAATATCATGTGGAATCCTCGCATAGGGAAAGGCAGAACTAGAAAACACAAAACAGATTTTAGTTAATATTAGCATATCAATATTTATTCATTAACTCTGACAAATGATATAAGAAGTTAAGAAGACTTGTGATAAATGCTGATAGAAGAGTTAATAAGAGAGAAACTTGGTTGGAGCTACTTGGGAAATCTCTGCAATTTCTCTATAATATCTGTGTAGGTCTAAAAGAACTCTGAAATAAAACTTTATGGAAAAACATTGTTACAATTTTTTAACCACTTATCCTTCTGAAACTTACCCTGCCAAAATCTACACCTCAGCACATGGTTTCTGAGGGTGTCCCATTTCAATGAGAAGTCAGTATGTCTGAGAACCATCACGTGCAGGTGTTCTGCTCAGAGGAACTCACAGCAGCTCTGCTGTGTATGGCTACTCCTCCATGCAGAGAGGAAGGGAAGGTACAGCTGGTTAAGTGGCTACTCGCTCAGGTTCCAGCCCAGAGCCAGATCTCCAGGTGACACTCATACTGTGAGCCAAATGAACACATGTCCCTGGACACACTGGAGAGGCATGCTAGCTAGGGGTGATTTGTCTGTGCCCAGGTCCCACATGAAGCCTCACAATCCATGCTATTATAAATACACCAGCCTGGGGCAACCCAAAGCTCACCTTCAGGAAGTAGATTGATGCTAGTATTTTATACTTAATTAGAGCTGAGGATGCTGCCTCTTGCTTCAGTTCAGAGCTCTCCTACTTCCTGGATGCTATAGATAGAGTCTAGAGCTCACCTTGCCTTTGCTGACCAGGATCCAGTTCCAGTGAAGACTTCCTACAAAATGTCAGGGGCCTCATAGATACAGCAGGATAAATACCTATCTGAGCAAACTTTTGCCTTTTGCCTGGCTTCTGGGGCTGCAAGTGCTTCCTTCTGTCCAGGATACATGAGATTACCCAGAAAAGAGGCCCCTTATGGCTTAGTGCCCAGAGAAAAACTTTTATCTTTCCTTCAAAATTCACAGTCACAAGCCCCAAAGTGGTCTCTGCTTAGCCATCAATGGGTACAGGATCCCAGTACAGCCCCAAGTCCAGCAGCCGTACCCTGCTCTGATCTACCTGGGACACCCAGGAAGGGAATAAGGCACCCTGGGAGAGGTCATGCTGTCTGGGTTCAGCATTCAGGCCCTGCTGTGATCTTTCTAGGGCAACCATGGGGGAATGGGGCACCCTGGAAGAGGCTACCACACCTGGATTCAGCGGTCAGGTCCTGCTGTGACCTGTCTGGGACACCCAGGATAGGGATCCCTGGAAGAGGATACAGCACCTGGGGTCAGCAGGAATGTGGAGATCACTAGCAAAGGCAGAGAAACTGTTAATTGAACTGTGCTCCCCCAAATTTATATGTTGAGATCCTCATCCAGTACCTGTGAATGTGTCCTTATATGGAAATAGGGTCTTGGTAGATAAAGTCATTATAGGTAGCCTTAATCTACTATGATTGTGACCTCATAAGAAATGAAATTTGGACATACATGTGCACACAGGGAAGAAAGTTTACAAAGATTGGAGGTTTGCTGTCACAAGCCAGAAACTACCAGAACCTGCAAAGAGGGTGGAACAGATCTTCTCTAGTGCCTATAGAGGGAGTATGGCCACGCTGACATCTTTATTCCAGCCTTCTGGTCTTTAGAAGCACAAGACAATAAATCTTTGTTGTCCTAAGCCTCCCCATGTGTGGTATTTTGTTATGGCAACCTTCAAAGACCAATACAGGTACATTCTGCTCAATCCATCACTCTCTCCTCTAACTGAAGTTGCCTCCCCAAACCCACCCAGAACAGGGTGAGAGATAGAAGCAGGGTCCTTTACAGGTCACAGCCACTTCTAGATGGTCACTTCTTGTCCTGCTTGTCTTGGAATCAGCACTCAGCTCCTGGGGCCAGTGGGAAGTTGAGGACAGGAGGGGCAGTGCCCACGGAGGCATCCTTGGCCCTCATCTGCTGTCCCTAGAGCCCAGAAATCCCAGCCAAACCCCACCCCTCACACCTCTCCTGGCCCCTCCCCCAGCCTTTAGCACTTTGGAATAGCCATCATATACCTTTTAATGTGAGGAGGAAAGGTAACTCAGGATGGCACAGAAAGAATTGGCACCACCTGGTTATGGTGTCTCACTAGTGTCCACTAGACCCAGGCTGGCAAAACAGGGTCTGAGGCCACATGTATTTTCTCAGAAAGGGCAGGGGTAAACCCAGAAAGGGGAGGGGACAGGGAGCTGTGGGCAGGATACTGAGGGCAGAGGCCCCTCCCTGCAGGTGCTGAGTGGAGGCAATCCATGCCCGCTCCTCTTGGGTGCTGGGTTAGCCCCTGAGGGGCAGCTCACTACAGGCTTCCCCCTGACAACTCAAGGTATAGCTCCCCAAAAGATATAGCAGGCAGCCTGGCCATTAGGCCACTGCACCTGAAAGACACAGTACTTATACACAGAGGCTGCCTCTGCCAGGTTCCTTCCCACCTGGGTCCCTCTGGACTCAGGAAGGATGCTATCCAGTAACACTAGGAAATAAAGAGAGGCACTTGCGTCCAAGGGCAATGGACTCTGTTTATTAGAGTAAGCTGAGGAGGAATGGATGTGATGTTTGATTGCAGCCCAATTAGCAGAAGACAGCTGGGAAACTGTTGAGCTCTTTCTTTTACTGTTTCTCTTAAGTTGACACAACAATTTTCTGTAACAGATTAATACCAGGAGACATCTGGTGCTGTCTCTGCTTGAGGTAGCAAGGGAAGCTCGTACCGTTGGGGGAAAAAACTTTTTACAGGTAGTGAATTCTTGACGACAGTCCACCAGATACTCTGTCCTTCCCTCAGTCCCAGAGACTAGTTCTCCCTTTGGACTGTGAATTGACCTGCTCAGGTAAATGTTAATGAGGACTTACACCTTCCTTTGTCTGCTCTGCTTTTTTTACATTGTGAAGTAAACTCTGTAGGATATATACATGTATGTGTATGTGTGTATATATATATAACTAATCTTAGAAGCCAAGTTTATACTGCTCTAAGCAGCTGCCAGTTAGTGATTTATTTTTCCTTGTTTGCCCATTAGTAAGATCATTCTTTGACTGACCCTACCCACCCCCCTCCCTGGCAAAACAAGCACTAAACAGTTGTATTGCCTGGTGCAGAAACTGAAGTCTGTCCAGAGTAGACCCTCCTGTAGGGCTGGGATTGCCAAGGGCAGTGGTTCTCAACCTCTCTAATGTCTCGACCCTTTAATACAGTTGCTCATGTTGTGGTGACCCCCAACCATAAAATTATTTACATTGTTACTACATAACTGTACTTTTGCTACTGTTATGAATCATATTGTAAATATCTGATATGCAGGATGTATTTAGGAGACCCCTGTGAAAGGGTCGTTCGACTCCCAAAGGGGTCATGACCCACAGGTTGAGAACCGCTGGCCAACGGTGACAATGAACGCAGACACAGTGGCATCTGCAGGGCACATCATGAAGTCTAGCCAAGGACCATGCGCTAGGTGCCCAGTCTGAAAGGTAGGTTCCAGTGCAAGAAGCATCAGCCATGATTTGAGGGGACAAGAGTACACATGTCACTGCTGGGGCCGGGGCAGATGGGAGGCAAGGAGGCAGTACCATGGCTGGGCTCCTCCTGTACATCTTGCCACCTTGCAGAGACCTGGGAGACATGGTGAACCCTTAGTGGGCAGAGGCTCCCTCAGGTGGGAGTGGCACAGCCTGCGAGGAGACCCCGGTCACGTTCACTAATGTAGGTTCCCATCTCAACTCAAGCCACTGAAAGCCAGCACGTCACTAAGTGCATGGCCTTCCCCATTCTTGTAACTGCAAGAACGGCAGCACGGCTCTCGTGAGCCAGGTTCTACACACACTTAATGAAGACTATTACTAAAAACCTAAAACACATTAGCAATTTATTTACAATGACCTTCAATGAAGTACTGCTCTTCAGTATAGAAAAAGGAAAACATTTAGCAAGTGCTTAATAATGAGTGAATAAATAACACTTGATTTTTAAAGTATTAGCTGATGGTTAATAAAAATTTAAAGACTATTCCATGAATGTTCACTGTGTCTCAATGGTGGTCTGGGGTTTTTATAACCATTCCCTTTACTCTTCACAACAGCCCAACCAGGTGGACAAAGTGAAGTTTATGGGCTTGAGCTCCATGAGAAACATGTAGAGGGCAGTGTTTCCCACATGTGGTCACCTAATCCCGCTAGGTTGTATTTTAGAGAAAAACTCATGTTGAAACGAATTTCTAACTTTAAATCTCTTAAATGTAGATTTCTGAAGTCTATGAATATAACTTTCAGCTACAGAGAAAACCTCTAAATATGCAGTTAAGTGTTCAACATTTCAGGCTTAAAAAGCTGACCATTGTGGACTTACTCAAACTCCTGACCCACCAGCCTCATTAATATTTCAGTAACATTACATAGAAGGTTCTCAGTACCTCTGCTCATGCCAATTCTCTCAAGTGGGACTGACATGGTTGGAAAGCTTAAAGACTACTCATTCAATGGTCTTGTTTCAAACTGGCAATTTGTGGTAATTTTCCTGCCACCGTGTGGGGATCAAAACACATACAGAAGCATTTTGTCTTTAATCATTAATTCTAGACAAGTAGCAAAAACCTGCTACAGGCAGCTTAACAGCTTTTTTCAAATGTTTTGAATTGTACAAAGTATCACTATTTGGCAAGTCTTTAAATATCACAGCTAACCTAGAAATTACCCATATTGGGAAATGTTTTATTAGTTCAACAAAATAAATTAATGGAAAACTGTTCTCATTTAGAGACCTCTAAGTTAATTTTTTTTAGAATATAAAAGTGTAACTTTATTTTATATTTTAGGAGAGCAGAGAGCAGGAAGATGGCAGTATCTCAAAATGCCCATCTTGCAGTTAATCATTTTCAAAATAAACTTAGAATTCAAGTAAAATGCTCTGGCTACTCATGGCTACTATTTTTCAACTTGTGCTTAGTGAATCAATTTAAAAGCACTCAAACTGCCTCATGCTCCAGTGTACCATTATATTCCTATTTCTATGAAGTGTGCAGAAAGCATTTTATAGTAAGAAAACAACAGGTTGTTAGGGGATTTACTGAAAGGCAATTCATTTAGATCAGTGGAGGTAATATTATATAGGAGAAGAAAACTAAATTGTGACAGTTTTAATTGGTAGAAAAAAATAAACAGAAGTAATAAATAGTTAGGAAGACTAAAAAACAGGCACAGTATATGAAAACTTCTTGTGTGTGTAAACATGAGACGTGTTTATCGTCTCTGAAGAAATACTAATACAGAATACCAATTGGTTTTACCTGTTAGAAACAAGAAAAATTTTTCTCCAAAAAGGTCCTTCTCAACTGAGGAATTTCCCCAAGCCAGCCCGTGAATAGGGTAGGGGAGTAATTTGGCAACGTCTAGAGACAACATTGGCTGTCATTACAAGGAAGGGGTGGTGATACTATGAACCGTGTGGTAGGCAGAAACCAGAGAGAGATGTTGCTAATCATCTTACAATGCATATGATAGCTCCCCCCCATAACAAAATTATCCGGTTCAAAATGTCAATAGTGCCATGGTCTAAGATCTTAATCTAAAATAACAAACATAAGTTTATCTACTAAAGTATAAATTCTGGAGGAAAACATCGATTTTATTTCTGGAATAAGGAAGCAGGAGTTTATTTCCAGACCTCTTAGGAAAGCCTAACTTAGTTCATGTATGGGTAATGACTGTAAGCAAATACACATTTGTGGATCTTTGGGGCAAAAACTATGCTAGCATTACAGTAAGCTAACATCACACACATTCACCTGCCTTTACCTAAGTAAACATTGGGTTTTTATCTAGTTTAAAACGGAAATATCCGTCAAACAAGTAAAATAGCTTTTCAGAGTAATAGGATTAATACAGACTATTAAAACATGGGGCTACTATGGTATTGTACAAATAACCACTTTTGAAGTACAACTGTTTAATACGTTTTTTGTGAGAACACTTGAGTAAAATCACTCAATACGCATAAACCGTTAGTTACTGACAATGGCTAGACACTACCTCTAATACCCCCTAATCTGGAAAGACTTTCATTTCTAGTAATATAAGCTTTTTCTCTCCCAAGATCTCAGCAAAATGAACTTGCCAAGATCATCACCAATACTTACTGGAGATCAAAATCAAAAGATATGAAAAGGCTGGAATATTAGGACTCCAATAACAGAATTAGGCATTTCTGTTTCCTAAAAGCCATTCTGAAATCTGACATACTGGCATTATAGGATCCAATACAATGAAACTATTTGCATGACCCATCTCAGTAATTTTAATTAAAGTTGGCTTTTTAAATGTCCTATGAAAAACAAATCCCATTTTGAATTCAGAGCTAACTTTCTAAGTTACAAAGAGCAAAAATATATTGCTGAAAAATCTTGCCCTACACTATGGCACAAGTGTTTACAAAATATTTTCCAATATTAATGGGAAAACAAGCAACTTACTGTACTGGAAAAGGAAAATACACAATTTCATTTTGCATTTCCGTAAGACTTATCTGGTGAGCTTTTGGTAGCTTGTGGCCAAACACTTCTACTGTGTTCCCTTTTTGCAGCCAAAAATATCAAAGAAATTTATGTTTAATTAGAAAAGTCAGTTAGAACTAGAATATCTTTTTCCAAACACTAAATGAAGTGTTATATTATCCATTTTCTATTCCATAGATGATTTAATAAGATTTCAAAACAGATAGGAATTTAGGATGGCAGCAGTGTAAAAATTAGGATCAATTTTAAATAGAACTACAAGCTAAAATTTACTTGCTGAAATTTTTAAGCTCTTTAATTTCAAAACACTAAGCATAAAAATGTGGGCAGAAAAAAAATATTAATTTACAAAGCATTACTATATACTTTGTCATGTGACTAAGTGCAGCTTACAAAGCTTATGACAACTGATTTAATAGCTGAGGATTTTGTACACGTCATTTTTAACTTCAATCATGACCATACGTGTATAATCATATTCATGTGTTTGAGACTGAGCTAGATATAATTAGATATGCCCCTATATTATTTCTTCACTATTTACTCAAGAAAAGTATAAAAAAAAAGACAATCTGTTTGACTGTGGTTACATAAAAATTACATAAATATTCAAACATTTGATGAAATCACCAATACTCTTAGCATTTAAAAATACTAATTCCTAATGGTTAAGCAGCTTTCAGGTATGATTAATAAAATATATGACTATCATTTAAAAAAATCATTCAGTACTACTGACTTTATAAATATCCTTTTAGGTTAGGCCCTGCCATACGAAACCTCCTTTCTGCCCTCTTTTATAAAATAACCTAATTTCAAAAATCAATCCATGTTGAGGTTTCCTTTAAAAGAAATCAGGTAAATCTAAACTAATTTAAATGTCCTCACAAAAATTAATAAACAGCTTGTTTTTGTATTATTACTTTCTGGACCTCCCAAGTAACCTACACATGGAGAACTGCTAAGCAGAATGTCCCAATACTGCCAATAAGCAGCAGGAGGGAGAGGGATATTTCCACTCCATACCTTCCACTTGCATTCCAGTGTCTGGACATCACCACTAGAACTATGGAGTTCATCAGTATGCCATAACATTTAAATTCCACGCATTCCTCTTTGTTTCTTATTTTGTTACGTATATGTGTATACAGGTAGCACTAAAACCATAAAAGAGCAGTTTCTATATTTCTTCAGTACTAAAAGAATTTCAACTATGTTAGAAAAATGAGTTGGCTTGAAAGACTCAACAAAACTAAACATGCATCATGGAAGAAAAAAAACAGACTAAAGAAAAATCCAACGCAAGAGAAGTATTTGGATTTCACTTTAGGCAATTAACTAAGACATTCACACAACATATGCATGTCAGCCTCCTATTCAGTCCTAGAGCCTGCAGTATTGTAATTTATTGTGAAACCATGTAACCAAATACTTAAATATATCCACAACATCTATACCACGGTAATGCATAGTACATAATATACTGACATCTCAAACTAAATTTCTATTACAGTTTTATGCAACGTATAGTATAAGATTAACACCTGCCACATTTTGAAATGGCACCAACTTCATATAAAGTTCCAAGTCAATGTAACCAGTCAAAAATCCTTATTATTAGCAATGTCTTCTGCATTATGACCTGAACATTTGAAATCAAGCTGCTAATCTAATAACCACAGTATGTTATGAATTAAAATCACTGTATACTTGATGTTAAAGCAGGTTAAGTAATACAGAAGTTATTTCTAATTCACAGTTTCGAAAATAAAGGGTGCAGTTTTCAAATATCTGATTGCTTAAAATTGGTCACTCAATTTAACAACTGCCTCCTTTCATACATGTAAACTATGTTTGCACAGCATTAGGAGATGTCTTTTATTTCAGAAGTTAGTTCTTACTGTTACAGGAGCACCACAAATTTGAAGGAAGAGGCTACAATGTGAAATGAGCTCACTGAAGGATATGTTAAAATTATAAGGTACTGCAAAAGCTTTGTTCCCCAGCACAGACCCCTTAACCAGGAAAAGTAGTTAACACAGTATGTAAATTAGATCTACTAGAGATGGGGAAAAAATTTAACTCAACTAAAAGAAAATACTATTATTAGCTAACAAATCTGTGATAGCCGGCTTCAGAATTTCCTTAAAATAAAATTCAAAAGCATTACACAGTATCTGTATTCTTTGATAAGGAATGCAGACATCCAAAGGGAATGAAAAGAAAAAGCTGTCTTTAAGAATTTCTGGGTGGAACACACACACACAAGTGAATAACTGAGAAAAACTGAGCACTTAATATCCACATTTTAAATGTGTAAGAACATATATAATAGAAAAAAGTGGCAAATTGTTCTTGTGACTTGATTTGCTGAAAACATCTGCAAATTCATACTGGCGTTAAGAAAACCAAACTTTCAAAAATTTACTCCCCTCTCTCTCCAAATGTGTTTTCTGTGCAAAAATAAATATCTGAAAATTGCACTAATACTTATTTTAACTTTTGTATTATGAATAATCTGCACATGCTTTACAGACAATACATATTTGTGAACTTGCTCATGCAAAATTGGGTTTTGAAACAGGGGTATTATTAGTCCCATACTTAAAAAATGGTTTTCTTTTTATAAACTGCCAAACCTTCTGCAATGTAACAAATCTTATGGATATTCTTATCTGCCAGCTAAGAATCAATTTATGTCATGAAAACAGTTATACAAGAAAAAAAAACATGGTTTTCTCTTGTAGAATTTTTGATTTTTAAATGAGAAAATTTATAAAAGAAAGAAATTCATGGTCACAAAATTTTAACATTTTAATCCTAAACATTACAGGGTAAATAGATACTGGACCCTATCTCCATACTCCATAAATCCTACCTTTTAGTTTCCATTTTAATTGTTGCCCTAACCACTAAAACATTAGTGGTTTTACAACCTCTGGATTATGGATACACATGTCTGACATAAACGCTACAAAAACAACAATGGAAGAAAAGCCAAACAAATTGTCTCCATGAAGGGGAAAAAAAAAAAAAAAAAGAGGAACATTTTGAAGCTTTAGACACTTCTCTTCCCATGTCTTATGATTAACCTGTCAATTCAGTGCATTGTACGGTCGTGTGCTCATGGTCCCTGTATGGAACAAACATTTAACTAGTGTCCATTGATTCCAAGTTAGTAGACGACGAATCTTTCTGGATGCTTTCGAAGATGGCTGCCAGCTCAGGGTTGGAACTAATCTGGGACTGGAATTCACTCATCAGCGGACTCTTCTCTGCTTCTGGAATGGTCAGCAGCGCTGCTACTGCTCTCATGGCAGACCGCTTTAATTCATCTTGCTTTTCAAATTCCTGCTTTACCGAGTTTGCCTTTACCTTTAACATGAAGTAAATTTAGATTACATGCTAGAGAAGGCAGCTCTTCTATGCATGAACAAAATTTACTCACATAGGAATTTTAGGTAAATAAAAAGCAAAGTTACTTTCTCATGTTCATAAGGGATATTATAATCTAACCACAGCTGTTTTTAAACTTTTTAAGAAGTAGCTGTTTCCATTTTTTTGAGGGAATATTTTACACAAAGCCTGTTGTAAAAAAAGAAAATCCAGGCCCACATGTTGGTTGAAATAGGAATGGGACTCAGAGCCTTACCTGATTATCAAGTCCCACTTTGGCCCCCACCAAGAAACTACTCTTCTAGCTACCCTATTTATTCACTATTCTTTAAACACACCACACAGTGACATCTCTACACCTTTACTCATGTGAAAAACCTTGTTTCACCTGCTTGGTCTAAAAGAAGAAATCCTGATTCTTCAAGGTTCATCTCAAATGTCATCACCTTTATAGAAGTCCACTGTGACTCCCCTTCCAACCATAATTAAACATATTTTATCCTTTATCAGTATATACTGTTATTGCAATAAACAAACGTTTCTTAACAACAGCATTCAATAGTCCTATGTTTTGTGAAAACACCCACATTCAACTGGGTAACTTTTTAAACAAATTGCTACATAGGGTGCTAGCAAAATTTAGGAAAACTAGAGAAAAGAATTGGTAGAAATTCTGAAGACAGCTACTGTGACCTAGCTCAGCACCTGCCACACTCACCTTTGTTGTGCATGTGGCACGTAGAGGCTCAACGAGTCGGTCCAACCTCTGCAGCACTGCACTTGGACAAAGAGTGGAGAGTCTGACTAACATTAAGAATGTCAGCATCTATTAGGAACAAAAACCACAAAATCTATACATTATTTTCCAAAAACAAAATACTAAATCCTGACATACTTTTTATAAGGAAAATAACTAGCTTGCTTCTTTTCAACATTATCTGCCATTCAGAATCACAGACTTGTCTCAAACCTTATCAGAGATGAGTGCTAGAGAGCTCTCATCTATAATGGTCCTTGAACACAGAGCTACAGGAGTCGTCTGCAGTGTTGGCTGTGTATCACCCAGGGCTGCAGAAACACACTCATTCCTCAGCCCAGTCCCAGAGTGATACTGAACCAGACAGGATAGTACTATAGATTTAGTATTTTCTAAAAAGCTTATGTGCAACAGAATTGAAAATCACTAAACGAGAAAGTTACTGAACTAAAACACAGATTACATAATATTTTAACATTTTCCTTAAAATGGATTACAAACTCATAGAATTAATCAAGTACATCCTGTTACTTTTCTGGGGGCTCTCTTCATTGAATTCTGAGAAGATCAGGTCACTGCTACATATGGAAGCATAAAAGCAGGGGTTCTGGTTCTGTGGCTGAATTATACTGCTCAGCCATCACTTTTGCCCTACTTGGCCAAAGGCCTTAAATGGAATAGTAGGTAAAAAAAGACACAAAGATGTATTTTTTATTTTTCAGACCACCCCTTTATTATTCACATTTAGCACAAAGATGAGCAAATAGGCAAGTTATAAGCAAAATTCATGCTGCAAACCTAAGCAGCACTGTCACCTCTCTAGCTGCCTCCACAACGCTTGCTTGGTATGTATTCAAGAGTTCTTCCATGATGTCATCTAACACAGTTCCTAATGTTAAATACACTATATTATATTGAAAAACAAAAAACCCCTTATACAGGTAAATCATATAGCTATCATTCAGACTGGCCCAAAAGAAAGCCCAGGAGATTTAATGGAGACAATGCTGGGAAATTATCCATTCCATGGGTAGTAAGGAGCTAAGGTCCAACGTCAAGACAGCCCCCAAATGTCTCAGATTTATACCTGAAACAGCAAAACCTGTAAGATCCCCCCCCCCCCTTTTCGAGACAAAGTCTAGTTCTCTTGCCTGGATTACAGCATGATGACAGCTCACTACTTCCTTTAACTCTTAGGGTGAAGCAATCCTTCAGCCTCAGTTCCATGAGGAGCTGGGACTACAGCCCACACCAACATACCCAGCTAACTGGGTTTTTTTTTTTTTTAAGTTTTTTGTATAGGCAAGGTCTCGCTATTGCCCAGGCTGGTCTCAAACTCCTGCTCTCAAGCAATCCTACTTTTCCCTCTGAAAGTGCTAGAATTATAGACATAACTGGTCATGCCTAGCTTAGGAGTCTTCTCTGGAGGGAAAAGATATAGGAACTATTCATAAAGCACAGAGCATTTCTTATGACTTTTGCATTCACTTCTATTTCCTCTTCCAATAAAAGGAATTCTAGATCTTTCCTGCATATCACATGACACTGCCTCATCATTATCTCTGCATACCAGTTTGTAACATGCTTATTACAATCCTGACAGGCAACCCAATTTTTCTCACCTATACATGTGAGTAGAAAGATGAAAGACACTATAGCAAAGTCTTCTTCTAAAATAAATACATATATTGTATAAATAAGCACACACATCTTACCTTAATATCATAATGGTCCTTCAAGCCATCTTCCACATGATTTAGAAATTCAAAGATATCTAGTCTATCAAGACAACTGTCTAGTAGTGTGTACATACACTCAAAAGCTGCCTTTCTAATATCCAGCCCATCATCAACTGTATGTTTAAATGGACCCATTTCTACCTGTTAAAACAAAAAGAGTGTATGGATATATTATACTTAAAAGGCAGAGACAAACTTAGATAAACAGTGTACTATAACTAAGTTACCTCTCTGATAAGCTCCTTCCTAACTTTTGTTTCATTATAAAGATGTGGAAGAACAGTATCCAACAGATCCCTTATTAACGATGGCTTGTTGTGTGCTGCTGAATTGAATGTGACCAAAGCTACTCTTCTTACATTCAAATCCGGGTCTTCTAAAGTTTTCAGAAAATCACCTAAAAAAGTGTAAGAAAAGCAAAACAGTTATGGTGATCTTAAAATACGTTTTTCCTAAATTGACATATTTCTTTAATGAAGATTAGGGAAGGACCTCATGGAATACTACATGAGCCATAAAGTTTCTTTTGGCAGCAAAGAAACTATCATTTCTGAAAGTGAGTAGATTTCCACTTTCAGAATAGGTTTCCAATTGACAACCTATTTTCAGCACCTATAAGGATATCGAAAAAGAGGCCATGAGGTTCCCAAGATTATTTTATACTATTTTATAAACAGGTAGTCTTCATGAGGAAGTAACAGCTGTAGCAAGAGAGACAAATAACATGCGTGATTCTCTTTGCAGTCTTACTAAAAGTAACAGCAAAAATTTCTTAAACTAAGTTCAAAACAAGATAAGGACAGACCCACTGCTTAATAAAGATGGGATATAGTTCACAGGCATACAATTCAGCACATGACAGAGAACTGTGTCTCTCTAAATGCCCTATTTTACTTTTTTTTTTTTTTTTTGCAGTTTTTGGCCAGGGCTGGGTTTGAACCTGCTACCTCAAGCACATGGAGCCGGCACCCTACTCCTTTGAGCCACAGGTGCCACACTTTACTTTTATCTTCAACAAGAAGCATACTAATTCTTAAAAAGAATGTAAAAAGAGGTAACAAACCCAACATAAACAGATTTAGTCTACCTAGTCTCGCAAATGTGGGTAAGAAATTATAATGCAAAGACCTCTGGACTAAAATAGATGATTATTCAAACCATTTCACAAATACATAATTTTGGGCAAACTGCTTTAGACAAGGTCTTCAGTTTCTCAGTCAATATAATGAGAACTGTAAAACTTCTAAGGCTACTGAGCAGAATAAACAGCATGTATACTATTCAACACTGTGTCTGGTACACACCAGATATTCACATGTAGTTATTATTCATCATTATATGATCTCAACTCTACCATTGGCAGTCTTTAAAGATACACAGGGAATAAAGAGGCAACAGAAGCCTTCCAATTTGGAAAAAAAAATGATAATTTGAATGCATGGGAAAGACAGATTTCAGACACTGTAGATCAGTAAACTCAAAGTTGACATTAGGAAATTTATAGCAGGCTCGGCGCCTATAGCTCAACCGGCTAAGGCGCCAGCCACGTACACCTAAGGTGGCGGGTTCGAATCCCCAGCCCGGACCCGCCAAACAATAATGACGGCTGCAATCAAAAAATAGCCGGGCGTTGTGG
>NW_003852533.1:5251097-5291567 GCF_000181295.1 Otolemur garnettii | reverse complement strand
GGATAGAGTCCTTGACTGCTTTTTCAGCTTGGCTGCTGTTGGTATATACAAAGGCTACAGATTTATGAGTGTTGATTTTGTAACCTGAGACACTGCTGTATTCCTTGATCACTTCTAGGAGTTTTGTAGTAGAATCCCTGGTGTTTTCCAGATATAAGGCAATCCCTTTCTATCATTCAAATTGCCAATGGTGTTTTATTCGCTTTCTGGCACACTACAGAGTGGCACGTAGCTACAAATCCCTCAATCCTTCCTGCTGGCACCTCCATTCTCCTGTCCTAAAGTACCAAACTGATATTTTGAATGTCAAAGTGGTTTTGGCTACTACTAACCTTAGGAAAACCAATGATGAAACAATCACAACCAGGCAAGTTATAAAATCACAAATAATCCCAAAAGCTAATTTTTATCAATACAGAAATAAAGACAGCGTAGTTTTTCCTAGGTATCTCTAGTTCTTCTGGGAGTTAGCTCCACCCATTGTTACCCTTCTGAATTCTTTGGGTATTTCCATCCTTTATATGGGAGTCTCCATAGATTCCCTTAGGAATTGGAGGGTTATAAGCAATAATAAAAAATGGGGGCCCCAGAAGCTCTAATGAGACTCATTTACATGTGGGTGGAAACTTCTGACTGGTTAGAGCTAATATTTTGCTTTATCCATTAAAGTTGTTGTAGGTCATCTCAAAATTATGATTATTAAACATGTGTAGCTGACTATAAGGACATGCTGATATATTTACTAATTTCGATTATTTGAAAAATCATCCGACAACAACTTCAAACTCAGGATGACACACAATAGAAGCAAATGTAACTTGTTAAAGTTATAAGATCATACGGTATCAATTATCTTTATAATGAAATATCTTATGAACTTTTTGATTCCTTGGTAGATATTTTTAGTTGTTGAAATTAAGAGTTTCTTGACAATAATTCTATCTTCCCTCCAAATACTTAGGAGGTTTATTTTTCTTTCCACTTACCTATGCAGTTCTTCAATAGGGGATCAATAGGTTGTGGATGGTCAGAAATAGTGAACTTCACAGCTGTAACCACTGAACTTCGGGCATATGATGAGCCTAATTAAAAATAAATTGCAAGTCTATTGGAATGTAGTCCACTAAAATCCATGGACATCACTTTCAAACCACTTCAAATAATATTACTGTCTTCAATTCCTTAAAATTCTCTTTGGCTAAGAAGAGTAGTTCTTATTCCACTCATGATTCTAAAGGTGCAAAGTTTATCCACCTTATAAAATACAATCCATTAACTTTCAAAATAAACAGTTTCTTCTAGGAGGAGATGACCTAGAACAGCAGTGAGGGGTCTAGTCCTCACAAACCAGAACTGGTTAAATTTGTGAAGAGCTCATTAAAGTCTACAAATTTTTTTATTAAAAAAGAAAGTAATTTCTAAGAATGGCTTTTACTGTCTACTTGTTCTAGTGTGCATGACACTGCTAAATCTGGAAAGTCTTCTAGAGATATGTCTTTTTCACATTTTAAGACTAAATAGTAACATTAAAATGTAGCCATCACAAGAAATTACAATAGATTTATTTAACCACTATCTGATTATGTGCCATCCTCCTAAACAACTACCTGTCATTTGAATACAGCTTTGTATTGAAACAAAAGACAGTACTTTCTTATCATATACTTAGCTGTTACATGGAAGAAAATACAGACATGGTTTGACTTCATTAGGCATCTTTCAAGGTAATAAACTGTCAATAAAAAAATTTTTTTCAAAGGAAAAGCTAATTACCCACCTGATATCAAGTACCCTTTAAGCCGGGGAAGGAGAGTTTCTGGATCAATAAGAGTGAGTTTTCCTAGACATTCAGCAACAACATTTCTGGTTCCTTCCTCTGCACATTCACAGTGCTTTAGTAATAAGGCCCAAATGTTTTCAACATACGGTTTAAGGCCCACTACTGATGCAGAACTAATAATTTCCTTCAAGGAATGAAGCAGAAGATATTGCCTTTTGGGCTGACTGGTTATTTCTTGTAAGACAAATGGCAGGTATTCAGGAAGGTTCCCCACACTAATGCTGCCCAATGCATAGGATGCAGCTGATTTGACTTCTTCACTAGGAGATGAGAAAGCTTCTAATATTACAGATTTTAGTTCCAGCTGCCCGCTTAAATCAATATGATGCCCAACTTCTCCAAGAGAAAGCAGAGCTAAGAGACGAATGGAATCTGTAGACCTTGAGTTCTTGACATCTTGAATAAACTGACCTACCACAGCAGGCCCCTCTTTTGGGCATGCTCGAGTAAGGGCAGCCACACATTTGGCAATGGAGTAGTAAGACTGCTTATGGGTCAAAGCTGTGCTCTGAGAGTAAACTGGGCCAGTCAGCATGCGCAGCAAATCCATGTACCCTAGATTACTTGTTCCAGTGACAACCAGAGCTTGGAAAAAGTCTAGCATGGCGCTAAGAGCTCCCCCCTGCAATAAAGGTGACCTCACAAGTCCAATAAGTTCATTGAGAATGGATCCACTTATCTTGGAAAGGGAGGAGGGATACACTTTTGCCAGGGTAGTAAGAAAACTGATGGCCATCTGTGAAACATGCATATCACTTTCGCTGATAAGAGGTGGGAGCTCATCTAGAACAGCGTCAATCATAGCAGCTGTCAAGCTGTCACTGTAATTTTTTATTAGGATATCTAGGGCAGAAAGGGTACCCAGTTTCAAAGCTCTCTGGTTTTTCCTGAGAAATGAAGCAAGGATAGGAACCCCTTCTCCCAGGACAGGCCTCAAATCTATCTTCAAAGGTGACCCAGCAATTAGTGTCAACGCCTTTACTGTAGTTAACCGAGTAATTTCATTCTTTAGTCTCTCCAAGAAAATCTGAAGAGTATTAGGCAAGTCAGAACCCAAATTGTCTCCAAGGTTGCAAATAATCTGTCCCATACATGAAATAGCCCTTTCCTTGACTTCCTGGTCAATGTCGGCTGCTTTCAACCTCTTGATGGTACAGGTAAACAGATCTTTAATATAAGGAGTTGCATCAAACGAGGAAGGCTGATCTAAAGGACGAATTACTTTGACAAGCTGTTGAGTGACAAGAAGCGCTTCAGAGGTAATCTTGTAAAATGGGTCTCCAACACAAGCCACTACTGGAGGAACCAAAGCCTGCACGTGAGGGTGGAAGACTTGAGGAGAGTGGTTACAGAGGATAACGTACAGACACGACAAAGCATCGATCTTCAAATTTGATGAACTTGACTTATCATTTAGTGAGAAAATGATTCCTAAAAAGTTAACAACAAGAACAATCATTTATGTGTCATTTTAAGAAAGAAAAAATTAAAAATCAATGCCTAAAATACTACTAAAGTAGCCACTTCATCATATTATTTCTTTTTCTTCTTCTTTTTTTAAATTGAGACACAGTCCCACCATGTTGCCCTCACTAGAGTGTCGTGGTGTCATAGCTCACAGCAACCTCAAACTCAGGTTCAAGTGATTCTCCTGTCTCAGCCTCCCAAGCAGCTGAGACTACAGGCGCCCATCACAATGCCCAGCTATTTTGCTGCTGTTGTTGCAGTTGTTGTTGTTTAGCTGGCCCGGGCCGGGCTTGAACACACCAGCCCTAGTACATGTGGCCAGTGCCCTACCCACTGAGCACAGGTGCCGCCTCATCATATTATTTCTAAAGTAGAACAACTTTCATAACCTGTAATAAATATTAAAGCCAAAATTCTAAATTCAGGTATTCACGATGGGTAAGTTGTCAAACATTTCTCTTTTGAAAGAGAACAATTATTTAAGCTTATCTAAGTCTTATAAAAAGTCTGTCAGTCACAAAAGAGATTCACTGCCCCTTTCATACCTGGTACAAGTACAGGAATATGCTGCGTCAGGGCCCCAGGTAACACATTCACCAGCTCAGTTAACATGTTGAAGCAGCACTGCCGGGTCTTCACACTTTTCTCCTTCATCTGTTTGTGCAGAGCTTTGACAATGTTGGGAACCTGTAATTATCACATACTCATTAGCTGATTCAGCTGTTGGTATTTCCTCAGTACACACAATATGAACTATGGAGAATGAAAAAGGAGGGAATAATTTATCTTTTTTGTTAGATTACAAGTTCAGCTATCTACTACAATTGCTAATGCTAACAGAACATTAGATCTGAGCAGTGTGCTGCATGTATTCCGTATGTTCTCTGGTAACTACATTTGCCTGACACTTAAGAAATTAGAGCAAAGCCACCATTTAGTGTCCTTCAGAGCAAATAGTCTTCCTTAATTAATTTTAATCATGAAATATACACAACTAAAAAGAAATAAATCAAATAATAAAATATTTTCAATTCCAAACTTAGGAGTATTATTTATAAATGGTATTCTCAATAAAAATAGCACAGATAATCATCAAAAGAAGCAAGACAAATAATGGAAAAGCAACCACCGAAATCAGCCCTTTTTTGCTTTCAGTTTTTTTATAAGGAATCAATCTCACTATAACTATAGCTACACGTAAGCAAGGGTACCATGCATTTTGTTAGTCATTACAATTAAATAGGGTCTCTAGTGACATATCTTACAGATGCCAAGCTTTGGAGATTCTGAACGCCATTAAGTGCAAAGCAGGTGGGGATTAAAAACACAACCCCAACTAGAAAACTACACAGACACATATAACTGAATGATATTCTGAGAACTAGGGATAAAAGAAATTACTTAACTAATTTCTCAGAGCATTATCAGAATTCCTGGGGATTCTACTAAGCAATATCTTCTATGTATTTAATTGCTTATATCTTCCATATAATTTGCCTCATTTCCTTCTACAATGAATCTTTACTATTCACCTTTGTGAATAAATTTACCGCAAAAATGCACTTACTTGTACTACTCAAAAACAAGATATATTATATATGTCCCCTCCCCTTGTTTAATTCCTCTCAACATTTGCTTTGTCGTCTATAAAAATGGACCTAGTATTTTATGTACCCCATAGGGCTGCGGTAGGGATTATATATAAGGTAAGATAATGCCTGGCATGTACTAAATATTCAATAAATAGAAGCTTAAATGGCTCTGTCGTTTACAATCTTAAACATCCTAAAGTGAAAACCATGTATTTCGTTAATAATAAAGCTGGCATACATCAACCACTTACTATCAGTAGGCATTATACTAAACATTCTACGTAGATCATCTCAACTTTCATTACTCTGTATAAGTATTTCTAAGTAAATCCTTATACGCAAAGTGAGGTTTAATAAAATGACTAAATAATTTATTAAAGATCACCCAGCTAAACTAGGGTGAAACTAGCTGTATGAACACAAAGAATCCTACTTCACAGTTTTAAAGCTTTTCCATTAATATCAAAGATACAGATTACTGAATCTAAAAATTATTTTTAACATTTTTATCAAGGAAAATCAAGAATTCAGTTAGAAAAACAGTTTATAACTAATATAAATATGCATTAACTGCTATATAAACATATCCCAGAGCTGTTTCTCTAAAAATATCCTACAACTCGTATTTCCACATAAAAACAATTTAAAAAGAATATTTACTATTATATCCTAAATCTTACTTTTAAACCAACCTGACTCTGAAGCATCGTTAAGGGTGTTTCTCCCTGTTCCATCGCATCAGGGTCACATAGCCAACTTTGCACAGGACGAGTTTGCTTCAAAAGAGAAAGGTACGCATGAAAAACATCTGCCTTTACATTCTCTTCACGCTCTTTAAATCTGGATATCAGGGCAGGAGAGACGGTCTTGTAGAACTCCGGGAGCATTTCATGCCTTGTGCTAACGACAGCATCCAAGCACTTAGCAGCGGCACGCCTCACTTTCCAACTCATGTCATCATCATCACTGTACTCATCATCACTCCCTAAAGGGGAAGTTTTAATGTAAATAGGCAATTATGACAGGAGAAGTGTATTATTTAATCCTGTAAGTGAACTGATGTTGTTAAGACAGTTACTCCCACTTTTCCCAACATAGACAACAATACGTAGGCTTACAAACAACTGGAACTCAAATAGATACAGAGCTTATTATTTACATAAATTTATAGTTCTTTTTTAAAGATGGATGAAATTATAGATTTTATGGGGAAGTCACTACAGAAATTCAAAAAAAATCACACTAAAACATATTAGCAAAATCAACAAGAAGTCCACCAAGCCAGATGCTTGTATTTACCCATTTAAATATCTGAGTTATGATTCTTGCGATATAAACAAACAATTCAAGATGTGCAATACCTAAGTCCTTGAAGCAAACCCTAAGTCTAGATTAAATACCAAAATAACAGTGTTACATCAATCTTACAGGACTCAGAGATGCTTAGGACATTCACGAAAATTAAATGGTGCCTCAAAAAATGTTAAGCATTTTTCACAAACACAGCTAAAATAAGGAAATTAAAAATTCAAACAGAACTGCTCTAATATCTACAGTTAGAATTTTTTAAAAAATAATTTATCTCCTTACAAAAATGCTTTATAAAAAATCTGAGTAGTACTAAAGAACAAATCAAATTTAATTCATAACCAAGAGAAAGCAACTCTTATTACTACTCATAAATATAGATTTTTCTGTGCATTTTAAAAAAAATTGGGACATAACAATTTATGTTAGTCACTAATCAGTTATCTCATTAACAGCATTAATGTTTTTTAGACATAATTTTGAGTATGTTGCATAATATAGTTTAGTGCATAGATGTCTCTAACTTAATCAATTTGCTACTGTCAAATATTAAGGCTATTTCTATTTTCACTATTATACATAAATAAAATGATATAATTTGCAGTAAGCATGAACTCCATCTATAACACTGTGTCTTTCACAAAAATTTTATAGATTCCTTCTACTTAATTTGAAATACCTTGATCATCATCATCACCACCATCAGCATCCATTGCATTTTCATCTTCATCTTCATCATCATAATTATAATTAGGATCATAGGTAAGATATTTAAGACAAATATTTATAATAGTAGAAACATGAGGATATACTTCCTTAGGACATCTGAAGACAAAAACAAAAGATGCCCTGAATAGCTGAACTTTGTCCTTGATTCCTCATCTGCCACGTTTTGCTTTATTACCAACAATGACATAAGAAAGTGGTCCCCAGCCTATCTAACACCCAAAATCTTTGAATTTTTTTCTCCCAAAGATTTCATGTTTTGAAAGATTTACCCTTCAAATTAAACTTATTTAATCAACTTTAAGATAAATTTTTCAGCCGGGCGCAGTGACTCACGCCTATAATCCCAGCACTCTGGGAGGCTGAGGCAGGCAGATCATGTGAGCTCACAAGTTCAAGACTAGCCTGAGCTACAGCGAGACCCCGTCTCTAAAAAGGAGGCTGAGGCAGGAGGATCTCTTAAGCCCCGGAGTTTAAGGTTACTGTGAGCTGTGACACCATGGCATTCTACTGAGAGTGACAAAGGGAGACTCTGTCTCAAAAACAAAACAAAACAAAGAAAAACTTTTCCTTCACATTTTAGCTATGTTATGATTAATGTGGGCTAGTATATAGAGAAATCAGTATATGCTACTCTACCTTCACAAAATGTTACTAGAAGATCAAGCCCAGATGAACATGCTCTTTAGCAGTTGGGACTGTCTGCAAGGGTACCAGTGCACATTCATCTAGGCTTGGTTTTCTAGACATGGGTTGAGAGGACAGAACACATAAATCCACACAGGACCATCAAAGGAATAGTTTGTGTTTTTCAAATAAAGTAAAGACAAAAATGAATGCCACGACTTCAAATTTTAATAATGTATTGTGATTATAAAACCACTTCTCAAAACCATGAGTGGCAAAAGGTAACTGTAGAAAGCCACCAATGAGGTCTCAAAATACTGTGCTATTATATCAGCCAAAAAAAATCTGTTCCTCATCCCATATTTCTGTCTCGTACATAAATGCACAATTTTTACTAAACTTTTAAGATATATATCAGAACCAAGGCTTCCAAATTGAGAATCACTGTCCTACCCAAATACATGTGACAGACCTAATAAACTATTAAAAAATATGAAATTCACCACTATATATTAATTTATCCTGCTGCTCTCTCAGGATAGACTACACTATTACACTGGTATCTCTTCCCTTCTAAAGAGGCTAAAGTAACACCAAATAATTATAAATACCTTTCTCAAGTTCTTTAAATAAAGTTCTAACAATTTTTCCATGTTCTTTTAATGAAGTCCTAACAATCGGAAGGAAAAATTTTCAAAATAAATGTGATAACCACGTTTTATAAAAGATGACATTAGTTCCAAATATTGAATAGGTTATTTTTTGATAAGACATAAATTAAAACCCATTTCAAATCCAATTGGTCATTTCTCCTCACATACCTAACCTAGATCTTAATTATTATTCTATTCTTGAAGATAAACTTAAAAAGAAAATATAGAACATCTCGGTGAAGGGCAACTCAAAACTTTGACTTAAAATGTACAAAAGCAAATTATGCAACCAAATGTGTGAACCCCTGTCATATCCTCAAATTAATAAAGAAGAGCAGTTAAGAACTTACCTTCTTACAAATGATTCAAAGGCTTGAATGCAGTACTCTCTTAATTCATCATCATCGACATTACAAAACTTTACCACCAAAGGAATTATCTTCTCAAGGTATTCACCTAAGGAAAGCATTTTGATTCTTAAAAACACTCATTACGTTTTTCTAATTTAAGAAAACTTCAAAACATTGTAAAATTTCTTACCTATTCTGTGACCAGCTTGCCTACTAATAGCAGCAATACATTGTATGTAGGTTCTTGTTGTTGACATGGAATCATTTTTGGACAACTCTGACAAGAGATGTTCAATAAGATCTACAAAAACTATATTTCCACAGCTCATAACAAGATGACCAAGAGCAATAATGGTTCTTTTCCTCACTGCAAGTCTAGGGCTGGTCAACTGAGGGAGCAGACAGGTCAGAATTGAAGGATGGAAATTAACAAGAAGTCCTCCTTGCCTTAAAACAAAATTAAACAAAAAGAAAACAATAAATGAATTCAAAATGTTGGCACTACCAAAATGGCCTCTGACCTCAATGTAAATATTCAGAGTATAAATTTAGTTGAGACTAACCAAATTCAGAATAAATGGAAAATTGAATTTTCACCATCTCTACCAATGCAACTAAAAACCTGGGCTATATGAATGTAGCTTTGAAATTTATAGCCCTATACTCCTAGAATCTAGATCCACATCCCCAATTATAGGATATCCAACCACGTTGATTGGGAAAGAATAAATAAACAAAAAATACAAAGCAAAAATCAATGATCTTTTCTCCTTCCTAGGTCTCTAAATGATTTTCTCTAATGAGAAAGTTCACAATACTCAAAACCTCAACTTCTCTTGACTCTTTCCTCTCTCTTACTATCTGTCCTCTACACATCTCTATATTAAGTTTCATTGGTCCCACTGGTTCAACATCTCTCTCTCTTTTTTTTTTTTTTCACAGTTTTTGGCCAGGGCTGGGTTTGAACCCGCCACCTCTGGCACATGGGGCCAGCGCCCCATTCCTTTGAGCCACAGGCGCCACCCCAATCCAACATCTCTTTTCCAAAATCATTTTCACATGTGCAGTTCAATGAGTTACTCAAACACCTACAAAATGGCAGGACATTCCTAGTGATTTCATCACACACAAAATAAAAAGTCTGAATTATCACTGCTTATCAAATTAAGTATAAATTCTCTACCTAACTCAACATGACCCCAATCTAACTGAAGGATTTCCTACTACTTTCTATTAAGTCTATATTGTATAAAACCTGAATACTATGTTCCCCCACCCACACTACTTATACTAATGTAATTCTACATTGAGCACAACCACCTACTGAGGTGCTACTCATTCTTCAAACTTCAACTCCAGTGCTGCTCTTTCCAGAAAAAAACTTTCTTGGATCCTCCCCTTTTAAATCTCAAGACATGTTCCACTCCCAATTAGTCTTCAGTCCCATTCTGTCTTATCTCTTTGTGTACCCAGAGCACAGCTCCCCACTTCACATGCACACACCCTGCACATGAAGGCACCTGATTATTTTTAAGTTGACATGAATTTGCCACAGTACCATACACACGAATGATGATGATCTATTATGATTATGAAGACCTAGGAAAAACATGAAATCTGACAGGTCCTTTAGTGTTATCTTTTTCTACCTTCCAAAGTTTGACTTACAAAATCAAAAGGTAAGGCAACAAATATACAAAAGCCAAGTTCCTCGCTCCCCCACAACATGCAGTATAGACACAGCTGCTGAAGATTACCAGCATATTTTTAAACTGGAAAATCTGTAACTCCCACTGGCGGATCTCCTTATCTAAGTAGATGACTAAATACAAGGATAAAACAGGGCCAGGTGCAGTGGTTCAAATTTTAATTCCAGTACCATGGGCCACTGAGGCAGATCACTTGAGCTTGGGAGTTTGAGACCAGCCTAAGTAAGAGTGAGGTCCTATCCCTACTAAAATAAGAAAAATTAAACAGGTAAGATGGCTTGAGCCTACGAGTCTAAGGTTGCTGTGAGCTAGGCTGACATCACAGCACTCTAGCCCAGGCAACAGAAACTATGCCTTAAAAAAAAAAAAAAAAAAAAAGGCATGGCAAAAAAAAAAAAGTGTAAAACAAACTGTGCTGAAATTAAAATCTAATTTTATTAATAACCTTTCAGGTATATAAAACACATTTGCTATGCAATATTACAAAGTATAATTAGTTTCTTTCTCCCTTCATCCCCAACCTCACACATTTATAAAATAGCTACAATTTAAACATGAATAATTTGGACCAAGTTTTATAGTATTTACCACACAAGATTTTTAATAAATCAATCTAATATCTATATTGCAAGTAATGGAAGTAACAGGCACATTTACCTGCTCAACATATCAGCCATAATATCCAAAGCTTCTAGCTGAACAGACACATCTTCCTGTTTTGCTATTGCACTGGTGAGACGTCCAGTAATCTTTTTACATACATTAGCAGCCAATGCAGAGCCTGCATAAATAAGAAACCAAAAATAATTTCAGGCATATTGAAGTCTACCTTATATTCCTAGTAAGCTACGAAATATTTAACAACCCTGCACTTAACCATGAGACTCAAGATCTATACCAGAAAAAAAATGTATTTCAAAATAGGCTGTTTTACAATAAGCTAATTTAACAGACATAAATAACAATTACAGGTAACTGTAGAAGGGATATCAAACACAGGGCAAAAAACCCTTAAGATTCAGCAGATTCTACCAAATAACTATTTCTAGGTACTGACACAAGTGCTGGCCATAGGATCAGTCCTAGCTGTGGTGCTTATACCTCTGATCGAAAAGCAGCAAGGAGTGTTTCCTCTACTTGAGCCCTCTTCTAGTAAGACAGCCTTTTAAACTTCACTGAATTAAAAAGTATATATTCTGAGCTATAATACTCAGTAATTTCTTTAAAAAATAGACAGCTATAACCTTTAATAAGGTCCTTTCCAACTGAAAGATTCTATAACCTCATTATAAAGCAGAAATATTCCAGAATTCATAAATTAGGGTTATTACTATTCAAAGTAGGTCATGTTGTTACTGAGAAGTGAGAGAAAATAAAAGGAACAAGAAGCTGAATTCTTGTGAAACCCCCAAATTGGCTGTATACAAACATGTTTCAATGAAGAGGAAAAAAATGTAAATATCAATATAGCTAATACAATAACATACTTCAGAGTTCGTGAAATGTTTTACTGAATGAAGTAAATACTTCGTAAGGTTAAAATAACACTGGTATGATACAGTGGGAGAAGCATCAGGTTTGAATTAAAAAATTATGGATCTGAATCTTCATTCAACCAGGTACTTAAACTTTGGTGTGAATTAACTTAATCTCTCTGAATTTCCACTCCCCCATGTACAACAAGAAGGGACATTAAGACCTATATGTTTGGTGTTTAGACTAAATGAAATGACACATGCAGCATTTGACATGACAACTAGCACAGGGAATGACCAAGTGCATAGTGAAAACAACATACCCAGACTACATTATTACCAATCAAAATCTTCCCATAAAACACAGAGATGATAACTTCACCCCATTCACAGATGAAACAGTAACTTTTAGACTGCTAATTTTAGCAATAGTTCAGTAGTCAAGATCAATTTTAAAACTTACATTACCTAGACATTTTTGTAAGAGGTGAAAATCTACAACAAATTCATTAATCATAGTTAAAAATTTTTAATTACTAAGCTATAAAAGGCTCAGTTTTAATTAAAACTACTAGTAAATAGAACCATTTCACAGCTATGTCTGCACTGTGTTAAATTCTATAAATACTGATGAACAACAAAATTAATACCGGAATATAAAACTCATAATAGCTCATTTAGGGTTATCTTTCCCTCAGTGCATATATTAGCATAACTCTGGTCTGCAGTCATGGTACATACAAGAATAAAATATCTTGTTCCAACATATAAAAATTCTTCAGAAGTGGCATGCACAGGAGATACTAAAATTCAATGATGATAATATTCATTTAAACTGAATTTATTTTTAAGAAAAATAAGGGTTCAGATTTTAATTTTTCTTTATCATTCAAAGGGATGCCCACAAAGATCTTTAAGGACACCCACCACTCTCCCTCCTTGACCGGGGTCGGGGAGGGGGGAGTTAAGGAGAAATACTTCTATGTAAAATGAAAACAGGAAGAAAAAAGTGCTCTTGCTTACCACTGGAAGCTGGAGGAAGTTCTCCAATTACTGTTTTAAGACCAATACTCGAAATATCTCGAAGTTGTTCTTTATCAGAAAGCATGTTAGTGCAGAGGGTATCTACAATTGTCTCTACTTGGTATTCTTTCACTTTACTCACTAAAGGGCCGAGACTGTAATACAAAAAGAAAAAAATGTTTTAATCCAAATAAACACAAAAAATCAAAAGTATGTAAACAGAAACTGCCTAGTTCTGCCCAGAACTATCGTAAAGTATACATTATGCTTGTATCATTAGTATATAAATATGTGTATAAAGAAAACAGAAACTGCCAGTTCTGCCTAGAACTGTCAACTTAAAGTATACATCATCCTTGTATCATTAGCATATAAATAAGGGTATAAAAGAAATTTTTGATTGGTAAGATCCCTTTAGTTGGGTTTCCAACCTTTTCCCATTGATTTCCTTCATAGCATCACAAAACTGAAGACTCTAGCTCTTTAAATACAAAGAGAACTGTCTATTTATTTATTTATTTCCAGATTAGGGTCTCACCAGGTGGGCCTCAAACTCCTGGGCTAAAGTAACATTCTCATCTCATCCTCCCAATTAGCTGGGACTATAATAAGCTCAACCACAATATCCAGGAAAAAACTTTTAAAAATAAAAAGGCTGGCTCAGCACCTGTAGCTCAAGAGGCTAGGGCGCCAGCCACATATACCAGAGGTGGCAGGTTCGAATCCAGCCCGGCCTTGCCAAACAATGACAACTATAACCAAAAAAATAAAAAATAAAAATAGCCAGGTGTTGTAGCGGGCGCCTGTAGTTCCTCTTACTTGGGAGACTAAGGCAAGAGAATTGCTTAAGCCCAAGAGTTTGAGGTTGCTGCAAGCTGTGATTCTACAGCACTCTACGCAGGGCGACAGCTTGAGACTCTGTCTCAAAAAAATAAATAAATAAAAATAAAAAGGCTAATTAAGATTTTGCTCCTAACAAGTTTTACCTAACATGGAAGTTCCTATACATTTCCAGTTGAGCATCCTTAATCTGAAAATCTGAAACTTTCTGAGCACCATCATGATGTTACAAGTAGAAAATTCTACATCTTATAGCACACCATGGGTCACAGTGAAGACTTTAAGTACAAAATTATTACCATTTTCCCCTGTTCACCCTTAATACACAAAATAATTTGAAAATTGGCATAAAATTACCTTCAGGCTATGTGTATAAGGTGTATATGAAACACAAATGAATTTCATGTTTAAACTTGGATCTTACTTCCAATATATGTCATTATGTACATGCAAATTTTTTTTAAAAAAATCCAAAACCCCACTTCTGGTCCCAAGCATTTCAGATAAGGAACATTCTATCACCAAACTCCACTTCAGAAACCAAGGAATATCTACTGTCTTTGAGTCTCCTTTATGTGTAACAAAGTATGTTTTATTTCTTGTCTAAACTTTAAAAACATAAAGTAATTGGTTATAAGAACTAAAGCACTTTGCATATACGCTTGTTAGTACTGTACACTGTACTGCAAGTTTGTATTCTACCCACTAGTTGAACGACTTCAAGAGGCTGTAGAAAAGTCCTTCCCATAGACTTTAGCATATAGTAGGTAAGTATAGTGCACTAATATTCAGTGAGAAGCCACTGTACTGTGTCCTTAGTATAATAGCAGGTTAAGTTTGGTGTATGTATAGTCACTGATAAGTCACTATATTCAACATTACTGGATAACAAAGGAGGTATCCTATCTTTGAAAACTTATCTGTTTGGTGAGGCAAGGAACACACGACTATGAAATAAAGTTGGCATTCACTACCTTAAATAATTTTTTTAAAAACTGTAAAATTCATGTTACCATTTATAGGGCCAAGAAATTGCAAGAGATTGCACACTAATAGTTCAATATTTAGGTATGGGGCTTTCATGGGATACAGTTAGAAAAGAAGAGCATTTCAAATGGGAAGAACAAGTCTTTGTACAGAACAGAGACTACAGTCAGTAGAATGCATACTGAAACAAAGTGGGAGCAACAGAATTGCTTAAAAGGCAGATGGAAAATACAACTGTAAAGACCAGGCCCCAGGTTATTACAAAGAACCTTTAAACGCAGGGCAATGAGTTTAAATGTCATAAAATTATTCATAGAAATAAATCCATCTTTTCAAGCATAAGTGATGTAATAAAAATACTTTAATTTAATAAAGGCTCATATCAGTGTCCCCCACACAGTTGTTTAATAAGTAAAGGCCAATTGCTTTACTAGAGAGGTAGTAGGCAGCACAAGCCGGGGAATTAACAGAAAGAAAAGAATAGACTGAAATGTTCACTGGAGAAATTCAAGAACAGCCCAATCTAGAGTGATGAAAGTGGCAACAGAAACACAGCAGGGACATGGGGAAACCTAACATGAAACAAGTTCACCTGTTAGATGAAAATTGAGAGCAGAGATAAAGGAACTCTAAAAATGAATTCGGAGAGTTCTTTCAGCAATGACAAAACAGTTTGGCTGAAATAACCCTTCTGCAGGTTAACAATTATAAAATCTCTAAAACTATCTTTTAGAAAACAATTTCAACGACAGAAAACAATGGATCAAAAACAGATGGAGAAAAAGTCTATCTAGAATTCCATATCCAGTGAAATTACCCTTCAAATGGAGATAAACTAAAAACAATGTCAGATAAACAAAAGCAAAGAATTCATTACTGAGAGACCCATGCTGCAAAAATTGCCAAAGGAGGTTCTTTAGTCTAAATGAAAATTAAACCAGATGGTAACCTGGATTACAGAAAAAAACCACCAGAAATGGGTACATGTGTACATATACAAAAGGATATTATTTAAAGAACTACATTTTTTTCTTTGAAGTATAAATAATGCTGATTGTAGAAAAACATACACATACAGAAGCACAGGAAGAAGTAGATGGAATCATAATATGGTAGGGTAGTAATTTATACCAAATAGTACAACACTAACTTCTAAAAGACTATGATTAATTTAAGATGAAAGTCATAATCCCTACTGAGAATGACAAATAATATAAACAGATAAATCTAAGTTGAAGAGTAATCAAAATGAGATATTTTAAAATAGGAATTCCCAACTTTTTGGTCTAGGATTCCTTTCTAATGCTTTAAAAATCACTGAAGATCCCAAAGAACTTTTATATGGGTATACTTGTCAATGTTCATCACATCAAAACTTAAAAATAATAAAACCCATTATAGGTTAGCATAAGTAACATTTTAAGAACTATATTCTCAAAAATAAAAAAATAGAATAGTACTGTTTTACATTTCTGTAAATTTTTTAAATGTTTTGAGATTAAAACAACTGGATTTTCATATTTGCTTTTGCATTCAATCTGCTGTAATGGATCACATGTCATGTGGCTTCTGTGTACTTAGAAGAAAGTAAGAGTCAACAAGGAAAGTAACACATTATTATTCATGTGACAGTTTTGACTCTTTCAGAGCTGCAGGATACCCCAGCCCTTGCCCTCCCAAATCAAACCTTGAGAACCACCACTATAATGTGTTTCATTAACTCAAAATGAGGTGAGGGGAAAATACCAACAACAAAAAACATAAACAAACAAAACACGAAGTAAAATGGTACATCTAAATCCAACCATATCAGTATTTACAATAAAGGTCTATGAGCTAAACACTCTTATTAAAGAGCAGAAATTATAAAACACAAAAGAAAAAAGCAAGATCTAAGTATAAGAAATATCATTTGATGACATAAATACAGTTAAAACAGTAAGTAATAGCAAAAGACACACCATGTACACACACTAACCTTTAAAAAGCTGGAGTGGCTATGTTATTCACATCAAAGAAAATATATTTCAAGGTAATGTATATTACCACAGATAAAGAGAAACATTTTATCCTCATAAAAGCGGTGAATCGCAAAGAGACAATCATAAATGTGCATATACCTAGTCACTGACAAATTCTACCATGTATGTACCTAGTCAGTGATGGATTCTAATGTGCATGTACCTAAGTCACTGACAGAGATTCTCTATAGGACCAAACTTTAGTCACTCTCCTCAGAACCCTCTTCTCACAGGTCTTGACACTGACCCTTGTCCTTGCTGGGCCTAAACAGCCCAATTGCAGCAAGAATCCTACTACCCTTGATGACAATTTCTGTGTAATTTTCTATCCCCTGACCACCTATTTCTGCTTGTCCTTCTATTTGGAGTTGAGCCCAATCTCTCTTTCCTATTATGACAAGTCTTTGAAATTTACCGGATTTTGTCTTTAACATCGCATAGCTTTAAAACGCATGAAGGAAAATCTGACATTACATAAGATAAAGATATATCAACAAACACAGCTGGAAATTTTAACACTCCTCTCAATAACAGTCAATAGATTAACAAAAGGGAAAAAAAATCAGAAAGGATATAAATGTGAACACTACCAAATACCAAACTGATTTATTTATAAAACACTTTACCCAATAAATGCAGAACAGACTTTCAAGTATCTACTACAGACTACCATAAAACATCTCAATAAATGTTTAAAATAAAAGGATCCTAAACATTAGCGACTATTGTTCTCTCACTACAATGGAATTTAATTAGAAACCAGTAAAAATAAATATCTAGATAACCTCCAAATATTTGTAAATTGTTTCTAAGTAACCAATGGATAAAAAAAATCACAACAAAGAGTAAAAAGAGTTGAACTACTCACAACAAAGAATCACCTAGTCCAAAAATTAAATAGTTGCAAGGCTCAAAAACCCTAAGCTATACTTCAAGTGTTGTACTGGTGTCAGGACAGAAAGGTCAATGGAACAGAATGAAGTCTGGAAAGAGACCCATACTTCTATAGTCAGTTGATTTTTTGATGACACAGATGCCAAAATAATTCAACAGGGAAAGGAAGGTCTTTTAAATAAATGGTGCTAAAACAGATGGATATCCACGTGGAAATAAAAAATTAACTCACATCCTTTACAAAAATTAATTCAAAAAAACTAAAAGTAAAGGGTTTTAAAACTACAAGGCCTGTTAGGAGAAAATTTTTACAACCTAAGGTAAACAAAGAATTCTTAGGACATAGAAAACAATAACCATAAAAGGAAATTTTTATTTGTTTATAAATTAAACATTAAAGTTTAAAACTTAAGCTTGAATTGGAAGACAACCAAAATTTGGTAATAAAAAGACAAACTCAATTGAAAAATACATAAATGGCCAATGAACATACAAAACCATGCTTGACATCATTATTATCAGTGACATGTAAATTAAAACCACACCTACACAGCTACTGCAATGGCTAAAACCAAAGACCAACACAACCAAGTGCTGTTGACTGTGTAGCAGCCAGTACATTCATGTAAAATAGTACGTACACTTTGAGAGACAATTTGCTATTTTCTCTATAAGCTAAATGGAAAAAGCAATTTCACTCTTGGTTATCTAACAGTAAGAAATAAAGACATATATCCTAAATGGGACCAGTACAAGAACATTCACTGTCTATTTATTCACAATAGCCAAATGCTAGAAAGAAACCAAAACTGGCCCTATCAATAGACTTCTATTAAATAATTAACAAAAAGGCATGGATTGCTAATATATTCAACATGGATGAATTTCACAGATGTTATGAGAGCAAAAAAAGCCAAACCCAACAAAAGAATACATATTGTATAATTCCATTTATATGAAGTTCTATAATAGGCAAAACTAACTTAAGGTGAAAAAAATGAACAATGGTGATCTTGACTAGGGATATATAAGGGTATAATTATACCTTTTCAAATACAATTGAATGCAATCTTTGGGAAAAGGTCTATCTTTTCTCCAATGAAGTCTTCTTCACAATATACCTTACATCCTATTTTACTTCACTGGTCTATTAATTTAATGTCCCACTAACTCACTGCTTTTATTGTAGAGACATAACAGTATGTTTCCCATATCGTTAGACTAACTACACACCTCCATCCCCAAGAGTCATCCTACCTTTTCAATTTTCTTGGCTGTCTTTAGCACATGCTCACTCCCACCCCCAAAACAGTCAATTTGTCTAGCTTTTGGAAAAAACAATGATTTTTCCAATTAGGTCAGCATTAAATTAATGTGAACTGACCTTTATGATATTGAGTTATCCTATCTAAGGACATGGGATGTCTTTACACTTGTTTAAGTACATTTCTTATATCAGAATATTTTAACATTTTCCTTCCATACATTTAGTAAAAGAGAAAACTGTAACACTACTTTATATCATACAATGCTCTCAAAGTCACTACTATATATACCATATAACTCTCTCAAAGTCACTACTGTAACATTTCTTGTTGTATAAACTCCTAGGTATTTTGTCTTTCTGTGGCTATAATTAATAGTATTCACTTCCACATCTTCTAACTGGTTATACTGTCTACAGGAAAAGCTACTGATACTCCTATCAGCAAATAAAAGGTACTTTTATAAATTTTTTTTTTTTTTTTTTTTTTGAGACAGAGACTTAAGCTGTCACCCTGGATAAAGTGCCATAGCATCACAGCTCACAGAGCAACCTCCCCTGGGCTCAAGCAAGTCTCCTGCCTCCACCTCCCAAGTAGCTGGGACTATAGGCACCCGCCCACCACAACGTCCGGCCATATATATATATATATATATTTTTTTTTTTTTTTTTTTTTTTGGTTGCAGCTGTCATTGCTGTTTGGCGGGCCGGGGTGGAAACTTGCCAGCTCAGGTGTATATGGCTGGCGCCTAGCCTATAAATTTTATATCCTACTTCACTGACTTTTTATTGTATGCTGAATTTTTTTCTTGATTAGACTTTTTTCCACATACACTTTTTGAATTCTTATGCCTCTACCTGCCCCTCACCCCTTGTCTTCCAATGGCTAATACTCTCAAAAGAAGCAGCAGAGATAGACTCTGCTTTGTCCCTGACTACTGTGAACGTATCTGACATTTTATTAGCTATTGGGAAGAAACGAAGACAGAACTTTAAAAAGGCCCATCAATTCCTACATTAATGTTTACCTGGAGCATGTGGTGAACTCTGTCAAGTGGTTTGATAAAGCGTCCCTGACCTGTTCTTCACTGTTCAAGTATGATGTTGATTTTTGAAGTTCTTCATTTCTCTAGTTATACTATGCAGCTGAAGTGCTTTTCGTTTTTTAAATCAAGAGTTAATGCTGAATCTTATCAGCATCTTGACAACTAACCAGATAGTTTTTACTTCCTCCGACCTATTAACATGATGAAATAACTAAATTTAAAAAACACATAATATTGAACTATTCTTACATTCTTGGGGTAAATCCTACTTGAACATGGTATATTCATTGCTGCATTTTATCTCAAACATTTAAATGAAGTTAGTCTATAGTTTCTATTTTTTTAGTGTTAATACTAGTCAAGACTTGTTAACATTATTTGATTTAAAAATCTAGACAGTGTTCATACTTTACATTCTGGAACAGTAGAACTATCTGTACCAGAATTATCTGTTCCTTGTGGTTTCTGTATAAGATTTCTGGACATTTTTTTGTGGGAGAGGGACAGCAAGTACTCTGACAACTTTTCCAATTTCTTGTTAAGGCTGCTTAGTAATTTATCTACCTATTGGGATTGTCCCTCCTCTAAGAATCAGCTCTTAGATTATTTCCCATTATCATGATTTAATCTCCTAATAAATTGGTTTAGATACAAGAAAATGCCTTTATTTTCTTGAATATATAAAAGCTGTTTCTTCCCCAACACCTTTAATTATAAATATAAAAGACCATCAAAAGATGGTCTTGAATTTCCTAAACTTTTACTCAGATAAGTCCTACATACATTCCAACTCCCAATTTGGGACAAAGACTAATTATTATTACTTTTAAAGGCTGGAAAACATTGAATATACATTGAATAAAGTTTAATTTTATTTAGTACATGGCAAATACATTAAAAGATGAAAAAAGGAAATGAAATTACTGACATATTTGCATTATTCTACAATTACTTTTTGAAAGACACATCTTAAACTTAGAAATGTCCCAAGTTAAAGAAATTAGTATTGCATGCCTAGAAATTCTATGCTGACCAATCATTTCTCCCATTTTTGTTTATTCAACAGAAGATATGCAATAGTTTAGTCTAAAACAAATTTGAAAACTTTATAAGAAAATCCAATAAAGTACTAATGAGATGCCTGAAACTGATACCAAATATGACATACAAAATGACCTATTAACATAATTCCATAATTTAATTTTATATGAAACTGAAGATTATACTTATTAGTAACTGTATTTATTAAGGGCTTCTAAAATTTAGCATTCACAACTTAAATAGGTACATCAATAGAACTTACTGAAAACTCAAATTCTGTACCCTACTAAGAACCTCAACTACCAATATGACACCTAAAAAGAAGTTCTCACTGCACAGTACACAAAATAAGAATTTCCACAATTTTTAGGAAAGATTCTTTACAACTACTATATCTTCAGTATTATTTTAACTATGGTTTTAACTGCTGTTATTCTTTATTAAGAATTTTATTAATTTTTATTTTCCTTAATCATTTGGTTATAAACTTCATTCCCACTAGAATACAGAGAAAAAGACAAATAGGCCTTTTAACCTGGCTTTAAAAAAAGAAAAAATCAGGCTATGGTTAAACAAACCATTGTTTCTGAATATACGTCATAAGCATTAAAAGAAAGAGTAGGAACATCCACATTTAGCAATTTATATGCTACAAGGAAATACATTGTACGTCTCACTACCATTCACTAGTCACTTAAAAATTCTAAAAAATAGTCTATAAAGACACAGTACAAGACTAAGACAATTTACTAATTATCACAGAGCTTTTTAATCAGAGTTGGGAGATGAGGAGAAGGATGTCACAAGTAAAAAACTTACCATTTGACAGCTAAATTCTGTACCTCTCCATTTTTATCTTCCAGTAACTTCAAAATCATTTTTACTACTTTCCTTTCACTATCATCATCCAATTTGATGGAATCTTTCTGTAGTTCTGTCATTAAATCATTTGTAGCCATAAACCTATAAAAAATATGAAATTTGTGAATAACTTACAATTTTAAAGCATTAATTAAAAAGAATGATTTTTCAAATCAGTGCTATTTCACTCACTCAACAGTAACACAGTATTTACAGAAGTCATCCATGTGTTTAAGTGATCATAAATATATATATAGATATTTTAAAGGCTAGATATGATCTTACAAGTGGTATTATCCAAAATTATCTTCCCCACGTCAGTACTGATTTCAAAATTACTAATAGGACCTATAGTGAGTGCTCTTTTATTCTAATTAATTGCATCACTACTTTTAGGGGAGAAAAGTTCCTCTTTACTTCTTCTGTCTTTGCATGGGATCTGAATTTTATCTAGGAAGCCCTAAAGCACAGACATTATCCTCCTTGTGTAATACCTGCATGTTGCCCTGGGTCAAGAGGGATGTCGCATATCACAAATTACAGTAAAATTTCCAAAACACAACCCCCCCCCAACTCCTATCACTGGCATATAATATTTTCAAAATGGCAAGGGACAAATTTTAGAAAGTTGCTCCACCTGACATTCACTTTCCTCCCTTTAAGATCACTATGAGAGGAAGATTTAACACTGAAGTCTGCCAAAAACCCAAAGTGATCAATCTTCTGAGATTCAAATGAAAAGGTATAACAGAGGACAAAATAAACAAAGAGTCTCAGGTAAAATAAAGTAAATAGTCTCAGATTTTCCCCGAATCTCTTACAAAACAATTCATCATTTTGAAGGAACTTCTCAAAATATGAGATTATTACATTTGAATAATGCCCTAAAATCACTTTAAAAGCCAAAAAAAACTTTTCTCATAAATCTTGGCTCCCTTCCACCTATGGAAGTAATTCTACTAAAATACTTAACTCCTTTTTCTTTTATTTGAACTAGATCCAGTCTGAATAAAAATTTATTGTTTTATGCGGAAATGGCAAAATACATGTTTAAATTTAAAAAAAAAAAAAACCCACAACTATAAGAGCTAAAATGATAAAACAGCTGAGGAGATAGTCCTGCAACATGGACAATAAAATGTGGTAAAGGTTGGCAAAAGCCAACTTACTATTAATATTTCAGCAATTTACTATTTACATGGTAATTTTAAGGATAATTCAAATAACTAGTATTGAACTATTTACTTGATGATTTGAAAAGTTTTAAACTATATGCAATCATATAGTTCAATTTTTTTTTTTTTTTGAGACAAGAGTCTCACTATGTCATCCTCAGTAGAGTTCTGTAGCATCACAGCTCACAGCAACCTCAAACTCTCAGGCTTAAGCAATTCTCTTGCCTCAGCCTCCCAGGTAGCTGGGACTACAGGCACCTGCCACAACACCTGGCTATCTTTTTGTTGTTGTTGCAGTTGTCATTGTTCAGCTGGCCTGGGCAGGATCTAAACTCAGCTCCCTTGTTGTATGTGGCTAGCACCATAACCACTATCCTACAGGCTCAAAGCCATAGTTTACTTTAAGAAAAAACAACATAGTTTTCCTAATTGGAACTCCCTCCTCAGATATGACAAAACGAAAGTCACAGAATTTCCATTAATATTATAAAAAGCAAAAAACTGCACACCACCTTAATTCAGATACTTCAAGGCACTGACAACATCTTATATATTTTACATGAACAAAATCCATTAAATAATCATAATATTATGCACTGCCAGTTATCTTCTTCAAGAGAAAACAGTGATCATCTATTTAAGTAAAAATACAAATAATTGAGCAGTGCTTGTGGCTCAAAGGAGTAGGGTGCCAGCCCCATATGCCTGAGGTGGCGGGTTCAAAACCTAGCCCCAGGCTTGAACCGCAAAAAATAATAATAATAATAATCTCAAGTAAAAAATTTTTGTTTATGGTTCTGAATGATTCTACTGGTGCACAGACTCACTCCTTTATCTATCATTATTGCTCACTGCCTATAATGTAAGAAAGCCTGGACTAAGAACAAACAAAAGGTGAATAAGTCTTGCCCCTGACCTTAACCAACGAGGTACTATTAGAAAGCCTACTGGTTTTAGTCCTTTCCTCTTAACTTCTCTATCAAATGAGAAAAAACTTTTAAATACTCAGGAGCATACAGAAATTATTACACCAAAGAACAGACTGTTAGCTCAAAAGAACAGGGGTTTGGCCTGGTTTGGGATTTAAATTTTTTTTTCCAGTGGTGATGGTGGGGAGGGGCAGAGCATCTCAGAGTAAAAGACTAAGGAACAGTTCAATGAGGCTGGAGGATATAAACCTAGTGCAGAAAGGGAAGACGGTGGAAATGCAGGATGAGGGCAAGATGGGAAGGGCCTCATACATTTACTATGTTAGGACCTGTGCAGACTGTTGCAGGTACAGGGGCTAGTCAAAGCAAACACAGTTCTTGCTGTCTTAGAGTACATGTTATAGTCCAGTTAAGACGCACACTAATTTTTAAAACTGCATATATGAGTAAGTACCTATTTAATTAGGAACTGAGATACATGCTATAAAGGAAATGAATTCATCATGAAGAAAACACTAACAAAGTAACTTGACCTAAACTACATTGGGAGTTGTATGTGAGGGAAGACAGGTCTAAAGAGTGGGCATAATCATGGGGGAGCAGGGGAGGAATTGGTGTCAGGCAAACAAGGGCCAGGAATTAGAAAGATTTGTGGACCATGCCCTGACTATAGTCTTTATTCTAAGAGCAACGAGAAGCTACTGAAATGTGACAGGTGGGGTAAAAGTGGGGAGCAAAGGGAATGACCATATTTGCATTTCAGAAACATTACTCCATCTACACTGTGGACCACGCTTTGGAGAGAACCAATCTTCATTTACTTAGCCCAGACTGAATGGAGACCAGCTATAAGAGCTACTGCAGCAGTCTAAATAAGAAATAATGGTAGCTTGAATTTGAGTCTTGGCCATCAAAGAAGATAGAAAAAAATGGACAAACAGTTGATCCTCATTATTCAAAAATTTCCTACTTATGAATTTGCCTTCTCTTTTCAATTCATTTGTAAAACCAAATTTAATATCCCCCATTTGTTAGTCATTTGTAAACAAGGGCAGATAGGTGAAAAATTTGAGTCATGCAACACATACAATGTCAGCAGTAGTGACACAGGGCAACACTGCCTCTCTAGTTCTACATCCATCCTGTACACAAGCATCCTTTCCTCAGCCTATTTAGTGCCCTGTTTTCCCTATGCTTGTGCTTTTTGTTGATGATCTTGCTGTTTAATATGGCTTCCAAGCATAAATGCTATCTAGCATTCACAAGTCTAAGAAGGCTATGATGTGCCTTCTGGAGGAAATACATGTGTTAGATGAGCTACGGTCAGGCATGAATTATAGTGCTACTAACTATGAATTCAATGTTAATGAATCAACAAGAAACACTATTTAGATAATCTTCAAACAGAAACCCATATAACAAGGTAAAGGTTACAAATTGATCTACTGATGAAAATGCTGTGACAAGGGGTTAACAGGAATCTAACCCCAAAATTCCCTAGAAGCAATGGTTCAGCCCTGGCTAATTCAGTGTATGTGAAGACTTTATAGCAAAGCTACAAATAATGAAAATTAACTTTATTTGAACTTTACAAGTCAAAATTAACGATTTTTCAAAATCCATTAGAAATAGGTATGGCAGGCTCTGTGCCTGTGGCTCAAGTGGCTAAGGCACCAGCCACATACACCTGAGCTGGCGGGTTCGAATGCAGCCCGGGCCCGCCAAACAACAATGGCTACAACCAATAAGAAAATTGCCAGGCGTTGTGGCAGGCGCCTGTAGTCCCAGCTACTTGGGAGGTGGAGGCAGGAGAATCGCTTGAGCCCAAAAGTTTGAGGTTGCTGTGAACTGTGACGTCACGGCACTCTACCCAGGGTGACAACTTGAGGCTCTGTCTCAAAAAACAAATAGGTATGGTAAAGGAAGAGCAGGAGAAAAACCACAAGACCTGGGTATTACATTCAGCTTATGTATCCTTGTCCAGAGTCATTGTGCAGCCACTGCCACATCAGACGGTTCAACCACTAACCTAGCTGCAAGAGAAAAAATTAACTCCGGTTAAATACAAACTATGGTGAATGGATATTCCTTTGACCTTAATCAACAAAATCCCAGTCATGGTGAAAATATGATTACAAATAAATGTTCTGCAGCCCAACTTCATCTGCCCTTTTGGCAAACAGTGGGCACTAATAAAACACACACACACACAGTAGCCCCTGCAGTCCAGAAACTGATTTGAGGCTCAGTGTCATTACAAACTGATCTAATAATTAGCAACTGAAGCATACTCTTTGCTTGGACATAAACAATCTCAGAACACACACTTTAGACAAGGTTGCTGAGCAACACCAAATACCAAACATCCCCTCTTTCCAATTAAGTGAGCAAGTGCTACTTCTCTGCCAATTCCAGTTTTACCCCTGCTTGTGTCTGCTCTTCTTATAAAACTTATTAACAAGCCAAATCATAGAACTGGCCTCACTGTCTAGTGCAACTCATTTTCTGCATTGACAACATTCAATCCAAAGCAAAAAAGATCTGCTTCCTTAGACCCTTTCTACAACTACTCAAAGAGGGTCCTTTAACATCCTGTTACAGAGGGATGCCAATGAAGTGTGTTTTTTCCCTCACTGTAATGAATCAACTCTATTTGTTTCAGTCTGCTTTTATAAGAGAATTTCAAGGAAAAAGTGGTAAACAGTGCTTAAATGTCAAATAGATTGACAAAGAAAATATCCACTAAATCAGTTACATTAGAAAATTGTTAGGGATTTTAGGGAGAACAGTTCCTATGAGTCCAGATGGGCACCAGTTAATAAGTTTGGAGTTTATCTTGTAGTCAATGGAAATTAGTGAGGGAGGCACTGATCAGTTGTGATAGTTAGAAAGAAAACTCTAATGCAGTGGTTCTCAATCTGTGCGCCGTGACCCACGAGAACTGTGTTAAAGGGCCACGGCATTAGGAGGTTGAGAACCACTTAATAATGAACAGAGTAGATTAGAAAGGGATGAGACAGCTAAACTAATTTCAGAAATACTCTTCATGACACTAAAAGAGAGAAGGTAGATAGGACAAGAATGACAGCAAGAGGGCAGTGCCTGTGTCTCAAAGGAGTAGGGCGCCGGCCCCATATGCTGGAGGTTCAAACCCAGCCAGCTCCAGCCAAAAAAAAAAAATGACAGCAAGGATTTCTGCATGGGAATTTCAGAGGATGTAAATTTAACAGGCCAACATAAGGATAAAAGCCTTAAGATGGAAAAAGTGGAAAATAAATGGTTACATTTCAGGCTGCTAGGGAATTCCCAGGTCAATGTAACTGCAGGCAATGTCATCTCATTCATTTATTCAACAAGTATTTTGAAGTACCAGCATAAGAAATCGTACCCAGCAAACAGTGACACACAAAGTGAACTTACATACGTGGCCTATTCCACTGTACTGATTAAGGGGAGAACTTACTTATCTTTAGTAAATCTAATGTGAAGAATGTAAAGAAGCAGAAATAATGGTAAAAATCGATAACCTGCACAGCACAGTAACTCTCAGCACAACTCCTCCCCTCATATATACCCTTGCTTTCAATAAAAATCTAAGCGATACTGCCAAATTCATCACCTAGTAAACCTGTTACCTTTCCAAGATCTTGTACACACACCACTATCTCACATTTTCTCCTTTATTCCTTAGAAAGCTATGAATTAACTCGGAATGGTCTTAATATGATTCATGTAAATAAAACCAATTTTTACTCATCTTTCTTCCCAGTGTCCTCAGAGAGGGTTCTTCCTCTTCAGTAGTGAGCCCTAATTATTGCTGATAATCAATCACCTAAGCAAAATCAAGTTACTATCAATTGGCACAGTATTTAAAAAGTACCCAGAAATCACCTTTTTAATCTCCACAACTCTTTTTCTTCCGACTAACCCTGCTTTTCTTTAAGCACAAGTAGTCCAGCTAATTTCACTTACTATTTCCTGCTACATTATAAATGCCTACACAGTACTTTCAGCTATGTGGTAAGATCTCTAAGGTCCCTTCCAGCTCTGAGAGCTTATGATTCTTTAACAGGCCTGATATTTTTATCAGCATTTTAAACAGTTTCAAAGAGTAAATAAACTCTAACATCCAAAACACCTAAATAGATAAACTTGGTAGCATAAACGATTACTGAGCTGGGAGCTGCCTGCATTTTACAATGCAGTGAATCACTGTATCAAACAGTATTTAAATAAATGAATTTTAAAATGATTTCTTAAAGGTCCCTAAAATCCCAATATACTTTCTTAATATTGGAACTAAAATTCAGTTCTACTAAAACAAACACCCATTCAGAACCCACATGGCCAAGAACCAGATAGAGTAGAAAATTCATTCCAATAAGACAAGGTCCTTACAGGTAATGAGTTCTGTGCACATTACCCAGCCAGCTCCAGTCAAGAACATCTACTCCCTCCTCACTGAAGTCTGGTATAGTGTGCTTTCACCCCTGTATTCATTTTCTGTGTAGAACTTCACTGTCAAGACCTAGCTCAGATCTCTCTGTAGGCTTGAATCTTCTATGCCACTTGATGTCTGACAACTACACGTTGCCCTAGGCTATTTATCTTTACAGTACTGTCTTAACTATTCAATAAGCATACAGATTTGCTTAGGGAAAGCACTAGATCTTGAACTTTTTGTAGTCTTTCTCAAGTAATTATTACAAACATCTTCTAGCACAAAATAATCCATAAACCCAATTTTAGAGGGAACTGAAATCTAAGGCCTGGTTTTTCATGGCCTAATGTGCCCTCGTCAAAACTCTGGATACCTGGCATAGCTAGATAGTTAAAAGTTCATGCTTTGAGGGGGAGGGGGATAAAGAAATCCTAGAAATTCCAGACCTACTATATGGCTAACTTTTTACAAGTACTTATTTTCTCCAAATCAAAGTTTTATTCAATCCTAACAGATTGCTGTTATCCACATTTACTAGAATTGTAAGAATAAATGAAATCGAGCTCACAGTAAACATTAGTATTAACTATTATGAACACAAAAGTGATATTTTCTTTATCCTTTGATTCCTTGGAATATTTTAATTTAATTGACAGTGAGAAAATGAAAATAAAAGAACTTCATTAGTTACTGCAACTTACTGACTAGTCAATATTAATAGGCTTAAGTGGAGGAGTCACATGGTTCATTCACATTACAGCTTTCACTCTGTTATTTACACAAACACCTACCTATTACTGGCTGCATCACTTTATTTTTACTCTTTACTCCTTTATGGAACACACGTTCCTAGGAGTCTTTGGACTTGAAGTAATTAATGCATACTGAAATAAAAGTTTCCTGGAAAAAAAGTCTGAGCACATTCAAGGAACTTTTTCTTTTGAGGAAGAAGTGATGAGAAGCCCTGTTCTAAGGTATTGTTCCAAAGAATGTTGTTTAGGTTCCTTCTAAAAGTTTGAGTTAGCATTTGTTACTTTAGAAATAAATTTTCACTAAACCAAGGCTGATAGATGACAGACACTATCCTTGGTATTTGGATACACAAATGCCTCCTTTCTTTTTCAAAGGGTTCCTAGTCTTGACATTTCTTATGTGTGGCTGCTTCCTCATGTCTTTCTATCTTAGTATCTCACTTTCAAATAATGTAGAATACTAGAACAATTTTTCAATAAATCGAGCCTATGCTTTATGTCCTACGAAAGGATTCTTTTAAAATGCTAAAATTTCAAAAATGTGAAGCCTGTACACATTTTTTAGTTTCTCCATAGTAACGGTCTATGTAGATTAGGGGTCCTCAAACTTTTTAAACAGGGGGCCAGTTCACTGTCCCTCAGACCATTGGAGGGCTGGACTGGAGGGTTGGACTGCAGGCCCCAGGACGAGTCGGCTGCTAAGCAGTCCAGGCAGCGGTGGCAAAAACACCCAGCAAACTGGATAAATGTCCTAGGTGGGCCATAGTTTGAGGATATATTCAAGTAAGAGACTTTTCAGTGACCTTCTATAATTGCCCGTGCCCAAGGTTCTCTGAAATGAAAATGTACTTTCAAATTAAGTACCTTGCCCAAGATCTCATAAATTCACAAGGAAAGAATCACACACATCTACAACTTAGATTTTGTGACTAGGTCAAATCCCCTTTGGATCCCACCATGAGAACAATTTTTTTTTTTCATTCTGATGGCACTGTTTTCTTCCCCCTCCTTAGTAAAGGACAGAGGGCTTTGCACATATTGGACATTCCATAATATTAACCTCGTGCTCAAGACCCCTCTGGTATCTCAAGTTCTTGCTGCATTTTAAAACATGCAGCTACTAATCCTGGTATTTACACCAAAATAAATACATTTCTAATGAGAACAAAGCATCATTTTTTGAAGAACAAATGTACTAAATGTCTGTGCTGAAAAGTATGCAGAAAAATCTTCAAAATACTCATTAATCCTTAAATGTCTGTTTATACTTAATACATATATAGAGGGCTTTACTTCCAAAGACTTGTCTTTAACTAAATGGTTACAGTGTATTACAAAATCTTTAAAACAGAATTAATAAAAATACCTAATGATGACAAATTAGAAGTCACTATTGTTCCTAAACATAACAATGTTCTGTAGCATTCAACTATTAGAAAATATACCAATATGACACCAATTCCCCAAGCAACACTGGAATCACTGCATCTCAAACTGGCAGGTGATCTTTAATCAAATTCAGCAATGACTATATTTTAGCATCAGAGCATTATTTATTTTCTTAAAATCAAGGCAAGTATATATTATCTTTCCAACAAATTCAAGAAAGGCAGCTTCAAACATGGTATGACTTCTCTAATCTTTCTAAACATATTACCCACACATGAATCTAATTGAACAAAATATTTTTTATTATAGACAAAGTGCTACCTTTAGACTGAAATTGAATACAATCAGAATGAAATTTGCAGGATGAGCCAAACTGAAAGGAGGAGGAGGGAATCATATATAAACACCTTTCATACATCAGAAAGTTATACATAAATTCCACTCAAACATTTATTTACATTTCAATGACTTGGAGCTAACAAAGTTCCAAAAGGAATCAAACTGATTCTAATCCGTAAAACAACACAAAATTTTTATTTCCTCCAATAATCCTGATTTTGGTCCTGGAACTATACAAATCTGACATTCCAAGATACCCAACACAAACATGTATCACTTCCAAAATGTCACAACACTAAAATCTTTAGCATTAGCGAAACTGGGTTTCAAATACAACACTTAAAAGGTTCCTAACTTAAAAAAAGAGGGGTTTCAAAGTCACAAAAGTACTTCACTGACCATTTCATTATGCCAGCACATCAATTTAATTAGGAACACGAGCAGTACTTTTGTCATGGTCATCCTTTCACAAATCTAGAAACTTCTTCCTGATAAAGGCTGGACATAATTTCAGTTGCTAAAACATATTGTTCATATAAAAAAAACAAACATAAACCCCTTAACTACCATTTTAACTGTGAAACTTTTTTTGCTCTTTCCTTGAAAATGCGCACAAATTACAATCATTAAGGCACTGAATAACAAAACTTAAAATACTGAAGAAATAATCTTTTCTTCAGATAAAGAACTTCGTGAAGGGAGGGGAGGCAGGAAGGAATGTAACAATTACTACAATGTGCAAAAAAAAAAAGAGAAACCAAAATAATCTGTGAAAATATAACGTATTTTCAATATACATTTTGTAAGAATCTGAAATAAACAGCACAAGTCTCCTAAAACAAAACTGCTATAATTAAGCAGCATATTCACCCGCTCCTTATTCGAAAACTCCTTCAAGAAGATCCATTTGCTATGTTTTAGGCTAATCATCCCTTTGGCAGTGATTTTGGACATAAGGATATGAGACGGAAACCCCGAGTCCTGCGTGGATTTATTGGCAAGGGAAACTGACAGGTGCTGGCGGGAAAACCCCACCGGCCAAGTTTCCTCCATCCTGGCTCCCCTCCCTCTTCTGCCCACCTTCACGAAGAGGAATAATCCGAACAGAGTAAATAATCCAACCAGCAAAAAGCTCAAAAGAAGTTGCTCATTCCAGTTGAACAAGGCCAGGCCCACGCACACCTGCAGGAAGGAGGCGGCCCTTGATCTCCCGGCGGCGGCCTAGCGCCAGGCCCGCAGCTCCCTCCGCGACGAGTGATTTCGCCCCTTTGCGCTACCTGCTTCGTGAGAGGCTCGTCCCGGTGGGCAGGGAACGCGACGCGGAAGGTCGGAGGCGCAGGGAGGCCTGGAGGCCGCGGCCGCAACGGCCCAGACCAGGGGGCGGGCGGAGGCAGGGCCTGCGGGTCGGGGCGGAGGAACAGGGGACCGGGGACCAGGGGCCGGGAGGCTGAAGCGGTGAGGCGAGGCCTGCGCGGGGCCAGGGCTGCGGGTGGAGCACCCTAGGTGGGGTGAGGGTCGGGTTTCGGCCTCACCTGAAGTCCTTGTCGCTGGATGTCATCTTTTCCAGCAAATTGGAAATGTGGTACGAGGCGCTCGCCATGTTGACGGCCTCGATCCCGCCCGCTGGCGCCGCCGGAGCTGCAGCCCGCGGCCGCCGCAGCTGCTGGAGCCCCTCCTCCCGCTCGCGCGGCTCCCGCTTCCAGGGTCGCAGAGCGACGCCGACGCTGACAAGGGAGGCGCCTCGACCGGCCGCCTCCTCCCCGGCGAGGCGTGGGCCTGTCCCGGGGGAAGCAGAGGCTACGGGGCGGCCTAAAGACAGCGCTGCTCGCCGGGATGCGAGCTCATGGGCGGCGGGGCGCGCGGCAGGCGTCTCCGGGGAAGCTAACACGTCCACTCACCACCGTCTCGCCGCGCTCCCTCCACACTCTCCCGAGGCCAGAGGCCAAAACCCGCCTCTTCGCTCCGGGGGCGGAGGCAGCAGACGCAGGACGCTACGGAAAGCTGAGGTCAGAGTTCATGGAGGCCTCCCCACGCACGCTGCAGTGAGGAAAGCTAATGAGAAATCCCGTTGGCTGAGTTCTGTGTCAGTCTTCACGTGACCCTTCGTCCAGGACGCAGGACAACGCCCCAAAGGGGCTGTTCTCGCGATACTTCAAAGCGACGGTTAAAGGAAGAGGCGAGTGGGACCGCTGGGCCTTATTCTGAAAGTACCTTGTGTTTTCGTCTGTGGCGTTAGGCGACGTTTACAGGCTTGAGAAGTGTAAGGCCTGGGACTAATGACGTTTAACGGGTTATCCCGGGGGCCCACAAAATAATTATCAAGGGGCACTTGTAGGACGCGCGGCCTACATGGTCTGGTGTAATGAAGCCACGTGAACACTTCCAACTCCGAGTCCGGCCCGGGCGCGGCGCTGCCGGGTGCGATAGGCCGCGGGTCGCGCCGGGCGGAGGCTCCACGTCGCCGGCACCTGGATCTGACGGTCCTTGCTTCCCGCGCGCACTGCGGCCCTGGCGGGGCTGGCGGCAGCGTTGTCTTAGCCTGCCCTGGCTGCCCTCGAGGCGCCTGAGTCCCTGGATAGGGGCCGAGTACTTCCTTCCGAACAGCGAGGAGACCCCGTGGGCAGCGTCGCAGCCTTGGCACCCCCGCCAGGCGTGCGTTGTAGGCATTCCGCACCATACGTTGTAGGCGCCTGGTCACCGTGCGCTTTACCGGTCCCCCAGACGTGCGTTGTAGGTATCCCCACCGTGCGCTCTAGGTGTCCCGCAAATGTGCGCAGGCGTAAAGCGAGAGACCGAGGCATCTGTTTTACTGTCCAGATTTTTTATTTGCTCAATATTTCGGTGCCTTTACATACATTTTGTTAGCTGGGGGTCAGTTCCTAGAAGCGTGTCAGGGTTTGAAGTGCGTGGGGGCTGGGACTGGCTGGCAGGTCTTTCGAAATGAAAAGAGTTCATTGAATAGACCAGGAAAATTCAGTCAAATTCTGGTATTCTTGTTACAAAAAACAAACTTTAAATAGCTCCCTACTTCCAAGAAATTCAATCAGATCTACCCAATCTCTCTTTAGCGTTCTTAGTACATTTATCAAACAATAGAAGGTAACAGATGAAATGTGCTTCAGCCTCCCAGTGTGTGTCCACATTTCCCCTCCGCTCTTGTCTACCCTGTACCTTTTAACACATACGGTTTAGATAATGTATATTTTTCTCCCCCCCCCCAATCCCTCATCCCTTTCTTTGTTTTACCCAAGTCTGCAGTCACTAGGGCCTCATCAGCCTGTGCTTGAGCCCTGCAGCCACGATTAACATCCTTTTTCTGAGAACAACCTTTTTACAATATTTAATGTGAAATACACACAGCCACAGACAAGCAGGTTATCTTTTTTTGTCTGGACCTCAACACTGGAAACCTCAAACAGCAGTAATCCTTTCTTTTAGCCTGTGTTCAATCAGACACCAAATCCTAATGTGTCTTTTTATGTCGTAAATCCTTTTATTTACCAGCTTCCAACTATCCTATTTGGAGTCACGTAACTTAAATATAAATCATATCTAATGCCACTTACTAGCTGTCTTAGGCAATTCATTTTATTCTCTCTCAACTTATTTCTTCTAGGGTTAAAATGATCATCACAGCATGTCTTAGGGTTGTTAAAAGAGTTGAATAAGAGCCCATATAAAGTGCTCGGCACACAGCCTAGAACATAGTTATAATAACGATAATATTTACAACTAATGTTTCTTATACATTTGCAAAGTCCAAATAAGTGTCTAATAAAAGCTATTCTTTCAGTCTTTTATTTGGCCCTATTCCCAAGTAGTTCTACTCAGCCAGGTTGTTCAAAGCATTGCTTTTTGGTGCTACTTAACCCATTTAAAAGATTCAGTGGCCCACTGTTAAAGAATAAAGTCTAAGTGTTTTAGCAATCATTAGCCTTCTGTTATCCTTAACATTTTCTTTCTGACCTGTCACTGTTCTAATATAGAAACTGCTCCTACTAAAAGTTTGAGTCGTTCAAAGATCTGACTCCAAGTCTTTGTATATAATAATAATCCTCGGAACAAATCTTAAATATGAAAAGGCACAAAGGTTAAACAACTTGTTAAGGGTCACCCCTCCTAGAGACTAGGAATATAAAATGTATAAGCGAAAGGCATATATACCTCTGGCCAAAAAAACCATTTGAGAGAGAGCAATGAAACATCCTCTAAATAGCAAGGCCAGCAAGGACAGGTATTCAATCTACCTTGTTCCTCAATAGCCTCAGGCTTCATCAGATAGGAACAAAGAAGTAATGGCTAACAACATGTTCTCCATTAAGATTGGGTTATGATGAAAGGGTTATGTTGAGTGGATTATCAGATGTCACATGATGTTTAATTGGATCAATGAGGTCATTGCTGTATGTACAAAATTCCCTATATAAGTGAACTGCAAATAAAGAAGCTTGCCATTTTACCTGAGTGAGCAGATGGTCACCTTATTTAAAACACAATTTCAATAAGCATGCTTACTCACTGTGACATCGCTTTTCTGGGAGACCCTTACACAACAAAAATGAAAGTAAATGGAGCTAAAAACTGCATTTTCACTAAAGCAGTTTTAATATGAAGATGGAAATAAGAACTTTGAGGAGAAAACTAACTGTAGGGCTTTATGTGTGTTTCATCCATCTCCCTTATTGTTAGAACAAGGATCTACTGCAGCTTTTCCCAAACTGTGAACTAAGAACACTAGTTCCTTAAAAAGTTAATAGGAACTCAAGGATTTTGAGGTATTTGGTGGGGAGATGCTGTTGGGGAAAGTTGTGTTAAAAAGTTTAGAAAACAGTTTTCCTAATAGTAGAATGTCTCAGAACTTAATATGCTAACATATAAGAGGAATAACAAGTGGTAGGTAGCTGTTTGACACATTTTGAACGTAGAATTTAAAGTTGTATTGTTACTGTGTGGAGAAACGAGTACCGTGACCATGAGATGTAATTTGGAAACCGTTGTTCTGCGGTGATATTTTTCGTAATTGAGTGTGGAATGGAGGACAGAGAGAAAGAGAGTCTTGATAAAAATTTGAAAAATGGTCTGGGCACCTGGCTCAGTGGTTAGGGTGCTGGCCCCATGCACCAGGGCTGGTGGGTTCAAAGCAGGAGCTACTAAAACTGGTTTTCAACCTTCCTAATGCTGCAACCCTCTAATACAGTTCCTCATGTTTGTGGTGACCCCCCAACCATAAAATTATTATCGTTGCTACTTCATAACTAATTTTGCAACTGTTATGAATCATCATGTAAATATCTGATATGCAGGATGTATTTAGGCAACCCCTGTGAAAGGGTCATTTGACCCCCAAAGAGGTTGCTACCCACAGGTTTAGAACTGCTGTAACAACAACAACAAAAAAATAGCCTGGCATTGTGGCTGGTTCCTGTAGTCGCAGCTACTAGGCAGGCTGGGGCAAGAGAATCGCTTGAGCCCAAGAGTTTGAGGTTGCTGTGACGCCACAGCACTACCTAGGGAGACAAAGTGAGACTCTGTCTCAATAAAACAAAACAAACAAAAAAAACCCCGGCTTTCTGCCAAGTAAATATGGGCTGTTCTACTATTAGGAAAACTGTTTCTACAGGTCCTACATTTGTCATATATTGAGTTAAGGGAAATAAAGAAAATAGAGCTATATTCAAATGGTTGTTAATTTCTGAAATATAATTTAAGTCTTTGTTGAATGTCAAAGTTGCTATTTTGATAGGGCAGGAAAAGGGCAATTCTGATTTGTGTTTCAAACAGACACAAAATGCTTCCAGTTGTGGATTGTTTATCAATAGTGACTTCAATTTAGATACAGAAGGAAGTAAATGCTATATAAGACTAATTTCAAGGAGATTTATTTCCACTTGATGGGAGACAACACAACAATTAGAGTTTTTCTCATGGTCTACTCTTCTAAACCACTGGGAGAAGCTCTTGATTAATTTTTAGTGCCACTCTTAATCAAACTTAATTGTTATTCTATGAAAGAATTTTATTTCTTTCAGAGTTAGAAAATACATTTGCAGCATAGTAGAGAAATGTGAAAGATTATTTATGTCACAGAAGTACTTCCTTTGTGCTATCTACCATTTTATTCTTACCTTTTATTTTTATTATGGTATTAACCATCATTTGGCATTTAAAGATCCTAACATTTTCTGATATGAATTGGTAAATGCACTGTCCAAGATTTTCAGACAGCTAAAAATATAACTTTATAAATGTAAATCTGGCTAACAGTTTTGACGGAAGAATTCAGAAGAAAGTGCTAGAATTCAGTAAATGCTGCAGTTTGCTTTAAGTATAGATTTTATACTGATGATGCCTTATCTATTGCTTAAAGAGGTATTCTGCTTCCACAATTTGGCAATTATAAATTGAGCTGCAATAAACAGTCTACTGCAAATGTCCTTGTGATAAAATGATTTTTTTTTTTTTCTGGATAGATGCCCAGGAATGGGATTGCAGGATCAAATGGAAGGTCTAGTTTGAGTTCTTTGAGGATTCTCCAAACTTCCATCCAAAAAGGTGGAATGCCCACCAATTCAGGAATATTAAGCTATAGTGTAAGTATACCATGGAATACAATTTAGCCACTAAAAAAGATGGTGAGTTTACAGCTTTTGTATTAACCTGGATGGAGTTGAAACACATTCTTCTTAGTAAAACATCACAAGAATGGAAAAGCAAGACTCCAGTATATGCAATTCTAGTATATGGTTGGGCGGGGGTGGGAGAATGGGGGAGTGGAGAGAAGGGAAAGAGGTGGAGGTGTCACGGTGTATGACACACCTCTTGGGGGCAGGACACAATTATAAGAGTGACTTCACCTAATAAATGCAAGCAGTGTTCTTTGTACCCTCAGTGATTTCCCAACAATTAAAAGAACAAGAACTGTAAAGTAATTTGTTTTAAAAAGTCTATGAAATAATGTTTGGGAAAAAGTTTTAAAGTTTGCAATTTGTATTCCATAGGAATCCACAAAGAATAACAGGTGTGGCTTTTAACAAAAATGAGAGAGAAAAGTCTGAAATCCAACCTCAATGGTGCTGAATTTTTCAATTCAGATATCCTGTCCTTGATTTGTTATGCCATTCATTAAACCTTTGGGTCTTTTGCGGAAAAAAAAGAAAAGATATTATGGTTACTGCCAGGTGCAAGTTTTAGCTTTTAAAAAAAGTGTTAAAGAATAATTAAAGAAAAATCATACTAAACAGAATAAATTAGGACAAAATGAAGCTGAAAAATTAATAATTTTATATGAAAATAAATTTAATATGGTACTGAGATTCTTTCAGCAGTGGACACTCTATGCAATGATATCAGTCCACCATTACTACTATTAATAGGTGAAGTAAAAGTATTCATTCTGAAAAAAGTTGCTGATTAGAGTTTTTGCTGTATTTACATTGTTTTTGAAAATGCAAACTTTTCTGTATGACTTAAGAAAATAGATTGAAGTAAGCCCATTTTGTATTTCATGAAGAAAGCAACAGAAATTTTGCATCAATTCCTAACAAGTGTTAGGGTTTTGTTATTAATATATTCAATATAGTTATTAACATTTAAGATACATCACAGTCTAGAATTAGTTTAAAAGAAAATGTTTATTGACTGGGAAAACTTTTGATAATTCAACCGAGGCTTAAAATGAGGAAATATTTGCACAATATTCAAAGAACTTATATTCATAATATATAATCAATGCATACAACTCAATAATAAGGTAGAAATTCTGATTTTAAAATGTGCAAAAGGTTTGCCAGACGTGTCACCAAAGAAACTGTACAGGATGACAACAACCAGAAAAAGTGCTTAGAATCATTAATGTCAGGGAAAGACAAGCTAAAGTGACAATGAAGTACCACTACACATTTTTTAGAATAGTTAAAATTTTTATTTGATCTAATCTAGGCTGCTCGTACAAAGTGTTGATAAGGATTTAGTTCAACTGGAACTCTTATATGTGTAGATGGCTGGTGGAAAACAGTTTGGTAGTTTCTTAAAAAGTTAAGCATCTACTATATGGAGTATAACGCTGCCATTTCATTCCTAGGTATTTACCTAAAAGAAAGGAAAGTATATGTCCGTACAAAGATAATATGAATATTCATAACAGATCAATTTTCCATAGTCGCAAACTGGGAATGATTCACATGTCCACTGACAGGTGAATGGGTAAACAAGTTGTGACATATTTGTGCAATGGATCACTTCCAAGAAATGGAAAGGAGTGAAGCATTGGTACACACACTACCTAGATGAATCTCAAAATAATTATGAGTGAAAAAAGTCAGGCAGAAAATTGTCAAAAATATGAGTCTATTTATATGTAATTCTAGGAACTGCAAACAAATCTGTGGGGACACAAAGCACTTCAATGATTGCCTGGGGATAAGAATAGAGAGAGGGCTCCAGGACAGTTTGGAATGAGAATGTTTATGATTTTGATTGTGGAAATCACTTAATGTGTATATATACCTGTATCAAGTTGCAGAAGAGTCCCTCACCTGAATACCTTGGCATTGTGCTCTTTCTGTTGATTAGTTTGAGTTCTCTTTTGCCTGATTGGTAACATGCAGATATCTTCTCCCATTCTGAAGGATGTCTTTTGCTTTAGTTGTTGTGCCCTTAGCTGTGCAGAAGCTTTTTTAGCTTAATCATGTCCTATTTCTTTTCAGTGTTGCTGCAATTGCCATGAGGGTCTTCATAAAAGTCTCTTCCCAGGCCAATTTTGTCAAAGGGTTTTCCCCACACTTTCCTCTAGGATTTTTATCATTTCGTGTCTTAAGATTAAGATTTTTATTTTATCCAGCAAGAATCAGTTTTTGTAAGTGGTGAGAGGTGCTAGTCCAGTTTCAGTTTTCTACATGCAGCTAAGCTGGTTTATTAAATAGGGATTTAATTTTCCAGCACCATTTATTAAATAGGGATTCTTTTTCCCAGTGTATCCTTTTGTTTGGTTATCAAGGATCAGATGGCAATATGTGGCTAGTTATACTCTGTTTCACAGATCTATGTTTCTCTATTTTTGTGCTGATACCATGCTGTTTTGATCACTATAGATCAGGCATCCTCAAACCACAGCCTGCGGGCCACATGCAGCCCACCGCGGACATTTATCCGGCCCACTGGTGTTTTTGCTGCCACCACCTATCCTGCTTAGCAGCCGACTTGTCCCCAGGGCCCACAGTCTGGTGCTCTAAGGGTCTAAGGGACAGTGAACTGGCCCCCTGTTTAAAAAATTCCATAAACACTTCATTTCCCAAGTTGCATAGTAATGTTTACTTATCTGTCATCGGACCATATATCTTTAGGGGCAAAGGCTGTGTCTTATTTATCCCTTTTACTCTCTCCCCAGAATAAATGTAGTACCCTGGGAAATGGTAGATACTAGTAAATATTTGAGGAACAAAACTTACCAGGCAATGAAACAATTTGAATGTATCTAAAATGACATAACAGCAACTCTCATAATTAATAATGGTTGCCTTCTTGAGAATCTAACATGTTGACTCCTAATAAAGTAGAAATTCATTTTTTTAAAAAATAAATTGAAAATCAAAAGTTTGAGGACCCCTGCTATAGATTCATAGTATAACCTGAAATCTGGTAACATAATGCCTCCAGATTTGTTTTTATTTCTTAGAATTGCATGGGCTGTTCAGGGTTTTGGTTTTGGTTTTTGTTTTTTTTT
>NW_003852533.1:5245572-5250764 GCF_000181295.1 Otolemur garnettii | reverse complement strand
TATTTTTTTCAAGATCTTCAAAATATGATGTTGGTGCTTTAATGGAGATTTCACTAAATCTATGAATTATTTGGGTAATATGGGCATTTTAACAATGTTGATTCTTCCTAGTGCCAAGAATATAGTGTATTTTTCCATTTGTTAATGTCTTCTGCTATTTCTTTCTCAGTGTTTCATAGTTCTCTTTGTAGAGATCCTTCACATCCTTAGTTACGTATATTCCAAGGTATTTCATTTTCTTTGAAGCTACTGGGAAAAGAATTATGTCTTTGATTTGATTCTTAGCTTGACTGTTGTTGGCATATATAAAAGTTACTGATTTGTTGACATTGATTTTATATCCCAAGATGTTATTGTAGTTTTTGATCACTTCCAAGGATCTTGTCGTTGGGTCCTATAAGTATAAGATCGTGTCATCAGCAAAGAGCAAAAATTTAACCTCCTTTGGCCCTATTTAAATACCCTTGATATCCTTCTCATGCCTGATTGCATTGGCTAGAACTTCCAAAACTATGTTGTATAATAGTGATGATAGACGACAGCCTTGTGTGATTCCAGTTCTGAGTGGAAAAGCTTTCAGTTTTACTCTATTCAATATGATATTGGCTGTGGGTTTGTCATAGATGGCTTCAATAAATTTAAGAAATGTCTCATCTATGCCTGTTTTCTTAAATTTCATATCATAAAAGGATCCTGAATTTTGTCAAATGTGTTTTCTGAATCCATTGAGAGGATTATATGGTCTTTGTTTTTGCTTCTATTTATGTGAATTACATTTATAGATTTGCTTATGTTGAACCAGCCTTGCATATCTTGGATAAAGCCCACTTGATCATGATGTTTAAGTTTTTTTTTTTTTTTGAGACCAAGTCTCACTCTGTCACCCTGGGTAGAGTGTTGTAACATCATCATAGCTCACAGCAACCTCAAACTCCAGGTTGCAAGTGATCCTTCTGCCTCAGCCTCCCAAGTAGCTGGGACTATGGGCACCGACCACAAAACCTAGCTAGTTTTTCTACTTTTTTTTTTTTTTTGAGACAGAGTGTTACTATGTCATCCTAAGTAGAGTGCCATAGCGTCACAGCTCACCACAACCTCAAACTCTTGGGCGTAAGCCATTTCTCTTGATCAGCCTCCCAAGTAGCTGGGACTATAGGTGCCTGCCACAACACTTGGCTTTTTTTGTTGTTGTTGCAATAGTCATTGTTGTTTAGCTTGCCTGGGCCAGATTTGAACCTACCAGCCTGGGTGTATGTGGCCAGTGCCCTACCCACTGAGCCATGGGCACCACCCCTAGTTTTTCTACTTTTAGTAGAGATGGTGTCTCACTCCTGCTCAGGCTGGTCTTGAACTCCCAAGCTCAAGCAATCAACCCGCCTCCGCCTCCCAGAGTGCTGGGATTATAGGTATGAGACACCGTGTCTGGCCATGATATATAATTTTTTAAATATGTACCTGTATTTTATTTGCTAGAATTTTTTGAGTATTTTTGCATATTTATTAATGATATTGGTCTGGGTTTTTGTTATTGTTGTTGTTGTTGGATCCTTTCCTGGTTTTGGTATCAGGGTGATAATTTGCTTCATAGAAGGAGTTGGGAAGGATTCCTTCCTTCTCCATGTTTTGGAATAGGTTCTGCAATATAAGTAGGAGCTCTTCTTTTAAAGTTTGGTAGAATTCTGGTATGTAACCAACAGAAAGAGTACAAATCAATAACCTAAAGAACCATCTCAAAGAATTGGAAAAGGAAGAGCAATCCAATCTCAAACCTAGCAGAAGAAAAGAAATAACCAAATTTAGATCAGAATTAAATGAAATTGAGAACAAAAGGATCATTCAGAATAGTGAAACAAAGAGTAGATTCTTCGAAAAGATTAATAAAATCTATAAATCCTTGGCCAGATTAACTAGAAACAATAAAGTAAAATCTCTAATAACCTCAATCAGAAACAAAAAAAGGGGGAAATAATAAAATATACCACAGATAAACTAAAGATCATCACTGACTACCACAAAGAACTCTATGCCCAGAAATTTGGAAATGGGGAGGAAATGAACCAATATCTGGACTCACACTACCCTCCCATGTAATCAGAAAGAATTAAAACTCTTGAACAGACTGATTATCAAGCACCAAATTTGTAACAACCATAAAAAAGCTTCTAATATGTCTACCGTCTTGATATAGACTTTAGAAACTAATATTGTGTTTATGACATATACGAATGTTTGTACTAATGCTCTATTTAAAATTACCTAGTAGATATATTTATAAACTATTGAATACTCAAACATGTAATTAATCATTTTGCCTCTGCCCTATCCCTATTTCTAATTATTCTGGCATATTTCTGCTTGATATTGACTGTCACCTTGAACTTACTGTAAGTAGCTATGAAGCTGGAGGATTCACATAAACCTGGGCTCAAACCCTGACTAAACCATTTACTCAGTAATCTTGGGCAACTTCTTTAAGTGAAAATAATATTAGTAGTCCCTTTTCAGGGTTGTTTGGGGTGTAAATGAGATAAATACACAATAGTTGGCACCAGGTAAATACTTAAAAATTCTCTATATTATTAAAAACCAAAATTATTTATTTCCAAAAATAAACCCTCTCCCCTACTAACACATTTCTTTTCATAGGTCTAAAAATATTTCAATATCCTAGGTAAGCAAATCTTGGGAAAATATTGTATGTTGTATTTGCTTCATTATCTATATTCATTTCAACACTAATTCTTTGATAATATGTCATTTAAATTTTTCCTTACTAATAAATTCAGTTGGTCTCTCCAAGCCATCTCCAATTCAATCCACATGTAGTAATTTAGTAAACCTCCACCATACTAGATAACAGCTAGGCAATTCAGGCAAGTTACTTAATCTCTCTAAGCCTTAGTTTTCCCCACCACAAATCAGGAATGGTAATATCTATCTCACAGAGTTAATGTGAAGATTAAATAATATAATGTGCTAAAAATTCTTTTTACTGAGCTTGGTACAAGACTAATCACCTGACAAATGGAAGTTAACTTTTACCATTTTCTAATTTTCTATTTGGTATGTCCAACTTAAGATCAGTATAGCTTTTTTAGTTGCCACATCTCACAGGATCATGATTCATTCATCTTACACTCTGCAAAATCCTCTACAGTTCTGTACATGCGCTAGGCTTTGATTATGCCATTTGACCCCCTCTCCTCTATTTTGATAGAGGAGTTTGATTGTAAAACTCCTGGCTGGGTGTGGTGGCTCAAGCCTTTAAACCCAGCACTTTGGGAGGCCAAGGTGGGAGGGTTCCTTGAGACCAGGAGTTTAAGATCATCCTAGGCAACATAGAGACCTCATCTCCACAACAAATTAAGAAAAATGAGCTGTGCCTCTAGTTGCAGCTACTCTTGAGGCCAAGGCAAGAGGTTCACTTGAGCCCTAGAATTTGAGGCTGCAGTGAGCTGTGATCACACCACCGCACTCCAGCCTGGGCAACAGAGTGAGACCTGGTCTCTAAAATCAATCAATCTATCTATCTATCTTGGTGTTCAGGTTGCATTCCAGACCAATTAAATAAAAAGTCTCCCAAGATAATTTTAATATGAAACTAACATTAAGAATCATAATTTTTTTTTGTTTGATTAGTTTAGATTTAGTTGTTCTTATTTTGCTTTGCTTTGTTTGGGATCTAATTATAGAGGTTTTTTTCAGTTTCTGATGATCATTTTGGGATTTTGATTTTATGGTGGGATGTGCTAGCTACTCCTTTACTCCTTGCTGCTAACAAGTTTGGGGTTCTTTGTTAGTTTTTATTTGTTTGAGACAGAGTCTCACTCTGTCACCCTGGGTAGAGTGCCCTGAAGTCATAGCTCACAGCAACCTCCAACTCCTGGGCTCAAGTGATCCTCTTTTTTTAAATTTATTTTTATTTTTTAGTAGAGACAGGGTCTTGCTCTTCCTCAGGCTGGTCATGACCTGTAAGCTCAAGCAGTCTACCCACCTTGGCCTCCCAGAGTGGTAGGATTACAGGCATGAGCCACTGAGCCAAGCCTTGCTACCAAGTTTTTTGTTTTTTGGTTTATTTTGTTGTTGTTGCAGTTTTTGGCCGGGGCCAGGTTTGAACCCACCACCTCCGGTATATGGGGCCGGTGCCCTACTCTTTGAGCCATAGGCGCCACCCCCTTGCTACTAAGTTTTTGAGCATCATGTCAGCAATACCCTAAACCAAATACTTTATTTTTGTTTTGTTTTGTTTTTTAAAAAGAATAAAGTAGGAGCTGACCCCTGGAGAATTCTCTATAATGACATTAATTCATTAATCAACACTGTAGAGAATCTCGTTGATCATGTACTCTGATTACAGACCCATGTGATTGTACGTGATGCTTCTTAGTCTGAAACACCATCCCTTCTAAATCTTCTGCAAAGGAGAAGAATCTGTTAAAGAACTTTCCAAAATCAAGACATATAATCCTATCTAAAAATATGAAGTTTTTAAGACCTAATTTTTTTGGTAAACCTGTTTCCTCCACACAGATTTCCATTCTGTGCTTAAAGGCTTAATAATTCAAAAATTCTAGAGTTTTACTGGTAGTCATATCAAGCTCTCAATCCTACCATTTGCATCATCCTTTTTTTGTTTTAAATTTTTCTCAAATTGCAGTGTTTTTTCCATAACTCTAGGTCTTAAGTCCCTCTTCAGTTCTCTCCATGTTCTCAAAGATCAATAACAGCCACTTAGTGATAGTCAGTGGCTTTTGATGGATTGAGATGCTGGTATCTTTGTCTATTGAGATATTCATTTAGGCCTCAAGACAGATGAAGACAGATCAACATATCTTTGCTGTTTTACTATTTGTAGAGAGTATTTATTTGTTTTCTCTGAGTGATGATAGATCTTCACAGAAATGATAGAAACATATTTAAGGAATTAGTTCAAGTTAGAATTAAGCATTTCAGCTTAATTTCTTCTGTTGAGAGCAGCATTTTGCCATCCGCCTTCAGTGGTAGCTTTATATGCCAAGTCTTGTTTCCTTTAACTCACATATAAAATGTTTTTTCTTGATATTAATAATTTTCACAAGCTTCTTTGAGCTTTTGTCCTCACTGATATTTTCATACATTCTTTGCTATATCTCCAAATTCCTTTTCATTTTCTTTTTTTCTTTTCTTTTCTTTTTTTTTTTTTTTTTTTTTTT
>NW_003852533.1:5244370-5245552 GCF_000181295.1 Otolemur garnettii | reverse complement strand
TTTTTTTTTTTTTTTTTTTTTTTTTTTTTTTTTTTTTTTTTTTTTTTTGAGACAGAGCTCTTTCACCCTGGATAGAATGCTGTGGTATTGCAGCTCATAGCAATCTCAAACTCTTCAGCACAAGTGATCCTCTTACCTCAACCTTCCAAGTAAGCTGCTCACCATAACAGTCAGCAGGTTTTTCTATTTTTGGTGGACAGGGGGTCTTGCTCTTCTCAGGCTGTTAACGAATTCCTGAGCTCAAGTGATCCACTCGCTTCAGCCTCCCTGAGTGCTGGGATTTATAGGTGTTAGCCACTGCACCCAGCAAAATTATTTTTCACTAGCATTATTATTTGTAAGCCTTTCCTTCATATTTTTAATTTTTTTCAAGACTCTTTTAAATGTGAACTCACTGGCAAATACTCCAGGCATTCATATTCATCACTTTATACATCTCCCCTTTTTTCCCTTATCAGTGTAGGTCAGAGGTTGGCTAACTTTTTCTATAAATAGTAAATATTTTAGGCTTTTTGGGATATACATTTTCTGTTGTGACTACTCCACACTGCCATTGTAGCCCAAAAACAGCCATAGAAAATACACAAATGAGTGTGGCTGTGTGGCAATAAAAAACTGCTTATGGACAACTATTTTTGAGTTTCATATATATTTCACATATTATAAAATATTACTCTTTTAATTTTTCTTTTTTTTTAGAGACAGAGTCTCACTTTGTCACCTTCAGTAAAGTGCTGTAGCATCACAGCTCAAGCAACCTCCAACTCCTGGGCTTAGGCAATTCTCTGCCTCAGCCTCCCGAGTACCTGGGACTACAGGCACCCGCCACAACGCCTGGCTATTTTTTGTTGCAGTTTGGCTGGGGCTGGGTTCGAACACGCCATCCTCGGTATGTTGGGCTGGCACCCAACTCACTGAGCCACAGGTGCCGCCCTACTCTTTTAATTTGTAAAAACCATTTAAAATGTAGAAACTGTTCTTAGCTAATGGGCCTTATGAAAATAGGCGGCTGGATGGAATTCCTACCTGGAATATGATTTGTCAACCCTGTTGAGAGGGATCAAAATGTACAATACATACTGTAATCAATAAGGAAAAATTATTTTTCTTTCTTAGAAAACCTTGAATTGATTTGAAATGATGGATACAGCTGTTGAGTACACTTACTTTTTTTTTTTTTTT